>NW_026852336.1:0-322340 GCF_026571515.1 Ruditapes philippinarum | reverse complement strand
TTTTTCCTTTCCCTTTTCCTGTAAATCAAAAAGTTAAATCCAAATCTTTAAATTTTAACTGGGCCCAAAAAATCAGTAATATTTTTTAAAATAATTTATAAATGATAATCAATGTAGACGTTAACACTTTGGACCGTCACGTTCTATTTGATTGATATATGATTAAATAAACGTGCAAACAATGCCACCAGAAAAAGCAGATTGCGTTGATAGAAAGATATACAAGAAGAAGAAAAAAAAAGCCTTCGTAAGCAAAAGGATTGAGTCCAGCTGTATTGAATGGGCTACTGCCAGGTACCAATTCACGTGCGCTATCCCACTACTGTCCAACACGGGAACTTTTGCCTGCTGTGTTTCCACCCTGGGCCGGTACGTTCCTCCTTAGACAACCTGGACCACTCCGGCTCCCCCGAGTGTCCCATATTGATGCCGGGCTTAGTGCGGACGCCCGATCGACACTGGCAGACTGACGGTAGAACTCCCACTCTCAAACCGTCCTCAAATCCAGGCCTCCAAGTAGCTAGATTACAGGAGTACGCCAACACTCCCAGCCGACAGCGAATTGTTTATATTGTACTAATAAACCTATATTTCTATTGTTTTTATATATATATATATATATTTTTTTGCTTATTTCTTTTATTTTATGGATTTTGTTATTTCCCACGTGCTTGCCATTATAATTATAATGTCCAAGGAAAATATGGTAGAATATGACAACGTTTCAGACGAGGTTAGTTCATTTACCTAAGTTTCCTGGAGACTTATATGTGGGCTCATATGCAAGAACAGAATGTTATTCTTATATAAGCCTTTTAAATTGATTAAGAAAAGAAAATACTTTGCTTGCATTGCATTGGGTATCCATTTTTTATTTTGATTTCCGGAACAGGGATATATAATCTCAAATTGACATACAGCGTATGAATTAAACGCTTTATTTTTTTATATAGGTTCCAGTTTTAAATCCAAACCAGTCTCGCATTGTTGTTTGCTGCAGTTACAATCGGTTTTCACTCGTAGTTTATTCTTCGTCCATCTAATATTGAATATAGACCAAATTATAGGCCTTATTTTGACAAAGAAATTTGTGGTTAAGAAGTTTCATGAAACATGGTATTTCAAAAACAATAAATCATACAGCTTAATTGAAACTTCACACACTTGTTTAGAACACGCTCTAAGTTAGAAATCTCTGAATTGCATTGTTATCAAATTCTGCCTCTTTTTCGATTTTGTATTTCATTTTGTATATATATGTATTTCATTTCAATTAACATAACACATACTTTTAATGTTTTCAGTTTAAATTCTATCTGTAGGAATTAAGTAGGTGCTGTCGAATGGTTTCAACTACAAAGCAGTTGCAAGAGCATCAGCAATACATATTTGTCAAGTTTTCGGAGCCAGTTAAGAAGACTAAGAGGTTTCATGGCAAAACAGCGTTCGTTCCGAGTGGAAAGTAGTACAGTTTAGCAAATGCAAAATGTCCAAACACTAGTGATTTGGTTTTCTTCGTTATTGTCTATGGAAATATTCAGACATTTTTGGAATACGAGCGTTACCATTTCACACTTGTTTCAGACGCTCGATAATTTTCAAGTTTTAACCCCACCACTTATTGTGGACGCTTTATTGGAATCACGCAATGTCACGTCCCGCCACGCTTATTTTATACTGTCCATACCTCCAATATGGTACAAATCTTGTATCGATATAGTAGACAGTAGACAGTAGACATTTTATTTTATTCCAATAGGCTATAAAGCCCATGCGGACATAAATCATGCACAATAACGAACAGTGTATGACATAAACATATATACATAATATCAACAATCATGAAAAGAAAAAGAAAAAGTTTGGAGAAGATCAATTTTGATTGATAAAGTCATTACCAGCCGAAAATATTCTTAAGTAGTTACATTATAAACATTTTCAAATCAAAATTGATCTTTGAACCACTAACTTATAGATCTATTATATATACATATAAACATACATACACACATATACATGCACATACATACAAAAAACAAAATATCAATTACATGAGCCATTTATGCAAAATTTGTTGTAAATTAATTGAATTTTAATACATAAACGCATTGCCATATATTTTATACACACATCCTAAAAATTTTAAAGTCCTTCGCATCAATTGTAGATTTAATAATTGTAACAAATCTTTATCTTTCATTTTGGATTTTTGAAAAAACTTCGAAAAGTCCAATTTCAAAAGTGATTTGGCTATTCATGTTAAGTTGCAAAAGAGACCTTCGAGCTGACTTAATTGCTAACCTTATCATATAAACATGACATTCATATCAATAGAAAACATATTATATATAATTATGTACAACGTTTTAATTTCTCTCCATAATTATATCTGTCTTGCCGAAACGAAAGTGCAAGACAAATCATATGGATATTATGTAATTTTTTTTATTTTTTTTTTTTAACATGAACATTACAACTGGACAAATTTGTATTGTTAATCAATATAGCAAAGTATTTCTAATAATAAATGCTTTGTTTATATATATTTCCTAAGTTTTTAAGTATGTTCTTATTTTCTGAGTTCATAAGATCTACAAATTTATACATGCTAGGCCGTATCCAATATTTTCTGGCAATATATTTTTTTCCTAATATCAATGTACATTACACATGTCAATAATAAAATGATATTCATCTTCTACCTTATTACATGTTATACATTTTCTATCACTAATAGGTGTTCTGGTGGGTCTGGTCCATCGACCGGCTTCAATGTGTAATCTGTGAGATGATACCCCTTAAACGAGTAAATGATTGACAAAATTTATGAATATTAAAGCATTCCAAATATGGTTGAAATCTAAATGATGCAATTGTGTTATAAAATAGAGCCCTACTTGATTGGTTAAGTCTTGCATTCCAGTTCTGTATAAATTGATCACTTAATCTTTGTTGAAACAAACAGAAAGAAACATTTTCGGTATTACCAACGCCTTGAAAAAATCCACGCATCAACAAATCCAAGAGAACATAGTAAATCTTTCAATAATGTACACCAGTTTGTTTTATTTGGACACAATTCTACGTCCGTCTTCAATAAATTATAAACAATAAAGATATATTTGTTTTGTTTTGCTTGCAAAATTCGTAACCAAGTATTTGATAGCCTTAAACATTTGTATAGTTTTAAATGATACTCTGCCTAACTCGCCATATATGAAATCATTCTGTGTAGACTTTTTTACACCAAGTAATTTTTTGCAAAATTGCAAATGTACTTTCTCAATAGCTAAATTATTTGCAAAACAACAAACTTCACAACAATAGTTCAAGATAGGGGATACAAGCTTATCGAACAATTCTAGCTTATGTTTTGGAGGTATATAGGTAAATTTATGTAAGTATTTATTCAAAGTAAAAATAGCTTTTTGTGCTTGCCCAGCTAATGTATTTTGAGCAGTAAATAGCGAACCTCCTGTAGTAAATACCACACCTAAGTAACAAAACTTACTAACAATTTCAATGGGATCATTATTATAATTAAATATCGTGCTACAGGAATAGTACCACCTTTTCTAAATATCATAATTTTAGTTTTTAGAAACATTCACTTTAAGCTTCCATTTAAAACAATAATCATATAAAATATCTATACTACGTTGCAATTCTTCCGGCTGAATTTGCAAAAATCACAATGTCATCAGCATACAACAACATAAATATTTTGAACATATCAACATCTATTCCATCTGCCTTGTTATGAATGAATATATCTTCTAGATCATTAACAAACATGGAAAATAAAAAAAGGGAGATAAACACTCCCCTTGTCTCACGCCCAGCATACATGTGTATTCATCACTTAACTTATTGCAATACTTAACTCTAGACTTAACAGACTCATAAATTGATTTTTACAATGTTGAAAATATTACCTCTAAGCCCTAACTGTATCAACTTGAACCAAAGATTTTCACGAACTACATAATCAAAAGCTTTTGTATAATCAACAAACAAAGTAAAAAGTTGTTTCCCTTGATTAAGAATATGGGTTATTAAGCCATTAAGTACAAAAATATTATCTACAGTGCTCATATTCGCCCTAAATCCTGCCTGTGCTTCTATATATACATTATATTTTTCGGCCCAAAGTTTCAACCTATTATTTATAATTCGTGTAAAGAGTTTACCAAGACTGCTTAATAGTGTAATACCACGATAATTATCCACATTGTTTACACTTCCCTTTTTATGCAGTGGAATCACAAAGCCTACAGGTCATGGTGAGACAGAGAAAAGTGTGAAAAATCATGAATTCATAATTGTGGTTTTCATAATTTCATAATTTTCAGTATTTGCCCATTGTAAATTTTAAAGCTTAAAAGAGAGGTATCGAAATCAAACTTTGCATGTTCATATAGCTTGGCGAGGCAGAAAGAAACATACTTCTTGCTATTATAGCTACATTTTAGAAAGTCCCCTTTGTTGTTGATTTTTTCTCATACTTAGATTTTGTTAAACTCATAATTATCTCAAAAACTGTTGGAGGCATCAACTTGAATTTAATGGCGAGACAGAGTGCATTGTGTTGTTAAAAAAACGTTTGATTACAACATTTAATCGTTCTTCTAAGTTAAACATTCCCTTTTTCGACATGCTGTGGGTTGTGGGTATGCACATTACGAAAGACTATGATATTTCCATTACATATAAAGTCGGTTATTCTTCGAAAAAAAAAACGAACTTGTGGACGTTATTTAATATATACATTATACAATGTATACAGTTTCTTAAAGTTAACTAGCAAATTTTTAGCTAGAAACTGTGTTTGTTTTTTCTCTCTTTTGAACAGTTAGAAATGAAGAAATAACGCTTTGACAATGATTTTAAAAATCTTGACTTCAATAATAATACAGTCACTCTAGCGTTGCTAGTTTACCTAATTCAAAAGCTTCGTGAGATCACTCATGATTTTCTTAGTTTTTCATCAGTAACGTATCAACGATGTGTTGTTTTGTAGAAATATTGCATGTACACATGTCTTCTGTGACGTAAATACTTGATGTTTTTGTTGATGGCAGTGTTTATTTTTAGCTGTTCCTTAGTGTTAGCTTTTAAGTAAGGCATGTGTGCTATTTACGAAAAAAATGCTTACCTCTGTAGTTCTTATCTTTGTTTTTAAATTAAATATAATGAAGCTCAAATTCAGTTTGTTTTGCCTATCTAATACATTTGTTTTCTTATAAGACAACAATTTTGTTAAACAAAAAGAAGCACGGTTGTAGAATAAAAAAATGTTTGTTGTTATCTGTTTCCAAACAATTATTAATAGCTCTGCCAACCTGTCACGGTCAAGACCGTGAGGTAAAAACCTTTGGTAGTGTGGTCTCTCGGTAGAGGTACATTTAGGTATTCTGTTTAGGGAGTTGGCTGGTTCCACACAGTTTACTTCTATAGTGATTGCTATTCTATTTCTACTTTGCTCGTTTCAACCTCTTACTTATAATTTTAATGGAACACTATCTCTATATAGATAAATAAATTCTCTGTAACATTTAAATACTGTTTATTCCGGTGGGAAATTGCAAGTTTATTTTGGTTATAACAAAGTTACAATAACACAATAATAAATTGTCAACAAATGAGAAAAATGTCTTTTATCATTCAGGACCACATTTTATATGATAATGTTAATAAGTACAAGTTTGAAGTAGAAATCACAAGCGTTTCAAGTCATATTTGTGTCAAAACCGTTTTCTAAATTTTTTTTATACCTATAAATTTTCTTCCTACGGATAGAAAATTCCGTATTATGTTAGTGACAAATACGGAACCATATGTGGAAATGCTGGATTATTTTTGACCTTGGTAATCCGATCTTAGCTGTGTCTTACGTAGCATTAGGAAACGGGATCCAAAATTATAAGAGGCGTCGCCGGTTTTGCATAAATTACGTATTCATCCGTCAGTCATAAATGTAATTTTTATTTTCTGAAATTTCTTATAGAAGTGTAGTTTAATGAAAATCATTTTTACTAAAAACGAAAAGGTATATAATAAAAGTAAAATTATGTTGTAATAGCTTTCTGAGGCTATACATTTTTCTACTTGCAACAATGGAAAATTGATATCTCACTCGACCTTCGGTCTCGCGAGATATCAATTTTCCACCACTGCTTGTAGCAAAATACTATACAATTATTGACTAGTGAGCCATTGAATATGATGTGATATTCATCGGCAGATGACATATTGACCGAGGCGATAGCCGAGGTCAATATGACTTTCTGCCGGTGAATATCACATCATATTCAATGGCTCACTAGTCAATAATTGTTTTATTATATGAATAGGCTAAGAATTAAAAAAAAATCACGAAAAGTACATCCTTATATACATGTACAAATTTTGCCTCGTTGAAGCGCGGGAAAAAAGACGCACGTGTTAGGCGTGCAACGACTACGCGAACGCTGCGCATACAAAAGTAATTCAAGTTTATACTCATCGATGCGGTTTAGCCTTTAAGTATAACAGTAAAGTAATGATATTTCAATCGAGAAATATGCCATAAAGAACAAAACGCAACAATTATTTTTTAATTAACACACGTAATTAACAGTCTACGGTGTATGGTCATTGAATATGAGTCTCAATCTATATTTAGACTTGGAAAATCCAATTCAGCCAGTTAATATGATACTACACCCAGTGAATATGATTTTATAAAAAGTTATGTTGACTACAGTTTGGACCAATGAGATTGCAGCTATTTTTAGATCATATAATAAAAAGCCTTAAAAAGCTACTACTACATAATATTCCGTACATATATCTCCTTCATTTTAATGTATTATAATGCCTAACGCTTGTACCCTCTTTAATAGTCAACACGGAAAAATAGCGTAACAGTCAACCGTGACTTACTTCAACAAGGAATTAAATAATCTATTTCAAGATGTAAAATGTTAATAAAATTTTGTAATAAAGCTACACATCTAGAAAATAGCTAAGAACTGTCAAGAATAGTTTATTTACTTTAATACTTAATGCTGCTGACGGCACTTATAAATGAATGTCCCGAATTAAAACTTCTATACATATGATTTCACATTAACAATTGATGTTGATTCTTCACGTAAAAACGATCAACTATGATAAAAACATATGAATGCAATAATTCTAATTTTAAACATTATATGACTTCAACACCACTCTCGGCCGATGTGCTCCCTTGCGTTTGGTGATTGTATCACAAATTTGCTTATTTTGCATTAATCTAAAATCAAGTAAAACTAATGTTTATACCAAGGCAAAGAGTAACAGCCCAATGGCAAAAGTTATAAGTCAAAAGATAAAAGTCATAAGTATAAAGTGATAAATTATAAGTGAAAAGTCATAAGGTAAAACCTAAAAAAAAACACGAGAAAATAAGTCAGCATTTATTACAAAGATCAATTACTATTTTTGAATATTCCTTTTAAATACCATAATACACCCTATAAATTATGGTTGCTATTTGTTGCGAATGAATAAGACGTTTGAATCTAATTACACATACTTGAAATTACACGTATAACTTATATGTCACGGTACGAATCTATTCAGTAGATGATATGCAATCTCGGTCGGGACGAAGCTATAGCCCTGTAAGGGGTTCCGGGTTCGAATCCCGGTATGGCTGCAAATCTTTCTCCCCCTGTGACATTGGCATAGAGGAAAGTGTCCCTGCCAGTCACGCGGGAGACCGAGGTTCTATTCCTGGTCGGGCAGCCGTTTTGTAACAAGGGCTTGATAGAAGAGATACAACCAGAAGTCGATTCATATAGTGCAGTTAATCTCGTAATACGTACGCCAAAAACAACAAGAAATACTGCATGTTTTTTACGTAAATAGTTACAAAATTGCGCATACATATATTGTGGTGTAAAAACTTTACAAATTGATATTTGAGTTGGAAATCTTTAAAAGGACAATTAACTTGTACAATAAATGTGTTTAGATTTTTCTAGCTATATTAAGATGGAAAAATATGCACGTTTTCTATTATTATATTTTTTTACATATATTCATTGCCTAATTAATGCTAAAAAATCTAAGAGCAAATTACAATTATAACATTTTCAATGCTTTATATATTACAAACTAGCCGGTAAAAGCCGTCCATATTTCACAGAATGAATCAATATACTTCAAGAAAGATTTTAGCAAACTTTGATACAAGCCCTTTTACTAAATGTAATTTTAGTGATTTTTTAAATTTAGAATGATATGATAAAAAATGTTCAAATTGGTGGGGTAGAGAAACATTTCCATGCATATTTCTATCGTGTCGAGAATAGTCATGCATTTAACATGTTATTATTTGCATCTAAACAAACAACACTTACAAAAAATGTTTAAATGAGATTACACGGATATTTTTTTAGACTTTCAATAAATGTATTTCTTTTAAAAAGCCTTTTAAATGTATATGTTCTGAGTCATAATAATGCCTACGTACGGTAAATTTTGCTTAAATTTTGCATACAGGTGTCCTTTAGGTATACCACTAAACAATGTTGTCAATTTTACAATGCCTTATAGTGCAAATTATAGTGGTTATAACTTAAATGATAATTTACAAATATATTGTAATTTGCTCAATATTTACAAACCAATATCTTAAAATAACCATATAATGAAGTGAAATCGTAGACTATCGTCTTTATGATTTTAAAACATCATTTTTTGAAACTTAACCTATAGTAACCTAGTATATATCAATAACACGAAAAAAATCAGTATTAGTCGTTTCAAAGCGTATTTATATTAAATCTATTCTCAAAATTAAATCTTTCAACTCGGTACACAGTTGTAGTGCTGAATCAGCGTCCAATGGCATCTGTAGATCTGGCTTCAGAAGGGGTGCTAATTCTATGAATTCCTCACATTGTCTTCTTGGGCGTGAAAACATGTTCTTTGCAAATATATACGTCTCTCAAGTTAACTGCATTGCCGAAGTCGTGAGTTTCATACAGACCTGGTACAAAAAACAGCGTGTCAGGTTTACCACAAATAACAGAAGAACTTTTTTGTTGCCTTATTTCATGTGTAATCCGGTCTAACTCGGTTTGTATGAGGTCCATGAAGCAAAATTTTAAGTTCTCACATTGTATCGGATCCAGATCATTAAATACACAAGTATCGCGTAAGTCTTTGAAAAAAAATCCACCAATGGATTCCATTTTCTCTCGTAATGTACACCACCACTTCTCAATGCGTTGGTTAGATGTGCTTTTTCCAGCTACAAAGCTTCGAGTACCAACTATCGGATCTGTAGAATCGTGTCTGAAGTATTTCTACAATAGTAAAGCAATGCAGTTTTCCGTACCGACATGACAACCTAGTAATTGGGTGAGGGGGACTTGATAATGTTCATTAAAGGTGTCTAAAAGAATCTTGCAATAAGGTGTGGGTCGTTATTTGAGTCCAAAACCTCTAACCATGTTATTTTTCTACTATACCCATTCACAGCACCATGGATATAAAATCCTTATGAAACCGTCCATATGTCATGGCGTAGTATACGCGTCGGCATAAGCGATGAGCTTTCCGCATCTCAATACCATCCGGATCAAGAGCTCTCGTTATTTCCATGACGTCGTCTCCCTTGACGTACATGTGGTAAAACAGCATTAACCTACGCCATATTGTACGAAATTCTATGTCCATTTGTTTGTAGTTCTCTGTTTATAACTCAAAAGGAGTATATATTCCATTACGCCGTTTTAAATTTAAGCGTTTAAAAAGGCTATTCACTGTACTAAATGACGTCGTTATGCCATGCTGTACCAGAAAGTACTCTATTATCAGCAGAGTTTTTTTTGTTTTGATGTTGAGGGTAGGTATCTTGGCACGGTAGCTTTGGTAATGCTGAACAGTATAATGATTAAGACACAGATCAACATCAAGGTTTTCATCCTCGTTACCTTTTGTCCAGTAGTTGTGTCTGAAATAAGAGTTTATCTTTTATCTAAATCTTTATACATTCATAGTATATAAAATCGGTAAATCTCTTAGCTCCGTTTTTTAAAGATTGATAGGTGCGAAAAAAGTATTTTAAATGCTAGTAGGATATTTTGTTCTGACTGGTTTTATATCTACGTTTATTCTTAAGTGTTCTTTTCTCAATTGTTAAAATATACAACAAAATTAGACATTGATGCTAAATGCAAATGTTGCTCGATTACAATTTTAAGTATGAACATAGCACTTGCCGTTCTTTACTAATTCCGTGTTAGCTCACTATAATGCTGAATTGCGATACATGTTTAATACTGTGCACCATGCCATTTTAAGACGTAAAACTTGTATTCCCTGTCTACTTGTAAAACAGTTATTTGTTTGTTACTCATGGACAGATTGTGTGATGAGGACAAACAATGTATAAGCACTAATATAATAAACATATTTAGAACATAGAAGATTGTACAAAACACACAGTCACACTTGTGGAATTAAAGTCTGTGATATATTATCACTATGGGATTATATCAAATAATATTAAATTCCCTCCTTAACATATCCTCTCTTCCATGACAAATCTGCATGAAATTATTTAAAACGTTTAAAAACATACCTGAAACAAAAGTTGCTGCTTTCAGCTTCTAGGGCACGTGTAAAATGGGTTAGCCAAAAGTCATAAGACGTAAGTCACAAATCAAAAGTCAAAAGTCGAAAGTCAAAAGTAAAATATCCGTAAGTCGAAACTCAAAAGTGACCCTCCAAGGCTTCCATAAAAATGTCATACATATTTCACAGATTTGCACACGTGGATTGTGACGACAGGCTACACGAATGTTTCACATACACGTATGTTAACAATTTATGTGAAAAAAGAGACGGGCACCAGTATAATTTTTGTAACCTGCAATATTTTTCTTTTTTCTTTAATTATTACTTTGACTACTAAATAAGTTTATATTCAGTGTACTATAACGTGACAAATCGAAATTTACATGTAGTTGCATGTTTTTCCATTACGTTGTCTCCCTTTCAATGTTGACAGATGTGTTCACTTATCAGTCTATGTTATATATTACCAGAGGCCATTTACTACTTGATTGTTTGCTATTCTGTTGTTTACGCTGATGTTTAATATTAAAATGTATCCATTGAAAGAAAATATAAGCCCCCTCCCCCCTAAAAAAAGACAAACAAATAAAAAACAAAACAACATTATAAAAAAAAAGCAACAAAAAACACAACAACAACATCAACAAAAACAAAGAAAACAACATCAACAACAACAAAAAACGAAACAAAAACAACTAATCCTACAAACAAACAAAAAAATTTATACTAAAACAACAATAACAATCACAAAAAAACAAAACAGTTTTTGTAACGTTATATTATGAATTGATATAGTGGTATGCACTTGAATGTGAGGATTGTATAGATTGTGTAAATACATTTTGTGTAATCTAATTGACTTTTTAGTTTCGTAACAAAAGGAAAATCTTTAGATATGAAGAACTTTACTGTTACGTAAAAACATATCGGAAATTTAGTTCAGCTCATTTGACCTAATCTGACACATTAAAATTTGTGTTAGATCTACTGTGAATCTTTTTTTTTTCTTAATTAAAAGAACATTTATTTTGAACAACGTATTTCAGACCCTGTTGTTAACGATATTTTTGTTATAAGAAACCACAAAGCGATGATGTTTCAAACGTTTGAAACGTGCAGAATACTAAAATCTAATATATATTTAATTGTTCTTGTACACCGAGCATGTATTACATTGTCATTTTTTTTCAATAATTAAATGAGCCGCGTCACGACAAAACCAGCATAGTGGGTTTGCATCCGCGCAGTCTGATCCATGCTTACCAACTCTATTACAAGTGGAGAAACTGACAGCGAACAGCATGGATCCTGATCAAACTACGCGGATGCGCAGGCTGGTCTGGATCCATGCTGGTCGCAAACCCACTATGTTGGTTTTGTCATAACGCGGCTCATTTAATTGTGTTTGTACACCGAGCATGTATTATATTGTGATTTTTTTTCAATAATTCAATTATCATTTTGGCCAAACAGCTACATAGTGGTATACAACCTGAGTAGTATTAAATAACTTGTTTCTTTGCTAACAAAGCATTTTTATTTAAAATATGCAAGACATTTTTTTTAAAGAAAATGAGTTTTTGATAACTAAAATATATGAATATTTCGTTTTATGTCAGTGAACGTACGCAAGAGCATTAGTGCCAGGTGTATGAAATTTCGAGTCTCGAAATTTCGACTTACTTATCTCGAAATTTCGACTTACTAACTCGAAATTTCGACTTACTACTTCGAAATTTCGACTTACATTGCAGACTTTCATTGGTTGCCGGTGAAAGCAATGATTGAATTCAAGATATTTTCTTTCGTGTGTAGCTGTTGCACATTGACAGAGTCCCTGTGTATTTAACAGACTTTCCACATTTCCGTGTTAACCGGATGTTTCTTTTTCTAAAGCACACATACAACCATCATGTGGAGATACAACAAGTCCAAAACCCACCCTATTGTAAACTGTGCAATATTCATTATTGTGTTAAATAAGTTTTAAATGGCGTGGACACGCCAGTTAGTCTGTCTCGTTTCTTTATACTAATAATGTTTTTGTAACATTATTCATTATTTTCTAAGACTTTGATTCATAATTATTGTGTTGATAAAAGTTGATAAAAGTGGAATTTGTTGTTATATACATGTTGGAAATAATATAAAATCATCTGATTTTACAAGAAATATTCAAATCGCTTGCCCCTCACCGCTGTTGGTTCGAATCCCGACAGGGACTTTGGATTCTTTCATGTGAGGAAGCTATCCAGCTAGCTTACGGAACGTCGGTGGTTCTACTCAGGTGCCCGTTCGTGCCTGAAATAATGCACGGAAGGGCACCTGAGGTCTTCCTCCACCAGTAAAGCTGGAACGTCGCGATATGACCTATACTGTGTCGATGTGACGTAAAACCCAAAACAAACAAACAAGAAATATAGTCAGTCCAATAAATTTGACAAAGGCCTGAACAGATGGGATACAATACAACGTCTGAAGAACGCCTGAACGTACAAATTAAAGGAAGCCCCCGGCGTGTACATGTACTTAGTTAAAGTTTAACTTAAATACTTTGTCCAGGCACGCGTTTCTCCATCTCAATCGTTCAACCGCACTCCCAACTATATCTTATATTATCTAAACTCTCGGTAACTCATAATTTTGGTCATTCTAGTAATGTTAATAAGTCGAAATTTCGAGTTACTAAGTCGAAATTTCGAGTTAGTATGTTGAAATTTCGAGTAAATAAGTCGAAATTTCGGGTAAGTAAGTCGAAATTTCGAGTCAGTAACTCGAAATTTCGAGATAAGTAAATCGAAATTTCGAGTTAGTAACTCGAAATTTCGAGTTAATAAAAACATACACCTGGCACTAATGCTATTCCGTACGATTGTTTTGATGACTATGTATTTATTCTTTCTACAAAAGTAACGATGGAAGATTGTTCATTAAATTTCTTAGACTGAAGGAATAGTTTTTGGTACTATCTTTCTACTGTGACATTTTTATCTAATGTTATTTTTCCTTTTTGTATAAAAAATGTGTTTTGCTTCCAGTAATATTTTTCAGATGACAAATACATGTATTGCCCCATACTCCGTCACATTGTTGTTATATTTGGTTCTTTGGTATCATTATTAGAAATAATTCTAGCGTCGAGGATTGAGTATCCGTTAAGACGGTGCTGGGGGGGGGGGGGATGTTGCACTTTCCAGTACATTTCATGAGCAGTCTGTAATCTTCTTCTTTTCTCTTTATTGTTGTTGGTTTTTATTTTTCATTGCGAATTCTCCTTTACAAAGCTACAAATTCAAGAAAGTTACTAACATTATAACATACCCAGTTCTTCATTGTGCTTGGCATAGAAAAGCTGATATATTTTACTTATAAAACAACGTTTATCACATTCACGTTGAATATCGCTTAAGCCCGTACTTGGGGGGGGGGGGGTTGAGGGATGTTGCACTTTTTGGCCTAAAAATCAGTATATATTATTTGAAATAATTTGATAAATGTTAATCAATGTAGACGTTAACACTTTGGACCGTCACGTTCTATTTGATTAATATTCGATTTCATAAACGCGCTAAATGCAAATGGTAAACAATTCCACCAGAAAAAAAGCAGATTACGTTGATAGAAATATATGCGAAAAGAGAAAAAAAAGCCTTCGTAAGCAAAAGGATTGAGTCCAGCTGTATTGAATGGGCTACTGCCAGGTACCAATTCACGTGCGCTATCCCACTACTGTCCAACACGGGAACTTTTGCCTGCTGTGTTTCCACCCTGGGCCGGTACGTTCCTCCTTAGACAACCTGGACCACTCCGGCTCCCCCGAGTGTCCCATATTGATGCCGGGCTTAGTGCGGACGCCCGATCGACACTGGCAGACTGACGGTAGAACTCCCACTCTCAAACCGTCCTCAAATCCAGGCCTCCAAGTAGCTAGATTACAGGAGTACGCCAACACTCCCAGCCGATAGCGAACTGTTTATACTGGACTAATAAACCTATATTTCTATTGTTTTTTATATATATATAATTTTTTTTGCTTATTTCTTTTTTTTTTAATTAAATATTGCTCAAGTTTAGAGATATATGGATGAGTAGAAGACATATTATTGTTTCTTTATTCAAAAATGTATGCAAAATGTCATACATATTTGACAGATTTGCACACGTGGATTGTGACGACAGGCTACACGAATGTTTCACATACACGTATGTTAACAATTTATGTGAAAAAAGAGACGGGCACCAGTATAATTTTTGTAACCTGCAATATTTTTCTTTTTTCTTTAATTATTAGTTTGACTACTAAATAAGTTTATATTGAGTGTACTATAACGTGACAAATCGAAATTTACATGTAGTTGCATGTTTTTCCATTACGTTGTCTCCCTTAGAATGTTGACAGATGTGTTCACTTATCAGTCTATGTTATATATTACGAGAGGCCAAATATCATTTGATTGTTTGCTATTCTGCTGTTTACACTGATGTTTAATATATCAAAATGTATCCATTGAAAGAAAAAATACCCCCCCCCCAAAAAAAAAAAAAAAAAAAAAAAAAAAGACAAACAAAGCAAAAACAAAACAAATTAACATTATAAAACAACAACAACAAAAAACAAAATAAAAATCTAAACAACAACATCAACAACAACAAAAACACAGAAAACAACAACGATAATAACAACAACAACAACAACAAACAAAACAAAAACAACTAATCCTACAAACAAACAAAAAATATATACTAAAACAACAATAACAATCACAAAAAACAAAACAGTTTTTTAACGTTATATTATAAATTGATGTAGTGGTATGCACTTGAATTTGAGGATTGTATAGATTGTGTAAATACATTTTGTGTAATCTAATTGACTTTTTAGTTTCGTAACAAAAGGAAAATATTTAGATATGAAGAACTTAACGGTTACGTAAAATCATACCGGAAATTTAGTTCAGCTCATTTGACCTAATCTGACACATTAAAATTTGTGTTAGATCTACTGTGAATCTTTTTTTTTTCTTAATTAAAAGAACATTAATTTATTTTGAACAACGTATTTCAGACCCTGTTGCTCACGATCTTTTTGTTGTATTTTTTAAACCACAAAGCGATGATGTTTCAAACGTTTGAAACGTGCAGAATATTATCTAATATAGATTTAATTGTTCTTGTACACCGAGCATGTATTACATTGTCATTTTTTTCAATAATTAAATGAGCCGCGTCACGACAAAACCAGCATAGTGGGTTTGCATCCGCGCAGTCTGATCAGGAGGATCCATGCTGTTCGCTTACCAACCCTATTACAAGTGGAGAAACTGACAGCGAACAGCATGGATCCTGATCAGACTACGCGGATGCGCAGGCTGGTCTGGATCCATGCTGGTCGCAAACCCACTATGTTGGTTAACGCGGCTCATTTAATTGTGCTTGTACACCGAGCATGTATTATATTGTGATTTTTTTCAATAATAAAATTATCATTTTGGCCAAACAGCTACATAGTGGTATACAACCTTAGTAGTATTTAATAACTTGTTTCTTTGCTAACAAAGCATTTTTATCTAAAATATGCAAGACATTTTTTTTTTAAAGAAAATGAGTTTTTGATAAATAAAATTATGTCAGTGAACGTACGCAAGAGCATTAGTGCCAGGTGTATGAAATTTCGAGTCTCGAAATTTCGACTTACTTATCTCGAAATTTCGACTTACTAACTCGAAATTTCGACTTACTAACTCGAAATTTCGACTTACATTGCAGACTTTCATTGGTTGCCAGTGAAAGCAAGGATTGAATTCAAGATATTTTCTTTCGTGTGTAGCTGTTGCACATTGACAGAGCCCCTGTGTATTTAACAGACTTTCCACATTTCCGTGTTAACCGGATGTTTCTTTTTCTAAAGCACACATACAACCATCATGTGGAGATACAACAAGTCCAAAACCCACCCTATTGTAAACTGTGCAATATTCATTATTGTGTTAAATAAGTTTTAAATGGCGTGGACACGCCAGTTAGTCTGTCTCGTTTCTTTATACTAATAATGTTTTTGTAACATTATTCATTATTTTCTAAGACTTTGATTCATATTGTGTTGATAAAAGTTGATAAAAGTGGATTTTGTTGTTATATACATGTTGGAAATAATATAAAATCATCTGATTTTACAAGAAATATAGTCAGTCAAATAAATTTGACAAAGGTCTGAACAGATGGGATACAATACAACGTCTGAAGAACGCCTGAACGTACAAATTAAAGGAAGCCCCCGGCGTGTACATGCCATTACTAAGTTAAAGTTTAACTTTAATAGTTTGTCTAGGCACGCGTTTCTCCATCTCAGTCGTTCAACCGCACTCCCAACTATATCTTATATTATCTAAACTCTTGGTAACTCATAATTTTGGCCATTCTTGTAATGTTAATAAGTCGAAATTTCGAGTTACTAAGTCGAAATTTCGAGTTACAAAGTCGAAATTTCGAGTTACAAAGTCGAAATTTCGAGTTACAAAGTCGAAATTTCGAGTTACTAAGTCGAAATTTCGAGTTACAAAGTCGAAATTTCGAGTTACTAAGTCGAAATTTCGAGTTAGTATGTCGAAATTTCGAGTTAATAAGTCGAAATTTCGAGATAAGTAAATCGAAATTTCGAGTTAGTAACTCGAAATTTCGAGTTAATAAAAACATACACCTGGCACTAATGCTATTCCGTACGAATGTTTTGATGACTATGTATTTATTCTTTCTACAAAAGTAACGATGGAAGAGTGTTCATTAAATTTCTTAATTATTGTGCAATTATCTCCCTTAGACTGAAGGAATAGTTTTTGGTACTATCTTTATACTGTGACATTTTTATCTAATGTTATTTTTCCTTTTTGTATAAAAATGTGTTTTGCTTCCAGTAATATTTTTCAGATGACAAAAACATGTATTGCCCCATACTCCGTCACATTGTTGTTATATTTGGTTCTTTGGTATCATTATTAGAAATAATTCTAGTGTCGAGGATTGAGTATCCCTTAAGACGGTGCTAGGGGGTGAGGGAGTGAGGGATTTTGCACTTTCCAGTACACTTCATGAGCAGTCTGTAATCTTCTTCTTTTCTTCTATTGTTGTTCGTTTTTTGAGTTGTTTTTCATTTTTCCTTGCGAATTCTCCTTTACAAAGCTACAAATTCAAGAAAGTTGCTAACAGTTCTTTATTGCTTGTCATAGAAAAGCTGATATGTTACTTATAAAACAACGTTATCACATTCACGTTGAATATCGCTAAAGCCCGTGCTTGTGGGGAGGAGGTTGAGGGATGTTGCACTTTCCATTTTCTTTGATGAGCAGTCTGTCGATTTTTTTTTTTTTTTTAATTCGTTTTTTTTTTTTACTTTTTTTTTATTGCGGATTTCCAAAGAAAGTTACTAACATTTTTAACATACTCAGTTCTTATTTGCTTGCAACAGAAACGCTGATATATCACTTAATCTTATAAAACATTATTCATCACATTCACACATCACCTATCCTTCAACTACAAGTCTCTAGCAAACTATCACATGAGAGAAATAGAAAAAAGACACTTTCTTTATACTGATTATGTAATCAGTTTATTTTAAGCCGATTCTTCCATGATTGTCATTCAGGAATGACCATGAAATCAATAAGTTTTCTCGGAATAATTTTATTCACAAAAGAAATATTTGTTAAAAAGAATTTGTAACAAATGTATAATCAGTACATGTATCTATATACAAATTTGAATACAAACGTTTGTAAAAATATATACAGTTCATAAAAGTTAGAATTTACAAAAATAATTACACGCAATAATATCATTTGATTAGTGAAACAATTTAACACTTTAAACACGTTTCCTTAGTAAAAATAGCCTTTTAAAAAGAGTACTCAAGTTTTAAAGTTCTATCTTTCTTTTTATTCTTTATCAGCAGACGATCCGTGATTGCATCGTGGCGCGTGGACATAAAACAGAATAGAATACTTTTACGACACGTTGGAAATATTTTTTTTTCAGCATTTCATGAATGAATTATGAACAATTTTGTCTGCTGCATTTAGTTCGTTACTGCTGGTAGTCCCAGGTCACTGCTTGCGTTTACTTTGAATTCATACTATTAATCTTTTTTTTTATTTTATGGAAAGTCACTACCGTAATATTACTGTTTTTAAATCCGAGGGCAAAAATATAGTTTCAAGTTTTGGACTATCATACTAGTACATCCGGGAAGTCTGGCCAGACTCTTTAATGCTGATAACTAAAGTTTTGTATTTTGATATTTCATTTAGAAATGTACTGTTCCAAATTCGAAACTAGGCAAATGAATTCATCATACAATGTCATCAGGTCAAGGTCTTTCAATTCTATTTGAAATACAATGATCAGGTAAAAGATAGAAGCAAGAATTGCTAATAATAATAGTATGTAACTTGTGTTTAGCTATGTTTTGGTACTTTACATGATGTAAGGTACCAGCGTATATTTTGGGCGCGCACACACGTGATCTGCATAATGAATGCTTTTAACTTGGCATCAATTTTCTTGATAGGAACCAGCAATCCATTGGATCCTTCTTGCCTTTCATTTTCACTTGACCCCGGTATGTAAAGTGGTATTGGGGATCGTAACATGGGCCGGATTTCAAATATCTGAAAGTAAACGAAATGGCATCAGCTGATATTATACGATATCATACTTCATGGTGTAGAATACATTAATTTAGTAGAGTTTCTATAGATTTATATTTGCTCCTTTCCTTGTTCATTAAAAATGCTTAAATTAGTTACAACAAAACTTGCTTATTATAGTAAGTTTAATGTTAAGTAAAAATGATGATTGTCATGACCACGAACAAGATAATGACGATAGCCTAGATAATGATAATGATGGTGATTAAGTGGCAAGGATTACGAGGATGACTGTGGTAAAGGTAATGTATGGTGTGGTAAGTGGGGGAAGAAAATAATGTTGTCGACGATGATTGAAATTAAAACTCACGCATGCGCATATTGCGAGACATTGATTCTTCCGACGACTCCTGTGGTTTCCGTCCGACTGGTTAAGTTGACAGTGTTTCCAAACAGACAATATCGGGGCATTCTTTTACCAATTACACCAGTAACAACTTCACCCGAGTGCATCCCTATAGTAATCTGTAACACATGGTGGAATAATCTAAAAATCAGTTTATAAAATGAGCAGCGTTCTTATCTTTAATAACTTAATTCATATTAGTAGATACTAGATAGGTCAGTTACACAAATGACACAAAACAAAATACCTTGTACAATAAACATGTAATTAATGAATCAATTTTGAGATGAAAGAAAATACAAATTAAGATTATACCATACCCAATTTTCACTGTCTAAAGAAGTAATGGTAATGAACCGTCATAGTAAAAGTCACATGGTTATGGTCTTGTAAATGACAACTAAATAAATAAACTAAATTTGAAAACACAGGACAATAATTTGTTCTAATCATACTTCAATGAGATGGTTATTCGGGTCTCTCAGTTCCTTTGACACATCCATCAGATCTAATGCTAGCCTCGCTATCGATTTTGCGTGAGTTACACTCTCTTCCGGTAGACCGCTTACCGCCATGTATTTGTCTCCGACTGTTTCTACCTGTGACAAATAGAAACAATGTCTAAATTTGTGCAGGGTGCATAAAAAATGCATGGACAATGCATGGATAATGTACATACTGAAATTGTTCATTTATTAAACATATGCATACAACCATGTTATGGTATTGTTCATTGATAATGGTCATATACTTACTAACGAGCAAGATAATGACGACATCGGTGATAATGATAATGATGGTGATAAAGTTGCAATGATAACGAGGATATCAATGTTAAAGGCAATGTATGGTGTGGTAAGAAACGAATTCTTACTAAATGTTTACAACGCTTAACTACGTATTTACAGCAGACTTAAAGAACATCAATTAATTTCATGAATATATGTAATTGAATATGTTCCATTTTTTCTGTTTGGTTTACCTTAAACACATCCGTGTGCTTCTGTAAAATGTCGTCAAACTTTGTGTAGACTGTATTCAACAATTTAACTATCTTGATAGCGCCATGCACGTCCGAATTGCTGGTACTGAATTTGGAGAAGCCGACAATACCACTAAACATGATTGTGACGTTTTCGTACTTCCTGGCCGGGACACTTCTGTTGTGACGGAGCTCATTAGCAACCGATGCTGGCAGAATAGAATACATCAATCTATAACAGAAAAAAGAAGAAATGAGTCGCGTCACCTAATATGTTGGTTTTGACATGATGCGGCTCAAATATTGATTAAAGGCACATTATGTCTAAGGAACAAGTACATTTTTCTTTCTTTGGAAAAGGCAAACATGAGTTTTATAAAGTTTAAGCAATGGTTTTCGAGCATGGTACATGCTTATCGCATGAAGTGAGTAGCACTAAATATGTAACCTTTTGCCATGAAAATCGCAAAATGTAAACAAAGTAGTATTTTGACTTCCATAAAAATTACTAAATCACTATAACTATACTAATAGCCAAAAAAGCTATGGAAGCAAAAGATCATAAAGGTAATTGGGTCACTTTTTGGAAACTATAACAAGACACCAAAAATGAAACTTTTTTTAGAGAAATAAAAAAATGAAAACTAAAGAATCAGATATGGAAAGATAAAACGGAAGTTGGAAATCAATTTACTTTGTTACTTTGTATTGGCCCGAAAAAACAATTGAATGAAAACAGTGATAGATCTAAATGTATATTTATATATATTATGACAATGCGGACTCTCATAGCTGTTATTTTGACACGTTTAAAGTAAATAATATAAAACTGCATTTAATTGTGATAAAACTCGTTATTATTTTCATGCTTTTCAATTATCATCTTATCAATACCCACGTTTTCATTAACTGAAGATAAAGTGGTTTCTACAAAATTTTAACGCTATTTTATATATTCTATCGTCAAAAGAGTAATCTTTTTTAATCAACGACTTATTTTTCAACAGCCAAAATTTAAAAAACGAAATCAACTAGCTAAAAGATATTATCTATACTGATGAAAGTTTTATAGATTGTGTACATATTTTCTTTTCGGATATTCTTGGAATGTCTTATTCAAACTCCATATCAGATAAGTTAATTTTCCGTGAAAAATGGCACGCGAGCTGTTGAAATACCGGGTAAATAATTCGTATTCGTTTCTTTTCCTTTGGGTAGTGTGTTTTCATTTTTTTAATCAAATTTTGAATACTTGTTTTGAATGAAAATTACAATAATGATACAATGTATATATAACAATAAAATAATTCTTACAATAATAGATATTAACTGTATTCGTACTTTCTACTGTTAAGTTAAGCAAATTCTAGTCACCGAATTATTTTGTGGTTTGCACGTAGGAGACGTGTCGTTCAAAATGTTCATTGACTGATATTCAAGACAATGATTCACATTAAGTTAAATAAGTTCTCTCTTTTTTCTTAGTTTATTTAGGACATACTTATCTGTCTTCTGCTTCACATGACGTTGAATAATTTCTTTTTTTATCTATTTAAAGACATACGTATATAGGACATACTTATATAGGACATACGTATATAGGACATACTATAGGGGATACTTACTTATCTGTCTTCTGCTTCTCCGCCTCGAGTTCACGATGCATCGTCTGCAACTTGTCTGTGAGAAACTCCAGCTTCTGTGTCAGACGATACTCCTCATCAAACTTCTCTGATAGCAGCACCTGATCACGATAATATAAACAGTTTAACACGAGAGAAATGGATCTCTAACACCGCCTTAAAAAGCGCTTGTTATGTCATTTTACCAAAGAAAGCACCACCTGAGAATCTCAGTTAAAACTGACGGATTAACTGATTTCCTGTTTGCCATTTGCGTCAAGTAATCAAGGATGTGTTCCGCAAAACTTGACCATATCTAATTACCATCTATGCATATTTCTTTATCAACTGTTTCAAAATACTGTAGAACATATTGTTTAAAACGTAATTCAGGTTTAAACTTTGAAACAATGCTTAAATGAAGTTAGCAAAATAGATCTATAAAATAGTTAACGCACTGAGATTTACCAGGATAATTCTTCAGATTTTTTTTCTAGAAGACCAAATTCTGAAACGAACATAAACATATCATCTAGAACCCTTCTTGCAGACTGAGAATAGATAAGATATAATTATGTACGTTAATTGTACCCAAAAGGTTTTTTTTAAAGAAAATGGCTTTGAAAAGAATTATTGCTTTCCCCAAAAGTCAGCTGCCATAAAGAGTATAGAGGATCTGATTTCGTGGCAGGTGGTATCGTAGCCGAAGTGAAGTAAATGATGTTAATTTGACATTTTGCAAGAAGGTATCAGAGCTAAAGTACATTTTTTGAATTATCATATCATATCATATATACATCATATATACATCATTACATCATGTTGGAAGTCGCTGTTGGTACGGGAAGTGAGTTAGGATTGAAATGGAGGTCAGTTTGAAACCTTGATAAATTTTGTCGTAATGATTATGGCAAATAACTTACCAAGTCTCGTGTGGAGTCATGAAGGGGTATGTCGCTCAGGAATAGACCACGCCTACTAAGGTCATCAAGACTGGTTACACTCGGGGAGCACATAAACAATAACATGTCAGACTCCGGAACAAACACCATTTGACCTTTCAAGCGCATGCGCGAGGAATCTTGATGGTCAAGTTTATTCGCATTGTCGTCTGCTTTACATATTTCTTCTTTGGTACGAAGCACGTAAACAGTGTTAATATGTGACAAAATGTGATTAAAATCAAATGCCATATGGGGACGAATCATTTCAAATACGTCATCGATCTTACAGTTCCCTCTTGATACTCTAGGAACAACCCTGGCCAATGAAAATCCAGTTTGTTTGATGATCATGTTTTTGTCGAACAAAATATGAAACGGAAATGCTCTGCAAAAAGTTGCTGGACTGATTTTCGGTTTCAGATTTTTGTTATGTACATATGTATTGTCATTGTTATCATCAACTACCTTTTTTGCTCCTTTTTCTATAATAACAAATTGGACGTGATCACATTCTTCTTTAGTTTTCCAGATTTTAACGTCGACTTCAGAATTATGTAAATTTTTGGCGACTGTTTTAACAATTCCGACTACAATTGATTCAAGGCCGGGACGATCTGAATAGTAATGCAAAATTAAAGCGCCATTTTCATTGGAACACCGGAAGGAGGGCGCTTGCATGCCGGGATAGATTGTTGCAAGATGATCATGAAGAGCGTCCAAGTTCTGGAGAAACTCCTTTGTATTAGCTCCTAATACCTTCAAGATTTTTGTGTAGCCGGATTCTTTGCAGAAATCAAAGAACATTTTACCGAATTCTTCCAAAAGAAACGCTGCCGGCAATCCTGAAAATAGACAATAAACAATAAAACCAGACAGCCTTAAAATCTGGATTTGCATATGACATAAATACTCACATTTAAAAAATCTTGTTTTGACAGTCTTTTGTCAAATATGAATAAAGGTACCTTATGAACGATTAATTGCGGTTTAAACACGACTATTTCTGAAAAATAAAATGTCATAGTCGTATACAGTTCCGTAGTTTCTTAAAATTTTCAATTACTAACCGAGCACTTTTGACGCTGCCCCAACAACATTATACGTTGCCGCATCATCATAAATGTTCCGAATAATAAACTTTCCTTCTATGACCAAGTTAGCCTCCTTCCTGAAAATATATATCCATTTATAAATGGTAGAACTTCCCAAATTAATTTTAAAAATATGTCGCGTGAAACAACAGCGTATGTTCATATCATACCGGAAATGTATAAACATAAACATTGTTAGCAAAGTAAAATAAGGAGAACAACTTCTTGTTTCACGTAATTTGAAAAGAAACCACTATGAATTGTATTAAAAATAGTAACAGTCAATTACATTGGCAAATGCCACACGAAATAAACCGTTTTGGTAAATGGAAACCATATTTAATACATGCAGCAATGACCAGTAAACCAAATAGGTAAAAAGAAACCATTATATATTGCGTGGACTATAAATGGCAGGGACCGAAAGAAATCACAATAAATAGCATGAACGAAGTTTACACGGACCAAAATGAATTACAATAAGTAGAATTGACCCAATGAATATAGAATATCCTACATTGCATGTACCAAAAGAAGTCAAACTATAAGACATGGGCAAAAAAGTCACAATATATTGAATGACCATTAGATGGACTAGAATTCATAGTTGATAAATGTTTATTAATTAAATTTGGATGTTTGAAAGATATACAGAATATTGTCACTATTTGGCAGATAATTATATACTTATGACAGGAAGGTGCAGTCTAGTTGATTTGCCAATACATATGTACACATGCCGTTTAGCACAGATACCAGAAACTGTTGGATTCAAGTGGCTATCGACAAAGTGGCTATCGACACACCACTTCAAACAGAGATAGGAAAGGGTCAACCATTACCGTTCAGTAAACAACTACCCGATAACCAGATTAATAGTAACATGTGGTTATCTAGAGCTCTTTTAAGGAAGTCATTGGTCAGTGGTTTCATTTACGAAAATTTAAGATCTCATTTGCTCATTACCATTCTCATGATTGCTTATCTGAGAGCATATAATTACCTTGATGATAATAAGGTTAAGGAGTTAAATTTCTGGTTGTCCACTTAAGTATCGAGTAAATTATGTAGTTATCGCGTTAAGTAATATACTAAATTTTAATTAAGATAAACATCTTAAAAAGACAAAATCCATAGTAGCGCCAGTAACATTTCAATATGTAAGTGTTGAGTGATCAACTAGTGACCTATTGAAAGCGTAAACCACATATTTAAAAGATAATTATAATATTTACGCATCAATTAACTGGTTGACCTTTTAAAGTAATAAAAAAGTAGTAAGTGGTTAACGCGTCCAGTAACTAGTTAACCTCACAATTATTGAATTGTTACTTAAAGCGTTAACCACTTCCCAGCAAACAAAAGACGTTGTACCAACGTTGTACTGACGTTAGACCCTGACGTTGGGTAAACGTTGGCAGAAGGTTGGATTTGAAAGTTTTTTAGACGTCAGAAACCGACGTCTATACAACGTCATAAAATGACCTTTATCCAACCTTTTCTGATCATAATCCAACCGTTTCTGACCATTATCTGACCATAATCCAACCTTTTCTGACCATTATTTGGACATAATCAAACCTTTTTCTGACCATAATCCAACCTTTTCTGACCATTATCTGACCATATGCCAACCTTATCTGACCAAATTTTCTAACCATGATTTAACCTCATTCAAAACTTTTGGAATATGATTTTTTTTTCATTTTAATTAAAGCTCTTTAATAGGGTTAAAAATAAGCATTCTTATGATTTTAGCAATTTATTTTATACTCGGAATCACAAGTACAAAACAAGAAATGTGGTACTATATAACAAATGCAAGATTTACATAATATTTTTTGAAACTATTTAACTTGACGGTATGTACTTTAATAACGCTTCATGTATTAATTAAGCATGTTAAACAAAATCCTTCTTGAATATTTACACTGACATTTTATATAGCAAACATCCATGTATGTGTTTTTTCTTATATCACCACTGAACTGATCACTGAGTTTGGGATTTTTCAATCATCTATCCAACTCACTAAATGTATATTTGTCTTTGTATTTTATAACTGAATCTAGATCTGAATGTTAAATGGAACAATATTCTGAATATTTTGTTATAACTATAAATAGCAATGTTCATGTATCTTCAGTAGTATTCTAGCTTCTTTCGTCCTCCTCCACTATGTCGATCTGGGGCATACTTTAAGCGTATCATTACCGTCTCCAACCTGAGATCTCATCACACTTTCTGAAATTATAAAAAAAAAAAATAATCAGTTACAAGTGCAAGAAATAAATCACTTTTACATATTATAATTAAACGAAATTCTAACAAAACTCTCCAACTACTTAAAAAGATACATGCACTTATTATTTTTAATTTAGTTTAAACCATGTAGTTTCGTGTAACTACTGTATATATCTATTAATTTTGATAAAAATGGCTTCGTGAAGAATTTCATTATAAAATCAAGGGTAATAAGATCACTGATTTTTCTATAATATTTTGAAATATACCTGTCACAAAATCTTGGTAGGTTTTCATTTTTCTTTTCCTCTAAATATTTTCATCTTCCTCATGAACTTTTGACACATGTTGAATTATCATGCATACTTTTCACAATCTGAAAGACGAAATATAATCGTTTTAGAATTTAACCATGTGGTGAAAGGATGTTTGTCTAATACAATAGGCAAAATCAAATTACTATTAATCTTAGTAAACTCATAAGCTCATGAAAAACTGATATATAGAGAATACCATGCTAGTGTCTGATATTATAAAATTTATCAGGCAAGGCTAAGAAAAAAAAGAAGGGCGAGGCTCTGCCGAGCTCTTCATTTTTTTTCGTGCCGAGCCTGATAAATTTTATAATATGAGACACTTGTTTGGTATTCTATTTATCATGTTTTCAATTTCAATTGTTGTTTGATTTTTTTTATTTTAATTGAAGCAAAACCGTATCCAGAACCTCTCGTGTTCAGACGGCGCGCAATAATATGTGAAATGTCAAATAAAAAAGAAATAGTCCCGAATGTTTTAGTTAATTGTAAGTGACTCGTTCATATTCAAAATTTCTATTCGATTCAAAGTTTATCAGTTAAATATTTCCAACCCAGTAGCAGGAAAATATATTCCATTCTTTTTATTTCATTTTGCAAATTTTGCATATTTTTGATGAGGTGTCTGATAAAGCTTGGGGTGACTGATAAAGCTAGGTTTATCAGGCATGCACTTTATCAACAGAAATCAATGTAATGACATGATAAAACAAATACCAAATTAATTCTATTCCCGCAAAAATTGATATTGTTATTTTTTATATTCTATTATTCAAAGTACTTTGTACGAATGCTCATACAACATCAAAGAAATTCACATGTTACTGTCATTTCTATAGATATCATCTCTGCCCAGCATGATCTGGTCTGCTAAGTGTATATAGGACAGACTGGCTTAGTGTAAAAACGTTTTATGATACGAGCATACAACTTGTTGATAAGCAGGCTAATTAACAAACTATTACTTTTATTGATTTATAACTATGATAATGTGTTTTCTGATTGATAATATGTTGTTTGATTACATTAATAAAAAGATAGCTAGTCAAATACAATGTGCTTTCAGATATATCTTACAAAAGTCGTATCATTTACACGTATCAAATGCCATGAATCATTACCATAATATAAGAAACACATGGTATGCTTACAGTATGGGTAAAGTACTACAATTAACAACGAGTAGTTTAACAACTACACAGATATCAAAATCAAACTGCATCTGATACATGTGTAAATGACTGGCCCCTCATATAAGTGAAATTCATGTTGATAAGAAATAAGAGGAAATTTTATTTACCAGCATTTGAATAATAAGAGTCTTACGTACTGAATTTAACTTTTTATTGATTTCAATTGCTAGGATATTTCCTACCATTGATTGTGCATTTATTTGGCATGGCGATATAGTGTGGGAAAAATGATCCGATTATACAGACTGTTCTATAGCAAATGATAAAGTGTTCTTACGTGGAAACAAAAATATTAATCTCGCGAAATCACGTGACATTTAGTTTTACCAGTCAAACATTTCAATGATCAAATAACCATCGAATCCATGCAAACATGCGGTAAATTAGCATTGAAAAACAATATATAATGTTTGCCTACCTTTTTCTTTTGTTTGGAATACACAACTTTGTCTGTCAACCCGTCGTTTTTTGTCCGCCAATACAATTGAATTTCAAATCCGATAAGTCGCAAATTCGAATTTACTAAATAATTAACCACTATAAAATGAAGCCCTCAAAAATGATAACAACTTCATTGTAAATTATATAAACACTTCTTAGACTAATTCGAGGAGATAAGATATTATTTAAACGAAAATAGAGCAAATATATTTCATACTGATCTGCGACTATCCGTTTACAGAGCGCCACCTATCGAATATCGTACGTTAGCCACCATGTGATACTGTTGTTTTGATGGAGAAAATAAATATATAATGTTCCCTTTCTAAACTTAAACTTAAAATTCTAGCTGTTTATGCTTTCATTTATATATATATTGGTTTCATAAATTAAATTTACCTATTGTCAGATTACCGACCAAAACCCGACGTCGAGTCGACGTCTAAATGCAACGTCTGTTAGACGTCGGGGATTCAACGTCGATTTGACGTTGTATGAAGGTCACCGACGTCGCGACCAAAATTCAACGTTGATCCAACGTTGGGTCAACGTCGGGTGTTTGCTGGGTTACAACCAATCTATTTTTAGACAAGCGATAATGAATTACATAATTTACGAGATCATTAAGTGGTTAACTGGAAGCATATTCTACATGATTTTATATCCCATTGTAAAACATGTATAACAGCATTATCACCTTGATAAAATTAAAGTCAGGAGATAAAATTGAAATGTTTTAACAAAATAAAATTAAAATAAAAAACAAACAAACATAAAAAAGGAAAAAAAAACACTTAATGTAAATAGTTCATAGTTTTACGTATACAATGTAATATAAAATTGAAATTGTTTTACTTGCAACAATTTTTTTTAAAGTTTTACAAATTAGCAGAGCAGGGTTACAGAGGTAATTTTGGTATATATTGCAACATAAATATTTATCATTTAGCTGTTTTATCCTAGTCAGTTACTTTGTTCTGGTGGAGAATGGAAACATAACATAAGTACAGATAAGGGACAGGAAGAGGCCACGTGTTTATGAAATCTTTTTTAAGCCATCTTTGAAAACAGGAAGATATATATAATAATATAAATTCACGGTGAACAAAAAGTCTCATAAACTTTCATATGTTGTAAACAAAATATCTTATCCTAAGGGTACTTGTCTATGATCATAACGTTTTTGTCATAATTTATGTTTTAACTTGTTTACAGAAAAAGATAAACAACGCTTAATGACTTATTTTACAGACCCTAAACATAATTTTATAGCATAAATAATTACGCTTTTATGCCCCCTTTATCCATGTCAAACCAGTCCCTACTTAAATTATCTATTATCTTTATCTTAGAGATTTTCTGTCTTTATCTTTTTGCCCTTTTAGTTTACGAGGTAAACTTTGATAGATATTAAAATTTGACAATAATAAACGTAATAAAGGCACATTATGCATCAGAAACATTTTTGTCCTTAACATGAATTTTATAGTGTTTAAATAATGGTTTTAGGGTCTTAAGGTGCTTGTTTCCTGAAAACAGAAGCGAATAATATGAAAAAGTTTGCCTTATAAGTAGCAAAATGTAAATAAAGTAGTATTTTGACTTCCATACAAATTACTAAATCACTTTAACTGTACTTGGCCAATATGCAACAGAAGGAAAAGATGGTTAAGATAATTGGCCAATGAGTAACTTTTAGGATGCTATAAAAGTACAACAAAATTAAAAAAAACTTTTAGGAAATAAAAATAAAAGCATTTTTTAGGCAAAAATGGGCCTTTAAGGTCTTTAAATCGGCAAAAAAACTCACTTGACTTCTTCCCATTTGTCTTTACCAAATCGTCTGATGACAAGAAGCTCGAGAGCATGGTTGACAAACCCGTACTGAAAATATATCATCGATTTATGTTATCTCATCAATTGATAACTACGTACAGCAATTATTTTATATATTGTTACATTTTTAAAATCTAAAAGTGATACTTTTTATACAAAAGTTCCTTGGATGTTATGGTTGTTAACTTACTGTCATGTTTCTACGTATGCTCAAATAAAGCAGACATGTTCATTAATGTTATGTAAAGATCCGTGAAGAAACGAATTGCTAAATACTTTTGAGAATTTTTATATTTCTACTGCGTGTTTTTTGTTTCAACTGTGACGACTGTTCAGTGTTTTCATTTCGTTTCACTTAATATGGTGTACTGGCTTAGAGATCAAATATTTCATCGGGTTTGTTTGATCTTTTTGTCAACAATTAATATCAAAATTATCCGGAATATGGAAAGCTGTGGTTTACACACTGGATGTAGTTTAAACATAATTATCATAGAGTTCTCTACTTGGAACAAGACAGTACTGGTGTCATGCAAGGAAATATGTTCATTATTCATATGACACAAACCTACAGTAACGTGGGTAGGCTTTGTTTATAACTATTGATAACTTACAACTCTCTTCAAATTAGAGTTACTTCCCTTTAACTATAACAGCGCGCAGCAGACACAGAATTTCATAAATCCTTTCTAAATGAGATGCTTTGTGGTTATTACACAGAATTGGTGTAATCTATCAAACTTTGATCTGTGTTAGACGAACAGAGAAGATAGCAAAGTTAATAATCATTACTAGTATCATAAAACCAACATAAAAGAAATAAAATCGGGCAATAAAATATTAAAATGTAATAGCTTTGCAAAAATAAAAGACATTATTATCTTCATTACATAAATTTCTTACCGAAATTCTGATGAATTACATTTTACAAGTTTCAAAATAAAGTTTCTACCCACAGGGTTTCCTTATCATAATAAATGTAATATTAAATTTATCAAAAAGGATTCATATAAAAACATCATAAAAAAGGATAAACGTCGTGGAAAAATGATCAGTTCCCCCTAAAACTTCCATTAATTTAATATCATGCTCATAACATCAATGTGAGGTTATCATTTTATTGCCATTTCTTATCCATTTCAAACTCTCAGAATTAAAAAAACAAAACAAACTTTTCTGGGCTAGCTTAACCATTAGACATCAGACGGCGGGGGGGGGGGGTGAACTTGAAAATAAGTGTTTAGACCTCCAATCGTAATAGTTATTTTTATTTTCAATATACGGGACAATAGTATGTATGCATGTATTAAAACTATTATTGATATTCATATTCTTAAATAAACGTTAGGTAACGTCCACTGTGATATATTAACGTTTTAAATTACGTTAGAAATGTTAAGATTCGCAGCTGTTTCTTAAGAAGGAGGAAGAAAATAGAAAATCCTTTGAGAAATGGTCAGGCAAAAGTGACCGCTGGCTTCCTATTTGATAATTTAGTTTCCTAACATGGGGTGAGTTATGATAGTTCCCATTGAGGGATTAGAAAAAAACAGAAACGACGGAATTCAAAGTCAACAATGGAGGCATCAAAAACAAAGAATATTTACGCGCAATGTTGAAAGATATAAATGATAATGTTAGATAAACCCTACTCTATAATCAACATCAAGATCATTTTTTAAGTTGAGCCCTGAATACCATTTTCCCCGCAAAATAAACGTTAACTCTGTTATGCGATTTTGAGCCAAGTGTAGGCGGTACAAAAACTAAAAGACCGACCGGTTAGCTCTGTTCACGGACCTATTTTTCTGCAAGTTCGAATCCCACGGCAGCCATTTCTTATTTGGACGATTTGCGGTTGTCGTGTGGTCACGGTTCGATTTACGGCACGGATAGTAAACCTTCTGTAACGTCACTGTAAAATCCTTATTCGTCATCTCGTGCCGATACAGGAAGTTGGCAACTATGATCAAACGATTAAGAATAAACTCCATCGTGACCTACAAATCGAGTTTCCCTTTTCTTTCTTATTAAAAAAAAGATCAAAAAAAGGTTAACGGACAAGTTTTGATTTAAAGCTCATTAATAAGAAGCGCGCAGCAAACTTTAATCTCTTAGCTCGACTTTTAACACGGTTATGAGAATGCGCTCAATGTTTAGACTAAGGTGATAAATGTCTTTGGAGAAATCTAAAAATATACTTTGTTTCTGATAAGATACATAATAAATGCCAAGACCCCGAGTTAACGGGATAATGAATGTTCTCAAGTACAAACAAAGATAACATGAAATAGAACATTCAATGGTTATTTCAAAGATAAAAGAAACGATCAAAATATACACGGAAAAGCTGGAGTGATGCTTTTTATTTAATACAAATGTAAACGGAATGAAAACACTTTTAAGATGGATTTTATATTTATAGGAATGAAATGTGAGTCACTGTTTGTATATCCCGAAAATATATCCTAGATATAGCATTTCCGTTTTTTCCTTTCCTTTCGGATTTTAGTACCATTGATGTCAAACCATTAACCGAAATGAAAGAATCATTTTATGACATTTGTGAAAATGCACATCTAAAATTATGTTATAAAACAAGCCTTACCATTTTTAAGAGTCCACAAAAGATTGTCAAGCGTCTGCGCTACTTTCTGAAACAGAGAATGATCGCATGTTAAACATAGATAATATTATGAGTTTGCTACAATAATTGACAATAATCTTTCTTTTATGTTACAAAAGATATCCCACGTTCACAACATCTAGACATTTTATGGTACAGCAATACAAGAAGACCGTATTTCTATCAGGTTATACCTCCCCGAAGACATGTTTACTGCATTTTTGTTACCTTCCATTGCAGGGAAGAATATATATTGCTCTTTTCTGCTGTTTATGCAACAGCCCATGGTAAATGGGTGCCCAGTTTGGAATTGTAATTGTATTACATGGGAACTACAGCAATACTTTCAGTGGCTTATCAGATTACGATGTTTGAACGACAGGAGTTAAAAACGCCATAAATATATACGACAGTATGACAATCGAACCTGTCTTTAACGACCAGCGCTGGGACAAGAAAAACGCGTTCTTTTTAAAAATATTTTCTAATAATAATAATAATAGTATTAGAATTAAAAATAATAATCATAAAATAATGAAATAATAAAAATAGTCATCATCATCATCATCATCATCATCATCATCATCATCATCATCATCATCATCATCATCATCATCATCATCATCATCATCATCATCATTATTATTATTATCATCATCACTATCATCACCACCACCATCATCATCATCATCACCACCACCACCACCACCATCATCATCCTCACCACCACCACCATCATCATCATCACCATCATCATCATCACCATCATCATCATCAGCAGCAGCAGCAATAAACGGCAACAACAATACCTTTATTTACGTTATTGTTTTGGTTCTTTATTGAAAGGTTTTGACTGTCCGTTCGAATTGCACTTCTATTCTTTTTCGACAACAAACAATACGCAATTGAAAATAATTTTTAAAAAATCATTGTCGGCTAAAACAAAATTATACTTTTGTACATTTATCATAATATAATATCAACTTTTCACGAAAGAGTGAAAAATGATGAGTTGTTAAAATGAAAGTCTGACAAAAATATGGTTAATTCAAAGACGCATGCTATTTCGTATTTCAAGACAGTCTATATTATAAATGCGTAATGCACAAAATGTATACATTGATTTTCCAGACGATCAATGTAATCATGTCAAATTAATTCTAATTCGAAGACAGCGGTTCAACTAACCGACCTTTATTTGTCGTCTGCTTCCCTTAGATTATTGCTCGCTTATTGGCAATCTGCTTTTCACTTATTGGCACGAACTGCGGCATTTAAAACGCGTTCCGATTACCACATGGTCTATAAATCCACAACCTAGCGAGAAATGTAAATATTGAATCTATCATAGGCCGGAAGTAAAGCTGCCGAATTATAAACATTGCTCCAATTCCATCCGGATGGAAATCGCTATATAAACATCATCGATTGTCTATATTATTCAGAATCTCCTAGAAACAATGATTTTATACGATACGAAAAATATGCAACGTTGGAGCATAGCTAGGAAAGTTCTGTTCAACACTTGTAAACCATATAGCAAAACTAAAGTAGTTAAAATCCTGATATTTCGTTATAAGGAATAGTTTTAGCGTCATCAACAGAGCAAATTTAATAACTAATTAAATAACTAAACTGATATTAAAATGTAACGATAATGTTTGTAGTTTCACCCGTTATAATCTTTTTTCATAACATACATTCTTAAGTTTGTCAACACAGAAAAATAGTATATGATTTTGTATTACAATGTACATGTGTATTAGTTTTACTGTACATTAATAATATAATATCGTATTGTTAATTATAATTAAGTATGATAATAAAGTATCGGTTACTTACTCGTTTGTCGTTACAATGTTTTGTCTAGCTGGTTACATCTCTTGGGGACAAACTTCACACTGTGTTATTGCATATAGTCACGAAAACATACAAGTCCATTTATATCAGATAACAATGCTTTGACCACATACATATAAAAGTTAATTAGAAACCACACCAAACATCGGCTGTATATCCCTTTGCATAAAATGATTGAATGTCGCTAAAATATCGCTTGTATACTCTGTAAATCTACTCCACTCTCATAAAATCCTATCTCAGTGAGGTTTATTGGTTAACTTTCAAATTCATAGCTATCGTAAATCCTTCTTTCAATTTCAAAGATAGTACAGTCCTCAACGTATCGATCTATAATTTCAGTTTAAATCAAAAGTTGTCTCCGCTTGTCCACTTTTACAATAACCACGCAGTAACTACACTGTAACGGTAATTCACGAGTATAGGTAAACGATGAGAGTTTGTTACTGTAGTGCCGCGTGAATTGGAGTGATGCTGAGCAGGACATAAAATGGATTTGTGAGTCGACTATGTTAATTAAATGTTTAGAGAAAAATATTAAGAGAATTGTTTGAACATGTGCTTTCATTTAGTTGGTTTAAGGAATGTTTGTTATTGGTTTAAATGCGACGTAAACATTACCTAAGTTCCTTGAAATCTGTTTATAACGATTTGCATAATTAAGAAAATAAACAATACACGGCGAGTGGTAATCTTACTATTCCATAATTAAAATAATCAAAGCACAGAAGGCGCTGAATTTGTTTGGGTCTTAGAATGTCAGAAAGGTGAAGGTTGTGAGATTATAAAACAATTTGTTTTTGTATAGTGCCACCAATGCTTTCCAGCGTTTTAATTGTAGTAGATTGGCTATAAGACTAATTGCAACACTGATATTCGATCAAATGTTTATTTGACTTAAACAATTTGAAAAAAAAGAGTAGCAGTAATTGGGATTTGAACTCCGGTCCTCTCGCTTCCTAAGCGAGCGCGCAAACCCTTCGGCCACGGTGAATTTATATGTTAATAGTTTGAAGAAAACCATATTATTCTATTTAGGGTTTGTAACGACGCTAACTGTTGTTTAACACTTGTGTAAATAATCATGGCGCTTACTATAAGCATGTATATTTATAAAGAATAAAACAATATTAGAAATCTTCGACCATTCGGGAATTATTTTGCTTGAAAATTAATCCGCCTGTCATGTGACTATATTTACGCAGTGATCTCCCCTAAATTTTTCGGCATAAGTGTTACATATAAAGGAAAGTAACCGCTTAAAAAAGCGGACTACTTTCGGCACCTGCAATTAACAGCATTAGAGTCTGAAATTTTAGCTACCATTATTTGTTTGGTCTGACGACCCAAACAAATAAAAACGGAAAAGGAAACAGAATAATACACTATGCTACATAAATAAATCGTTATATTTATATTCATTCTAAAATTCTTCCGTTCATTTTAAAATAACCAGCCAAAATGACACGTCCAAGACTTGATATTTTAACATTTAAATAGATATATAATCGAAAATGCCAAGACAAGACAAATAAACATTATTTATTCAATTATAAATTTAAATAAAACTAAATTTGATAAAATGTGCAAATGAAACTATCAATGCATGAAACATTATTTCTTCACTTATAATGGTCTGAGTGGTAAACATTCACCAGTTAGGTTTAATTTATGTAAAAAAATTACGTAAAAAACTTTGAAAAACACAAAACGCACTTTCAATTCAACATCATGTGCATGTACGAGTATATAGTAATTTTCACTACTGCATCACCATAGTCGACCTGGTCAAATCTAGTTTAAATTATATAGAATAATAATAAAGATAATAATAATAATAATAATAATAATAATAATAATAATAATAATAATAATAATAATAATAATAATAATAAAATCTTTATTTTGAGAAGGTAACATATAAAGTTAACACAATTAGAAAACATGTATACAGGCCTTCTGATTCATTTTTGTTTTTGTAAAACAATGTTGATTTTAACAGGAAAGACGAACCAAAAGTGTAACAATATATACGTATAATATACTCAAATAGATAAGTAATTACAATAAGATATTTTCATGTTATAATGTATTCTCTATGTTTACATTGGCATGACTTGACAGGTTCGGGAAGTTGTATCAAAACCTGCACTTTATTAAGAAAACAAAATGCTGATTACAAATTGTATGATATTCTGCAATAACATGTCTGCAATTTGTTGTAAAAAATTGGTCAATTATTCATTCTTAGTACACTTTTGCAAAACTAAGCATAGAAAATATACAAAACTGTTTTATTTAAACTACTTACAAAGGAACAAAAAGAACTTTGAGTTTTTAGTAATACTTCACTTATAGTAGTATTTGTACTTCTATTTTAGCATTTTACTACATGGGGATACAAAAACAATTAAACATAATTAAAACCGTAAACATATAAAACTTAATCCATAGTAATAATGTTATAAGTTAATTGAACTACGAGATTGCAGATTAAAATGTCTAATCTTTTAAAGCTTAATGAACTAGAAGATAAAACAAAGTGGAATCACTGATAAATTAAGTTATGAAAAAATAGTTAAAACACTTTGTTTCAAATCTTTCCAAACATTTCCTGAAATATTCATTATATAATGTCACCCGAACGGCATAAATTTACAAAGTACTTAATTGCATTTTTCCCAAATGTACATCAATTATTGTCTTCTTAATTGATGAAATTACTAAAATTGCCTCGATATTTCGTATGAAATAAATTTTCATTACGTTAATGTGTTTCTCCTCTCATAGGATTTTTTAAAAATTTTCTTTTGTATAAAGCACTTTTGTAAGCACGATTTCAAATTTAAGTACAAACTGTATATTCATTTATAAACAGTATTTCCTTATAAGCCCACTTCCAATTTTGAGATCATAACATTAACTTAGTTGCAACCAGCTGATGGATGAAAAATAAAAGTTGCAGAATTGCGGCTTTTTTACATGCGGTTTTTTGCCTTTTGAAACTTGAATTTTTGGATGGAATATCATTTTAATTTTTATCATTTTGATGTTGGATTGTAACAATCTCAACAGTGCATCATTACATTACATATAACATAATATATGTATACATTTTTTGAATAATTGATGAAAAAAATGCTGACACGTGCACATCGTTATAAATTATTCATATTCCATAAAAATGAAAACCTTCCTATATCTAAAACCATTCCCATTTTATTAGAGAATAGAGATGTTTATACTGCTTTCAAGGCACACTTTTACAATCTCTTCGAAATACTATTTCGGAATTTTTAATAATGATATTTCGGCTTTTTAATAACAGTCATAATATGCAATGGTAAGAAACAGACTTTCTATATTGCATGTTATAAGACTGAAAAAGCACCAACAAATAGTCTGTCACTACCATCTAAAGCCATTTAAAGAGCAGCAAAGGTGTTTCAAATAACCATTGCAATCGCCATGATAAAGATAATTGGTTCTATTGTATCGATTGTTTTAATTATTTTTAATTTGTTTATTTGAATATGCACACCAACTACTAGTATGATTTAGTGACTGAGTAAAATTTGATTGCGAATATAAAATTATCATAAAAAGGTAACATAATGTGAAATGACTCGTGTGTTCAGAAATCATGCACAATAGTCATATCTGTCGCAGCTAAAGTAACCGTAATGTTCACAAATTTAATTGTTTACTATCTCTAATGGGCTTTCATAAAGTTTATATTCTCTTATGAAAAGTTGAATGTTCGGAAATTATATAGGCATAATTATTCATACATTGGTCTTGAATTGAAGTCCATTCCAATGATTTTAATTATATGAAGTTTGACATTTAAGTCTATTTTATATTTTACATATGCTGTTTGATCAACTAACGACTGACAACATTTAGATCTAGATAATTACTATACCAAATTGATTATTATTGTTCTTATGTTTATATTATGATATTAGAACAATTAATCAATTGACATAACCAATATGTTCTCAGTGACATTTTGTTTATGTTTTGTTGGAATTGGTAATTTACCAGAAGCTAAAGTTCCTATTTAACCAAGAGCTCTCATTACATTGTGTTAGTTACCTGTCTCTATAGAACTTTTCCTTTGTATAACGGACTTTGTTGAATATAAGAATTTTCGTCTGCTGTTACATCTTTCACGTAGCAAGTCGTGTCTGTCAACTTTTAAACAAAATTGTTTCGTGTAATTAGTTAAAGCACCAAAAATAATCTTACAAACTGGGCTTGTATTGACACTATTTCTTACTCCTCTGTTTCAATTTTCATCTCTTCATCAAAGATGTTTTGTTTTATATATATTCTTTGAAAAAAAAAGAAAGTTTGTAATATTTAAACATGCTTACATAAGATATGATGAATGAAAATAATGTTTTACAAAAACTTGATAGAAAGTAAGTAACAATTCATTATAACAAACTTACAACTACATTATCATTTGAAATGAAATCGCTTTTTTATTTGTAAGTCTTAAAAAAGAAAGTTGTTTATACCAAGGTGACTTTGTTAATATGTGCGTTAAAAAACAACTTTCATTCAATTAGTGCGCTATAGAACCATTGTATTCTTGTTCCAACATTTTCATTGCCCCTGAGGGATCCCCTCTTTCTCACAACCACAGATGTTAACTTTTTTGTTGCAGCTGCCTAATTCTTCACATCGGTGTTGTTATCTTTTTCTGTTTCTGGATCGATGATTCCAATAAGTGTTGGAGATTGCTTAAGACGGTGCTAGGGAGTCTGAGAGATGAACATTGTACCTGTCATTTTCTCTTAGGAACAGACTCACAAACACAGTCTACTCTTTTACCCAATATTTACTTTTGTATTTAGTGATCACGAGGTATTTCCCTTTTCCAAATTCGATATAATTGCTCAATTTACTAAAATATTTCTGTCATTTCAAATGTAAAATTAAATACATTTATACCAGTGAATCAAGAAGAAAACTGCCTGAGGCATAGTAATAACAAGTGTTCAAATGAAATATATATGCACATTTGTTTTATAAATGAAAATAATCATGTTAGGAAACCATTGTATCTCAAAGCCATGCATACTCTTTTAGGGATTTAGAATTATCATTTCCGATGCCATATCCATATATACATTATACATTTTTAGAATTTAAAGTTCAGCATGTATTTTAACAATATATTTCATATCTTTTATTTAATTATTATCTATTATTTATCTATATGTATTTGAATAAACAATCTCATTGTCATTGACTATAATTATTGCTTCCAAAAGAAACAGAATGGGCATCATCAGCACCAAAAATGAATATACATATATATTCTCAGTAATGTTATTTGTAATTCAAAAGCAATACAGCAGGTTGGTCTCAGATATTGTATTTCCATACAAGTAATGAATACATGAATCAAACAGGGGACATAATTCATAATTCACTAGTATAAACTGATGGGATAGCACTGTGAAAGAAAACAAGGAAATGCCGCAAATAAGGATGAACACACAACATCTTCTTCCCTAGTATAAACAAGAATCATGAACCATGAATCATTCACCATGAAAATGAAATTCCTTTAAATACAGTACTTTAACATGTATCCAACGGCATGGAATCATATCACCCATAATTTGAATTCGTGACTAATGTCAAATTATGATAATTTGGGCCGTGGAATTATTAATAAGGTTCTTCGTCACAAATTGAAGAATGTCTCGAACCAGGATTCAGTTCACGACGGGATTTAGAATTAAATTATATGACATTTCTTCTTGAAGAATACAAGAAAGAGATCAATATGTATATATAATATAATATTAATATTAAACTAATTCAATGAACGAATCCCCTAGCACAGAACTTCTGGCAAGGAGTCCAGCTGGTCACCAAACCTATAGGTGTGATATTAAATGTAGGAGTTGCCACAAATAACTCAATATCAAACCAATAATTATAGGTAAGGTTTGTCAAATTAATGTCACATCTTTCTCACAACAAGGCGTGTCTGTCAATTTTTACACGAGATTATTTTATATAATTAGTTAAAACACCAAAAATAATCTTACAAACTGGGCTTGTAATGAGACTATTTCTGACTCCTCTGTTTCTATTTTCATCTCTTGTTTTCTATTTTTGTACTGTATATTCGACCTCCCGTTCTAAGAAAGAAAATCACAATATATTTGATGTTTGATTGGGACACAAGGCATCTAACAAGACATGCTGGAATTATCTTACTAAAAACAGCTCTGATGTCTGATTGTTTTACACCAATTTCATCTAAATACGGCAGTCAAGCTTCACTATTGTCAGTTGTGCTTTGCTTCATGATACACACTTGACCTAGTGGATGCTATTTTAAACGTTGAAGAAAAAGAAAATAAAAAACAACACCCCCTGCACCCCCATAAACAACAACAAAGAAGAACAAGAAACCAATAATAATGATGATAATTCTAGGAAAAGGAAAAAAATGTAAGTACTTTCGTACTTGCAAATATCAGCAAAAAGGATATTCGTACATAACGATTGAAACGACTCTATAAACTCACTTTCCTAATGTAATTAAATTAAACGAATTGTGGAAAATACAAGTAAATATAAATTGTTTTCTCAATCAAATTGTCGGGAAGTAAACATGCACTTAACCAAAATATATACCATGAAGTGCACATACTTTAACATCTTTTTTGGTCTTTCTTGATTTTGGAGTTTCAAATCTTACTAATGGACAAAAACAGAATAATACGAAAATTCAGCTATTCTTTTATGAAAAAGGAGTTATTAAACCTTTCGCTGTGTTCGTTTTTATCAGGAGTCGAAAAGACAAATGGGAGCAAAATAGGAAACAATCATAAAAATGGACATTAATTAGAAACTTCGTATGTACAACACACAAAGGTTTTTTTATGATTCTGGAAGATAAGCTCGACACACAGAAGCTTGCTTCTTCTTGTAAGACAATTCTAGATAAAAATGATGAATTGTAAACATTGGTGAACATTTATTATTTAAGCTTCGTATACCGCAGTTTCTATACGGTTTATGAAAACAATTAGATATACTGGACCACCTGCACATCCAGTAGCTGTATAGCATTTTTTGTTTTATCGAATTATAACTGTTCATTTAATGTAATCCCGACTTAACCAGACGGTTAATAATGAGTCTTATTGAAAATATGGTGCAGCTATTTTGAAATCTGCACGTTAAAAATAAATCAAAGCAAGCGGTTTTGTTGAAAGCTTGTCAATTAAGGCAAATCAAATTATAGCGTGTGGAGCCTTTAACAAAACAGAAATTTTAATTGTAGAGACAAATTCGGTGGTGGGGCAGAAGTATTACCGAAAATAAAAAATCGAATTGCAATTTTGGAAGAACTTGTCCATATTTCAATCTGGTCTAGACCAATTATCATTTTCGGGGATAGTTCACTGAATAGCTAACAGTGCAGACCATGATTAGATGGCATGATATTGCTTTGCACTGGTAGCACGGGTAGAAAACAGATTATATTTGAGCCGCGCCATGACACAACCAACACAATGGGTTTGCGACCAGCATGGATCCAGACCAGCCTGCGCATCCGCGCAGTCTGATCAGTATCCATGCTGTTCGCTTACAAACCCTATTACAAGTAGAGAAACTGATAGCGAACAGCATGGATCCTAATCAGACTGCACGGATGCGCAGGGTGGTCTGGATCCATGCTGGTCGCAAACCCATTATGTTGGTTTTGTAGTGACGCGGCTCATATTAATTTATTGTAAATATGCAAAAATATCTATAGTAAAGTCTTCATAAGGAATTATTTGTTCAAGAAGATTTAAAACATTTTATCACTAAAGTGAAACTTGTGTGACAACATTCGATTGGTATAACCATAGAGATACAAAATGATCAAAAGTATGATATTTTTCAGCTATTGTGCTAAATTTATGTTATTTAAAGCGAAATAGAAAGGTACACGAAATAGAAAGGTACACGAAATAGCATACTGATTAGTTCCAGACGAAAGACTTGATAAACAAAATATTGTTGTAACCAAAGACGGTTTGTCTGAATCACCATGATTGCTTACTGAATAAATAATCTGCATCACAGAAGTCAAGAAAATTCTGGAACGCGGAAATTCTCAGTATTTAATTAATAAACAGCACTAAAAGTATTGCAATCATTGATTAATGAAATTCTAAAGAATTACAAAAGTAAACAACAGCAAAATCACAGCTTTAGATGGTTTAATTATGATATACACAATGTATTACTGAACATAATCAATATCATGTCAAATATCATGTCGCATGATTATAGCAACATTGACATCACTAAACGTATTAGTTAACAATGTAACAATGTAACACTCTGATGAACATTAATTAGAATATATTTATATTTCTCGCATTATGGTACACTATTACCAGTCAGCCAGCTTTTGTATTCGCGTATTCTGAGCATTAAACATAAATTATGCCAAGTAGATATTCAAAAATGAAATGTATATTATGTTGTTTGTTTTACATTAAAGGGAAAAAAATGACGTAAAATTTGTCAGTATAACACTGATATTAATTTGATATCATTTTACAGCCCAAGTGCTTCGATACCAATACATGTGATCGAGAAATTGTGGTTTTTCAAATTGAAAGGGAAATGATAAGATTGTTCGGATATCATTCAAAATGAATAGCGTATAAGATCAGACAAAGCATTTTTTCCAATTCACCTATCGCAAACCGTTTAGTGGGGGATTTTCTGTCATTTTCCCACGCTTATTTCGCAGGGCTATTATTGGTCGTCTTTCATCATATTGCTGTTAATCAGAATTGTATAAGTATTTACAAATCCAAAAGGTCCCATAAATGGAGTCAAAGTGGTACATTCAATATAATATGATCAAGTATGTAGTTACTGACAAAATAATGCAAAATTATCCAAACATTTTAGTGAATATTGCTTAAAAATACTTTAATAATTATGTAGGACATTTGGTCCAGAAAGAATGAATCGGAGTTTTGTGTGTCATGTTTTGCAATGCATAGCATATATAGAATACTTAAAGCTACTTTGAATACCTAACCAAAATTTTCCGACATCAAATCCTCAGAAAAAAATCTGCTAGACCGTATCTGTCCGGCATCCATTTTACAGCTCAGATCCCTGCCAAACCGCAACTTAACCCAGCACCGATTCCGCAGCTCAGATCCCTACCAAACTGAAATATATTCTAGCTTCAATTCTGTAGCCTAAAAATCTACTAGACCATAACCAGCATCAATTCCACAGCCATCATTGTTGACCCAATATTCTATTTCACACGACAATAAATGTTTCTGACCTACCAACTTGAATTTAGTCTTGATCGTAATGAGGCAATACAAGACACATAACAAAACATAGATGAGCCGCGTCACGACAAAACCAACATAATGGGTTTGCGACCAGCATGGATCCAGACCAGCCTGCGCATCCGCGCAGTCTGATCAGGATCCATGCTGTTCGCTATCAGTTTTTCTACTTGTTATAGGGTTTGTAAGCGAACAGCATGGAGCCTGATCAGATTGCGCTGATGCGCAGGCTGGTCTGGATCCATGCTGGTCGAAACCCATTATGCTGGTTTTGTCGTGACGCGGCTCATATATAGTATTCAGAGTTTGTTTAAATGTTCAGCAATTTTTAGCGTTTTAGAATTTGATAAAATCGTGCCAACATCTTTGTCATATGATCGTTTTTTTTTCTTTTTTCAATATTACATTTTTTATTGTTTCCATCACACCAAACCGTTCATGTTTCTTAGGCATTTTTTCATTAATCTATGTGCTTCAGCACAGAACATAAACATATCTCATTCAAAACTTTTCCATTACATATAAACAACCCTAGGGAAGCCATTACCGCTGTATGAATATTTAAATAGAACAATAACGAACAGGTGGAATGTTTGTCTATTTCCTGCAGAGTCATGTTTATCCCGCAGTGAATAATTAAATATTCTAAATAAAACATGACCTCTTCTGGCATTATCTTTAAGTTTGGTGATTGATAGTTATAAGAATAAAATTAGCACCCACCACTATGTCATGTTACCATGCTAGTCTGCTTTGGTAAATCAGATTTTGAAAATTGCATGACCTTATTTAGACAATACTTAAAATGGTTAAAAAGCAGACGATAAAATAGTGAAATACAAATTATAACATAGACTAGAGCGATCAGTGATCACATGTGTCGCCTCATGATGGCCAATTTCATGTTGGGACAAGTTTTGTGACAGACGGACAGACAGACAGACAGACAGTGCACAACTAGACTTGGCACTGATCATTCCTGTAAAGTTTGGATAAAATTGCACCTGTAGTTTATGAAGAGTAGTCTGGACAAGCTTTTGTATATCTGGCAACACACAGAAAAACACCTTTTTATCAAAGGGCCATAATTCGGCCAAAATCATTCAACCGGAAAACCTGTGCAATATGCGCAAGGACTTGAGCTACAAATCAATCCTGTAAAGTTCCATTGAAATTGCATTTGTGGTAAAAGAGAAGTAGTCCGGCCAAACTTTAAAAATAAAAAAAAATTAAAGGGCCATAACTCTGACAAAAATCATTGAACCGGAAAATGCTGACAATATACTGAACTTGACTTGGTACTGGTCATTCCTGTAAAGTTTGGATGGAATTGCGCGAGTTTTTTCTGAGGAGTAGTCTGGACAAGTTTTGTGACAGACGGACAGACGGACAGACGGACAGACAGACGACGGAGAAGTGATCCCTATATTTCGCCACTACTCCGTAGAGGCGACACAAAAATGGATACTTTTAATTGGGCTTTTCATCACTAAATAAAAGTGCATTAATGACTTAATTGAGAAGAAATGAAGGCAGGCGACAAAGGTTATAGAATAAAACTATAATTTAGACGTTTTATTTCTAAAATCTGCAGAAACATGGCTCCCCATTACCGTGTATGAATGTTTTATAAGCCACTTATTATCTAAACTCACAAATAGTTCGTGTATCATCATCAGAATATTTCTGCAAATATAAAATTTATGTGAAGGTGAATGACATACTTTGATCTCTTCATGTCAAATAGCGGTATATGTCTTCTAATTACGACAGCTTCCCATTTCTTATGACAATACCAGATATACAGTTCTATAGATTAGATACCTTTGTATTTAGTCTAGATACATGGAAACAGTTTCATTTGATATAAATATCTTGAGTCTTCCCTGGTAATGACAATAGCAATATAGAGCACATGCAAAATCAGCCAGACATCCCAAAGGATTGCCGATTCTGTATGCAAGCACCTACATCATCACGATTATGGCGAATTGCTGTCAACTCATATGGATATGTACTCTTTGTAAGTCGTTTTAAGGGAGCGGTGATAGGTACAATGTTCTTGATTTGAACACAGGACTCCTGTCTTATTATTATAATACCAGAAAGACGTATATTTATTGGTTATTTTAACTTAATTCATAGGTTTAAGGTCTTGAACTTACCCACATATTAAAACTAAGGATTGAATACTGCTTAAGTCGGTATTAGGGGGCATATGAGATTTTGAGCTTACATTATCTCTCATTTTTTCAACATTTTAACATGTGTTGCTTTCAAGGGAACTCCGCCCGTTTTTTAGACTTTTTAACTGTTATATTGGAGCGGAAAAAACACGTTCAAGTGAATATTTGTCACTTTTGAAAAAATATACGATTTTGTAATCTTTTGTAATAATGTTTTTTGAAACTTACAAGATCGATAAATCTTAATTTGAGCATCATAATTTGTATATAAAACCATAAAAATAATGTGTTACAGGATCTTTAAATCTTACAAAAATGTTTTATGATTGACTGCAACATACTCCAAGAAATTTAATTAGCTGAAAGATAATGAAATTACTTTACACCAGCAAATACACTTGTTATAGTTTTAGTGTAGACGTTAAAGCTAAACCAATCAAAATAGAGCGTGAAATAACACATATTGTGGTAATTAAGTCAATAAATCAAATTGTCCTCAATCAAATAGGAAGGAAATAGCTTGTTCGGCTATGAAAACATATCTATGAGGCATTCGTTTTCACGCAAAAATCAGGAAACGTGTTCCCCCTTGCGAAACTTTATTGCAGTTTGTAGTAATTAATATGTTTAATGTACGTGTATAATAAAATAATAACACCGTCAATTTAAAAAAAATGGAGTTAACAGTAGAATGAAAGTTACGTATTCATTAAAAATAATCCAGATTTATGCAATGGTTTTATGCATTTACTTCTCATCATATACATCACAATCATAATAAAACTGATAAAAGTAAATATGCTATTGAATAACAGAATAATATGAGAGAGATAAGCAAAGTTTACAAAGGTAAATATATATTGAAATCATATACACATATATACAAAATTGCTTTAAAGCAGCATGCCTCCAGATGAGAAAATCTATTACAATCAAGTCAAACTTGAGATTTATGTACGAAGATTTCAGAAAAAGTGGAAAGATTCAAATAATAATTTACATGTAATAAGAGATTAATGGTTATTTTTTCATTATGTAAAACTATATATTTACTGCATTACTAACGCAGTAAGGACAATGTTTGTACATCTTGACTACTTTTTAAAAATAGTCGTTGGTTGTAAGTGACATTAATACTGTGTAAATTGCTTCCTTTTGGTTACTAAACAATATTATACTTTTAATAACATTTTCAAAATTTTCATGAAAATAAGCATTAATCTAGAGGCATGCTGCTTTAAATGTATAGGTTATGTTGTGAGTCTATCATTGTTCTCAGAGCGTATCAGCAATCCAATCGGCATTAAATCTCAGGATTATTGTTATATCAATTTGAATTTATATTTAAGGTAGTAAGAAGCATAAAGTAATGTTAAAACAGATACACGAGAACGGTCACATTGTATGAACAACATCATTTTTGCTTGATCATTTTATCACTATGGTAACTATTATATTGATATTTTTACATAACAGAAAAACAAAATAAATGTCTATTTATCAAAAACAGGTCAACAATATATTGTAAAAGCCTTGTTTGTTTTGTTTGATATCAATATATGTATGTGATACCAGAATAGCATTTAAACTAATTGTTTACTTCCTAAAATGAGAAACATGTTCATAAAATAAAATTTTTTTTGTGCACACATGCTTTGGCAGTTACATAAAAATGTAATTCAATTTCCTTTACAGAAACAAAAAATACAAAAAGGGAAACGTCTATACAGCTGTTGCTGCTGAAATTTCTAATCCTTTAGTCGATAAAACTTTCCCACAAAACAAATTGTTATACATTAATGTTTTTATATAATCGTTTTGTATTGACAATGAGATGCCGAAAGTTAAAGAGGACAACGTTTCTTTCTGATTATATCTTTTACCGTGATATATATCACGACATTATACGACATTATACGACATATATATTGTAAACGAACGTGTTTTTCTGATTAAAACTTAATTACGATTTACTTACGAAATCAGAGATTTTTAACAACGTATTTTCTGGTCATTACCCATTTTTTGATTCACCTACAACATATACATTATCGGAACACGCATTTTGTTACTGAGCATAACCTTTTTCTCAATTTACTGTGGAAATATATATTGTGTAAACGTAGTTACACGTAACAACGTATTTATTCAATTCAATCACTTAAATACAAGGAATTGTAAAAAATCAAACATTAATATGTCTAAGACTTTATATTACATTTATTAAAGTAGCTAGATGTAAATATTCGAAATAAGTAGAACCAAGATGCATTGTAAACTAATTGTTATTTTGTGTGAAATAATCAAAGCTAGACTTTGAGATTCAAAATAAATTCATTATTATAATAAGAGACGGTACAACTTTGAAAACACGGTATTTAATAATGTTTATAATTCCGGGTTTAGAAAACTTATTTTCAACTAGAATTGTTTTATAAGTAAGAGACATATAATGTATATGTGTGTTTATCCCTTAAGGGGTTTGTTCCCCTGTAAAAAAATAGCCTTGAACGTCAATAAGAAGCAATTTTCTTCTGTGAATCCTAATAATTTTTCAAATTATCTTCTGATAATTCCATTTATTTTTCAAATTAGAACGTGGCTTAAATGAAATATCTTACTACAAAGGCATTATCGTTACTTACTTAAAAGCATTTTCTTACAACTTCCATTAACAGGAAAATAAATTAAGTAGTATTTTAGAACAAAAGATATGTGCCTTACTTTGTTGTATATAGTTAGAACAAAGCTCTTTTGCAATACCAAACTAACGCTGATAAATATTTAATCAAACACTTTTAACTTTTCTTAATAAGGTAAATAAGCAAAAGTCTTTTTAGCATTTGTTTCGTATATCGAAAAATATGAAAATGACCATGATTAAATGCTTCAGTCTGATAAAACAAATCATCTAAGTATTACGTTTTATTTTTGAAAAAGATTGAGTTTTGAACCAATCGTGATTTACGTTTCCTTAATTAACAGTTTCAGATTATTGAATTTGAGAAAGGCATATGTATAATCATAACATTTTGTGGACATGTCAGGGCATACATGAACATTTGCTTAAATTCGTATCGATATTTCTTTTCACCAGCCATTGAAAAATTTTCACCAAACCTGAAATAAATAATTAAAATTAATTTTGTCCTCATGGTTTTATGTTAAAATAATAATATCTGTGTTTATCTTTTTACAATTGGAATTTACCCAGAGGTTTAAATTCCTATTTAGCTAAAGACACTATGTATCCAATATAACTTATTTGTCTCTAGGAGTGTATTGCATAGCTTTTCAAGAAAGTAAATTATATTACATCCGCGAAATACATTGTTTATATTAATATGATAAATATCATAAACAGCATTGACAATTAATCCGAGAACAATAAGCAAATTTTAGCTGATGAATAAACGTTCCATGTACTGTAAATGTCAAACATACATTGTCTCATAGCTTTTAACGATTGTAACTTCTGTAAAGTCCTGGTGATATACATATATAATTTGTATAAATGCTATAAATGTCGTAAAGAGCAATGGCTATTAAGCAGGAGGCACTAAGCATATATACTTATTTGGGAATAAACAGTTCATACCAGGAAGTGATGCTTAATTGCTTAATTGTCAGTACACAAGCACGAGGTGAAAGATATATTAAACTAATATGAATGATTCTACAGAACAAACTAGACAGCATCGCATACGTCATTAGTGCAAAGTGACGTTTCTATGTCCGCCACACGCTAAACAACCATTACATGTATGTCATTTTATATTTGTATTATTCCCAGGTGTGATGCCGAATTTTCAACTATCAGAATAAATGAAAAAAAGCTTCATTGTAGTTAACTCTGATCGTACTACAAATGAATTAAATATTGCAGTATTTATAATCATATCCTAGTTAATATTACGCGTTAGAATATAAGTAGATCTGATTTTTAGTCGGATTGGTGAGATATCAGCGTACCAGCAACTATATTGAGCATTGTATCATCGTTGGATAAGTATTCAATAGTAAAGTGCATTTTTATAATGGATGTTTTATGATTCAATCATAATAGAACTACGTCATTATCGTGCATACCTTGCCTCGGTATCAAGGAGAAAAATACACATAGTCAAGAAAACTTGTCTCATTTCATTTCCCAGCATATATTTCATGTTTGCAATTTCGGTTCATGTATTATCTTTTCTAGGCTGCTTTGCTTAAATTTACATTATGCCAATGTAAGTTTAAATGGTGAGTACACAAATTAAGTAAAAAAAAAAAAAACATTTACATTTTGCCATAATGGATTTAGTTTTGTATTTTACTTAGTAAAATAATGAATAACCCACGTAACTCAAGGGGAATTCTATAAATGTCTTTCATAATAAATCTGTAACGTTCAGTTCATTAAAAAAATGGGTCACATTATGACTCACATATGTCCATGTTGGTTTGCTTCATAAAGGTACAATTCATGTAACTTAGAAATAAACTGGTTTTATCCACAAATGGACCTGGGGGAAAATCCGATACAACAAACTATTTATGGAGAACAAAAAACAAACAGGTGAATTATTTCTTGATTTCCTGGAAGGTCATGTTTTGTTTGCCCTTCAGAATATTATTGGAAATTTTCTTTAATTAAACTTGACGACTGTCAAAATTGGTATGTTGGAGAACTAATTTGTTTCAATGTAACTAACGTTTTTTTGTTATTCTTCAAAACAAACATTGAATTTTTGTAAATGACTTTTTAGAGCAAAAGAGCAAACTCCGGTTTATAAAGACTACAATTCTACAATTAGTGCAAAAGTAAACATAAATATTGCGTTGTCAATTTGTTTTGTATTCTATCTTTTTTGTTTATTTCCACCTGCAATCTCAATAGTATGTGCTTTATATTTTGCCATTGCCATAGGATTTTGATAATTTAGGGGACAATCGATTAACATTAATATCACCTTGTTTTGTTTGAAATATTCAAATGACAAATGTGCTTGCTCTACAAACATTGGCCTGTGTGTACCATATTGAGAAATTCTTTAACGGACGGCTATTTTCGTCCATTGATTCTCCTAAAAAATATTTAACTGAAACGAGTATGGATTACGTAGATATATTACATTTTCTTGCCGTTCATTTTTATGCTAGTTAACTTAATGAAAGATGCATTAGAAAGACGGAAACACTTTTTCATATACATTTGTTTCAGGATTTCATGGCTAAACATGCATAAAGACATTCCCCAAAATTGTCTTAAAAGCTTTCAATTAGTTGATATAACTTTGAATTAACCTTCTCTATACATCACAACAATATTTTTTTCTAAGGTAAATGTGGGTTAATACTCTTTAGCGGTGTATTGCAAGCTTTTCATGAAAGGGTGTATTGCAAGCTATAAACTATAAACCTTGAATTTGACAAAATAATTAGGTTCATAAAGTTTTTCAAAGTGAAATGTATTTTCTTATCTCCAAAGTATTACAACAGTTTCAGAATAAGGAATTTAAAATAAAAAAAAGTAAATAAAAATAAAATAATAGATGATATAAATAAGTGATTTATCTTATACGTTAAACATAGTATATTAAAGCTGGAGTATAAATTATCATTTTTTTGTGTTTAGTTTTAATTCACACGAACAGGTTAAATGTCATATTGCGACTTTCCAGCTTTCCTGGTCAAGGAAGACATCAGTATCCCTCCATGCAATATTTTAGGCACAAGCGGGCAACTTATCAGAACTACCGACATTCGGTAAGATTGCTGAATATCTTCATCATATGGGAGCATCCAAAGTCCCTGCTGGATTCTTACCTACAGTGATGAGGCTCAAGTGGTTCAAAGTCCACAACTTTGACCACTCAGCCACATCTCTAGAAGTGAGGAGATTATAAGCAATAAATTTGGTAAGCCATCAAGATTAAACATCAAATAGATACCGCAGATCGATCTAAATATACTTCTTATATAATTGAAAACTATACATGTACATCATGGAAATGAACTGACACTAAACTGAATATTCATTACTATCATCCTTCGACGAAGGTCTATGTGACACATTATAGATTGGAGTCTTAGAGGCAATTTTTTTTGAGGTTTTTGGCTTCGGTAGAAAAAGAGACTAAGAACAATTTTCTGGCTAATTTGCATGAATTGAAATGTTTCTGAAATGTGGGGAAATGATTACTCAAATATGAATTAAAATGCGTCAGTGCGTGTGAGTTTGTGAATAACTGTTAAATTCTACTAATGACCATGTAAAATACAAATAGGACAAGACAGGGTTAACAAGATGATAGAACAACTAAACAATGTATATGCTAGTTTTCTTGTACTTTGATCGGTGGCCTAGTGGTATAGGTGTTTGTACGTCAACCAAGGAATCGATAATTCAAGTTTTGCTCGAGTCACAACCATGATTTCTCAAATGGAACTAATACTGATAAGTTCCAGGAAACAATATCGGAAGTGATTTATTTCGGTTGCGATTTGTTTTTCACAAACGTATTTTAAAGGTATTTTAAAGATATATTACTTTCCCATTGGTATAACAATGTCTCTTTGCATTGACATTAAACAGAATCTTGTGTCTTACATTTTTTCTAAAAAGCAAACGTATTTTGTTAAGTAATTTTGCCTTGAATTATAAATGTGATGTTTGCAAGCGGGGGCGGGGGAAACAAGAGATATAAATTTTATAATGTTTCCTATTTAAATATTGATGAAAGTGCAAGAACACTGGCTTATAACTCTTACTTGCAAGTAATTTATCTTTCTATTCTATCCTCAATTCTAATAGTTGCTTGAAGCTTTTCTGAGAAACTAAATTTGCCGAACAAATAAATTATACACGGCGAGTTAATTATAATTAACTGTAATAATTAAATATTATCAAACATAAATCTATGATATACTTGTAATTGTCCGCTAGGAAATGTTAAAATGCAAAATATATCATTTGTTATCATTGTAGTTGTTTTTCTCATTATTTTCTTAATAGGTCTATATAAAGTTATACAAAGTTAGTGACCCCATGAGCGTCTAATTCCAACATTCGAAGTTCTAAGCATTGTAGGTACAGCCAAGAAGACTCAAACGTATTTCACTAACCTATTCTTTATTAACTAAATGACCCAGGGGCTGAGTCAAATTTTGTCCCATAAGCATGATTTATATGATTAAGTACAGGACAAAATTATGGTACTAAAAGCTAAATTTCTATGCTCTTGGCATTGTAGCTTCACAAACGAAGACTTTCTTTCAGTGCTTTTATATTTTTCTGGTCCTTCAGGATCATTGATTCAGCCCGTTTTCAGCAAATAAGTGTTGAAGATTGAAGGTGCTAAAGGGCTGTTGCACTGTTTCATTATCCCTCGTGAACAAACTCAACCAAACCGAGTCTGCAATTTGCAATTCTTTTGTTTCATACATGTAGTAATTATTTTTTACTTTGATCTAAATAATTTTCTTTCAACAGTCTTCAATCAAACTATGTCACTTTATTTCTTGTGTAATCAATTATTTGAGACCCTCCTGTTAAGTAAACAGTAGGGAGTTCTGTTCCGATATGTATATATCAGGTTTATCAATTTGTTAGATAAGCATTTACAAATAAAACCTCTCATATATGATTGTTTATCTATAAGCCTATAAGTTGACGATACAATGACTTATACACAGCATGACACCATTTTATTTACAAAGTCATAATAAGGCAAAGACTTACCTACCTAGTGAGTGTACAATAGTCGTAGCGCATGTTTTTATTCAGCTACTGAAATGAAATAATAAAACCGAATCCAAATATACAAATTATAAATTTATTTGCATAATATGTTTAAAATTCTAACATTGTAATATTCAAATGAGAAACGCGCTATAACAAATAAATAGAATAAAAAGAGAATTTGAGAAGAAAACATGTTTGATTGTCAAACTTAGTTCCCATGCATACCTTTAAAGGTGTTCTTATCTGAAAATAAAATCATTCAGTTATACGTGAAATTTAAGTCGCGTATTCTTTTAAGAGTTTGTAAAATATAGCTTTATATATAAAGTTTTGCAATTTTAACTATATCTGTATAATTAAAACAATTTCCAGATTTGCAGATTGAAGCTTGTATCGTTTAATGGAAACAGACTTATCAAGTACTAAAACTGATCGGTATCATCCTATGCCTAGCAAGATCTATCCCCAAACAATGAAAACATAGTCGAAAAGAAAGCATAAATTTGCAAAAGTGCATGTCAGTCAAACCTTTAAATGACAGTAAATACATTTTCTTTAGCAAATGGATTTTACTAGCAATATAGGACAGATATCTCTTGGTTTTCATTCGATATTCCTTTGTTATTTACGTAGTTCATATAGGCATTTTATGAGTGTTTTCAAAAGTTAACATCATTCAAATGAAATTCACTAAAGGTCGTAGTAGGTTAAATAACAGAATTGCAAATCGTCAACCGTGTAATACTTGTAGGAAATAATTATTGATTACACAGTTTCGGATATCAGATTGGAATAAAAAAATATTTTATTTATGAGCAGTGTTCAATAAATTATACTTGCGCAGCTGTGTTAAAATGTTTTAGGATCACAAACATGTTTCCTAAATGTCTTAACAATACATATTTGTTATGTTTACATTGAATGCATATTAAATCATTATGTTTCTTCCAGGTAGATTTTTCTTGAGAATGGAAGAGACTGTGTCATGCTGCATTTCTTAAGGTATTTTTCTAAAAAACGCAAGAACGATAACCGAAATCACTTTTATATCTAATCATTTACCCGTATTGACTATAGACATTATTTTTTGCCATTAATAAGATTTAATCTATTGCTGCTATGTAACTGTTCAGTTGGTTTTTAACTGAAATTTATTTGTACATCTGATAAGTAATTCTACAAAGGTACTCTCACAAACACCCCTCTAATAGCTTGCGTAGAACATCTTATCGAATTCTTCTGTTTTAATAAGACATGATATAGGAGCAATTAAAAGCAACTGACAAGAGGAATGGTCTTTTAAAATGATGTATGCTTTTATTATCTCAATCATTTTTTTTATAATGTACTAGGAGTTCTATTTAACAAAGTCTACACATAAGTTGTCCATTTTAAGCAGTTTTGTTAATTGGCTTTAATGAATACGTATAATGTTTCACATAATTTGCAGGTTAATTTGAAATACAGAAAGTGGCGACGAAAATATGCCAACGTTTGTCATTCTCGATCGTCATCAACGAAAAAGGTATTATCGCTACAATACGACAAATAAAACTAATTCAGTACTTTCAACTCTAAGAAATGGTAAATATGTTATTTAATCGAAAACTCATTTTTATTCAATATTATAGCGCATGACAAATAAATTCAAATTTCTTATATTTTCTATAAATTGACCAATATAATAAAACATACCGCAAACGAGTAAACATGTTTCATTAAAATAATTAGTTCCATTAAAATTATTTTAAGACCTTCATTTGAAAACAAAAGACGTTTTCATTAGCAAAGAAATGGAGCAGGTGAAGAAAAGGAATTTCCGTTTCCCCGGAGATAGTGATTAGATGATATAAACAAGGAACTTGAATGATCCATCAAACATAAAGTACCAGTTGTTAACTGTTTAGCAAGGTGTTTGATAGTATAATAAAGTTGGAGAGAGAATGTTGGTACTGATTTAAAGATAAGATTAGGAACTGAAAATAATTGAAGCAAGTAATGAGGGAAAAGGGGAAATCATTTATTCCTGTTTTAACGGAAATCATCTGTAATATTTGTGAACGATTTTGTACTTTAATGATGTTTATCAATCGCCATGGCTGTTTTGAATAAAGATTCTAAATATTGTGTTGAAATTTGGGTCTTCCATACAGTTTGTAGGCTTTAAATACTTATTTGACTATAAATATTCCGTTATGAATTCTTATAAAAGTCATATATAAGGCAATTTCAGGCAAATCTGTACATTTAATAGATACAATGGCCAATAAGAAAAACGTATTGGTATTTTCACTGAACACTTACATATCAAGAACTTAAAATACTTGAATAAGACTTCAATAGATTCGCTTAACGCTTATATCATTTAGAATAATTATGAGCAACAGAAAAGTGAATTAGCCATTTCTTGGTGACCTCCTGTCTAGAACAGAGCTGTCAATAGTTATCACGTTAAACTTTTACAAGCACAGTATTAGGTATCTTTTCATGGAAAGGAAATTGTATTTAAGAGCAGGCATGATTAACACACTAACGCACTATCGAGATGTTTTAGCAACAAATTTGATCATCTCTTTAATCGTTTACAAAGAGAGAATACGTTAATTTTTGCGTCAATAAAGACAATTACAGCAATCTTTAATCCTTTGAAGTTTGTGTTTAACACAAAATACCTTTCTAATATTGATTTGTAGATGTAAAAATAGCAATAATGTTTTACATTTGATGCAATTAGGTTTCAAATTACCATCTTTCATTTCATTAATCTAACTTATCTGTTTTTGTTTTAAATGTTTCAAAGCATAAACAGCATTAATTATAAAGTCTGTTTAATCTATAAAAAAGCATTGCAAAAGATGCACTAGAATCTACTAAACATTTCTAAATAAAACTAAGTTAATCAAACCAATTGATAGAATAAGTACACACGCAAGTTATATCACGTCAGGGAATTGGTGGCTTAGATATTAAGGTGCCTGTCAACAAAATTGTCGATTGTTCAAGCACAGCATTTGGCCGCGGCCATGACTTCTCATGCAACAAATACTGATTAGTCCAAGTAAGTATCATAATAAATCTAAGTTTAAAAATGACAACAATAACTATTCAAACATAAGGGTTTCACAATTGCAAAACAATATGTTTAAGTTCAATAACTTTCTCATACTTCACGAGAACATTTATTTTCCTTTTAAACTTTAATGTACTAAAAGAGAATAACATTGAATAACAAGAGAATGACAATAACATCTGCCTTTAAAACAATTTGTTTGTCTTATAAAAAGCAGAAAAATGATGTTAAGGGAAAAAATCTCCTAAAATTATAAATGTGATAGTTGCATTTGAGAACGTAGAAATGTGATATAATGTTTCCTTTTCTTGAAATTGATATGAGTTTAAACACAATGACTTAAAAATCACAAAGAAAAGTGATCTATCGTCTTATCATCAATTCTTATAAATACTTAAAGCTATTCCGAGTAACTTAATTTGCCAAACAAATCATTGATTGTTAATGCGCGTGTATAATAAAATATATAGTTATAGAACAAAAGATGTTTTCATTTGCAAAAAAAATGCGGCAGGTGAAGAAAATATTTTTCCGTTCAGTTGGAGATAGTGATTAGATGACATAAACAAGAAATTTGAATGATCCATCAAACATGAAGTTTCAGAGCAAGGTGTTTGAATAAAAATGGAGAGAATGTTGTTGCGGATTCTAAGTTACTTGTGGAAAAAAGTCGGTTAAGCAAATTTATTATGGCAGACAAAAGAAATCGTATTATGCAATCAGTTTTCTTAAATGGGTATTTTTGTTTTAAAATTCATTGTTAAAAAGCAATGCTTTATCTTCAGATCAAAGTTTATCAAATTAATTTAATGAAAAGTGTAATTCATTAGATTTTCTCATGTTATGTACACACATTGGAAATATTTAAATAGCTTTTGTCAATATGATAAATGTTTATTCAAATAAAACGATCCCAGTTTATGTTTGTCTTCATGTTTTGTGTTTCTTATTGACAATATCGAATCTTAAGTTGCTATTGAGAACATGTTATTGACTTGTACTCGTTAGTGCAAATATTTTATATCAACATGTTACACAAATGTTGATTCATTCATTCGATTCACATTCAACAAATTATTCACTTTAGAAAATGAATATGCAAAACACTTAAACAGTAAGTCAAGTTACATCAAAGCTATGACCAAACTTTAAGAACGTACAAAATGCAAATTGATAAATCGTTCCTCGTCAATTTTAAAACGTTCAATGCCTTACCAACCAAAAGTGTAAAATTGCACATTTTAGAATTCTTATTTACAGTACTGATATCAAAAATTGATAAAACAACACTTGAAATTTTGATTAACTTGTCTCACATGCTAAATACTTTGATTATTTCCTAATGCAAAACAGTTGCATTTCATTGTTAATTGGTTATCTCGGACATTTATACCATTTTTTTAATCAATGAAACAAACTAAAATAAATGTCAAGGATTGTTTTGTTTAACAAGGCATTTTGTCAAATATATCTTACAACAGTGTGAAAATTACTCATCATATATGTTGTGTTATATAACTAAATGAAATCTCCCTATTCAGCTGTAGGTGTTGTATTCCGGTGTGTAACAGTATAAGGGTCTTGTCTATATATTGCACAAACATGCACAAAAACCCCTCTTAAATAACTGTTTATCTTCAATAGTTTATATGTTGACAATACCATGACATATACACAGCACGACATCATTTATTTACACTTTACAAACTTACCTACCTAATTGTTGTTTTTTTTTGTTAAAAAGAATTGTTTGTCATGTGCATAAATTGTTTTCACATGTAGATAAACGCTGTTTAAATTATCCGTTCCTGGTTACTTAGTGTTATCGCTTTCAAGTAGAATAGCGCAGCATGGCATAGTAACCGTGAGGAAAAATGACGAAACTTTATTGTAATACCGATAATAAGATCATTATGAAAAGATAAAAACAACAAAACTTTCCATGTAACAGTTGCAGGACCAGATGACGTTATGCTTATATCATCGATTATTAAATTTTCAAACAAATCTGCTGCGACATAAATGTAGTTCATTTATGAGCAGTGCGCAATAAACTTTACTTGCGCAGCTGTGTTTAAAGATTTAATGATCACAAACATGTTTGTCATTGGATGTCTTATCAATACTTTGTTATTTGAAATAAACAATAAGTCAGGATGATATTTCACGAATAAACATATATATTTTTATCTGTAAGAAAGAGTACGTATGCTTCAATTGAAAGCCACCTCCTATTAGAGAAAGACGTATAATTATGATCTAAATTTAGTTCAACGTTATCTGTTGTTGCTACAAACTTTTCATAAATTTAAAGGAAAATAAAATTGCAAGAGCATGATGCAAAATAATACAAAATTGCAATTATAAACAATTGCATGGTTCATAATTCACCGGAAGCTTATACATTAGCTTATCCCCTTTAGAAGCGTTCCTGTTGTTGTTGTTGTTTACAATTTATAATTAGAAATTAAGGTAACGTTTCAAATATTTTGCAGATTGTATCAAAATTGGCAAAATGAAATATAATTATTGACACCTGAACAATAACTGAAAAGCAAGACAGTGACGAGAACCGTTCGTTAACGGTAAGTGTCATTTTTTCATATATCTGAACCGCGACCGGAATGACAAAAATAATGAAAAATATCGCACCAAATCAGACAAATGGAAGCTATTGCTCAGAAAGACAAATAACTGGTATGATGTTTGTATAGGATAGATCATGAGTACCAGTTGGATGTGAGATTTATCAACGAGCGAAGCGAGTTGATAAATCTCACATCCAACTGGTACGAGCGATCTATCTGACTTAGACCACAGGTAGTTTTCTCTGTTTAAGGTGAAGATTAAACATGCGTAAACATTTTTTTCTCTGACAATTACATAGTGATGTCCAAATACTTCTTATTCAATCTATATGGCCTTATTGTAGGCAAAAAAAAATGCACGAGAAAATGGAAAAATTCATGATCTTTCATATGTTACTGAATACACAATATATTGAATGATAAATAGATTTCATATTCTATCGCAAAGGTGCAGTCAGAAGAAAATTGGGAAGAATTTAACATTTCTGAATGTGATAACATTATAATTTCGCAACTTGAGAGATTTTGTTGTTATTCCTGTTGATTCCTTATTTAAATGATTTAATGACATAACACAGTACACAACGCTTGGAAGCAAGACTGCTTACCGAAATATACTCTTAGACAGAAATCACGGGCGATGGCTACTTATCAAGAGTGGGCTCGTTGGAGAAACGGGCAGGTAACTTTCATTAAACGTTTTCCTTTATGCTTAAACAACCCTAGGGTTCAGGATATTTATTGGTTGTCCGGCTGAAGTTGAAAATATTTTTCTTGACGTATAGATTCGTTTATTTATTGTATGCTTTATATACATCCTGCATTGACTTTTTTACTTCATTCGTAAACTGAAAGAATATTACAAACGTCCCTCTGAAGCCTTAAAGCATAAAATTTCCTTAGCGTTGCAACTGCAGCTGAGTCACCGTTCGGAAACTGCATCCCCTTGCCCACCAGTGTAATCCCCTCTTCCAAAACCAGTAAATGAATGTACATCTACAGTGTCTGCCATTAAGTGTGAACCGGACATAATTCAGGATGCGATTATTGAAATGACAGTGCCTGAAAATATTAGCACAAAAGCCGTCGTAAAATTTAGATACATATATAGATTTAAATAGGTAGATAAACGCATTTCACTTCATTATTGTTAGCTTTTTCTTATTTACAAATACAGTAACTATTCCTGTAAAATGATGAAATGTCGAAATAAATTAGTCAAAGGACTATGGCTATCTGTTTGCTTTTTTAAGAAGGGAATTACACTATTTACTTTACAATATACATAGAAATTTTCCCCGCATAAAGCGTGCACATAATGGGTTTTTCCTTTCAGTTGAATACAAACATGATAGTTATATCAAACACTTTACTGTGATGTGTGGGATATATCAAACACTTTTAAACCTCTCTGATTGGCCGAGAGAAAACAGCTGTGGTCTAAATAATTTCTTAATACTCGGTGTGTAGCGTAATTTACAGCTATAAGCTATAGAAAAATGTTTGATTGAGGTTAGTGGATAGATAGTGCATTTGAATATGAACTCCGAGTTGTCTATATTCCTTTATTAATCGATCTATACAACAAAACATACAGTTTGTTTTAAACCGAGTAAATGTTTGTTTGTTTGTTTGTTTGTTTAAGCTCTTCATCTTTCCCATTACGAACAAAAGATGTTTTCATTTGCAAGGAAATGCGGCAGGTGAAGAAAATAATTTTCGTTTAGATGGAGATAATCATTAGATGACATAAACAAGAAACGTGAATGATCCATCAAACATAAAGTTCCAGAGCAAGGTGTTTGATAGTACCATAAAATGGAAAAAATGTTGGTACTGATATAAAGTTAAGATAAGGAAAAGAAGTCGGTTATGCAGATTTATTGTGGATTAAATATCAAATTATATAATCAATACTTCTTGAATCGTTATTTTTGTTTTAAAATTCATTGTCAAAAAGCAATGCTTTATCTTTAGTTATCCTAGCATAATCAATGTTAATGACATAACTTCATGTATAGTTCAATTCATTAGAAATTGCTATGTTATGTACATATACTGGAAATATTAAAATAGCTTTTGTCAATATGATAAATGTCTATTCAAATAAAACGATCCAAGTATATGTTTGTTTTCATGTTTTGTTTTTTCTTATATACTAATCGAATCTAAAGTAGTAAATGAGAACATGTTATTGACTTGTACTCGTCAATGCAAATATTTTATATCCACATGTTACACAAATGTACTTTCATTCATTCGATTCACATTCAACAAATTGTTCACTTTAGAAAATGAATATGTGAAACACTAAAACAGTAAGTTAAATCAAAACTATGATCAAGCTTAACTTTAAGTACGTACAACTTGCCAATTGATAAAATCGTTCTTTGCAATCGGACGGAACATCTTATTATTTTAGAAGATTTAAATACATAGATGTACATTCAAATGAAGGTTTCCATGATGCTTGCAAAAGTTCCATAATGAATAGGTTTTATGCGTGAACTATTTCATATGTTAAAAACACAAATGGTCTAGCAGTATTTATGTTTCTATGTCGTTTTTGAAACCAGTATTAGATAAGAGGAAAAAGTTATCATTGCATTTGATGACAAATGCTCTTGATATTAAATAATACAACAGAACAGAATTATCTATAAACTTATTTCGGTTTTCTTTGATAATACTTGATATTGTTAGTGACATAGACTCTTTTATACTAGGCCATTAAAAATGTTTAACTTGGAAAAATGTTTGATCATGTTGCAGACACGCTTTAATCTACTGCATGTGTCTTCAAAAAGAAACCTATCATCCAAACAAACTGAAAAAAAATGCAAGATGCAGTTCAAGTAAAGAACATTTTAGACAGTTCCGAGGAAGGACAAAGTGTCTTATTCTCACAGCTCTTTTAAGTGCTTAATGTACCTCGTATTTGTATGATTTACGTTTAATTATTAGGTACTTGCTATGCTGTCAAAATAATTATTGGCATTATCCGGATATCTATACAGAGTTATTATGGAAAGGAGTACTTTGTTCCGGTTGGGATATGTAATTTCCTCAATAGTAAATTGCAATTATCTAAAAAGCAAATATCTACTCTATTGAGAACATATGAACGCTGACTCTTGTCCTTGACGACGCAATTTCCTCATATCATGCTAAAACATTTATGAAAATGTACAATATATAGAAACCCAGGTTTTTGAGTTTCATCAAATTTTGCTAACAAAAATAATATACTCCTAATTCCGGAGTAGGTCTTAAGTCTACTCACGTCATTCTAAACCGCAATAAAGTGGGTTATATAATCTTATACGGGGCATAAACAGTGTCCTTGAACTACGTATGTTTACATCTTTATATACAATCTTAAATCGGTCAAGCATATAAATGTGAGCATTTAACATAATATGATCTGGCATCACTATGTTCCTAAATGTATGAAAATATGATTTATATGTCAATCTGGTTCAAAATTTCCATATTTATATCGTTATGTTCTCATAGGAATGAAATCAGCATACGACTTCAACCATTATCGTTGAATTGAGTTATAGGAACTTTCCTTCTAAGTACTCATTTGATATAAGTTTAAGCTTAGTATAAGATGCATTTGTATAAGATCATTTTAAGTAAATTTAAAGGAATCAAATCCACATGTTTTACTAAAGTAATAATAAGTTTTTGTTCATACAAAAGAAAACATTTGTACCATATGATGTTCGAGATATAAATATGTCGATTTTGCAAATTTTCCAGTCGTCAATTGTCAATTAATTCCATGACATCAGTCTACAATATAAGAAATATAATTGATCAATATCCACAAATTGTGGCAGTTCCAATAAGCTGTGCTGCCCTATTCCTTGATTAAATAGACAATTTGCATATAAACCAAATTCACTTCGATTTTTGAGATATGTATTGTACTTTTCTTTCTCTCCTTTCCAGAGTTTTAAAATGATGGTAATTTTCTTACGTGATTTTCATGAACATACTCAGATTGGAATTCAAAATATTTTATTTATGAGCAGTGCACAATAAATTATACTTGCGCAGCTGTGTTTAAATGTTTTAGGATCACAAACATGTTTCCTAAATGTCTTATCAATACATATTTGTTATGTTTACATTGAATGCATATTTAGTCATTATGTTTCGTCCAGGAAGACTTTTCTTGGGAATGGAAGAGACTGTGTCATGCTGCATTTCTAAAGGTATTTCTCTAAAAAACGCAGGAACGATAACCGAAATCACTTTTATATCTAAACATTTACCCGTATTGACTATAGACATTATTTTTGCCATTAATAAGTTTTAATCTATTGCTGCTATGTAACTGTTCAGTTGGTTTTTAACTGTAATTTATTTGTACATCTGATAAGTAATTCTACAAAGGTACTCTCACAAACACCCCCTCTACTAGCTTGCGCAGAACATCTAATCGAATTCTTCTGTTCTAATAAGACATGATATATGAGCAATTAAAAGCAACTGACAAGAGGAATGGTCTTTAAAAATGATGTATGTTTTTATTATCTCAATCATTTTTTATAATGTACTAGGAGTTCTATTTAACTAAGTATACACATAGGTTGTCCATTTTAAGCAGTTTTGTTAATTGGCTTTAAAGAACGTAACGTTTCACATAATTTGCAGGTTGAAGCACAAATGGCAAAAAGGAAATACAATTATTGGCACTAAAACCATTAATTTGAAATACAGAAAGTGGCGACGAAAATATGCCAACTTTTGTCTTTCTCGATCGACATCAACGGAAAAGGTAGTATCGCTACAAAAGATAAATAAAACTAATTCACTACTTTTAACAATAAGAAATGGTAAATATGTTATTTAATCGAAAACTCTTTTTATTCAATATTATAGCGCATGACAAATAAATTCAAATTTCTTACATTTTTTATAAATTGATCAACATAATAAAACATACCGCAAAATAGTTAGCAAATGTTCCATTAAAATTATAATAAGACCTTCATTTGAAAACAAAAGACGTTTTCATCAGCAAAGAAATGCAGCAGCTGAAGGAAAAGAATTTCCGTTTCCCTGGAGAAAGTGATTAGATGATATAAACAAGAAACTTGAATGATCCATCAAACATAAAGAACCAGTTGTTAACTGTTTAGCAAGGTGTTTGATAGTATAATAAAGTTGGAGAGAGAATGTTGGTACTGATTTAAAGATAAGATTAGGAACAGAAAATAATTGAAGCAAGTAATGAGGGAAAAGGGGAAATCATTTATTCCTGTTTTAACGGAAATCATCTGTTATATTTGTGAACGATTTTGTACTTTAATGATGATTATCTATCACCATAGCTGTTTTGAATCGAGATTCTAAATATTCTGTTGAAAGTTTGGTCTCCCATACGGTTTGTAGACTTTAAATACTTATTTGACTATAAATATTCCGTTACGAATTCTAATAGAAGTCATATATAAGGCAAATTCAGGCATATCTGTATATTCAATCGATATAAATGCCAATAAGAAAAAAACATATTTGTATTTTCACTGCACACTTACATATTAAGAACTTAAAATACTTAAAAAAGACTTCAATAGATTCGCTAAACGCTTATATCATTTAGAATAATTATGAGCAACAGAAAAGTGAATTACGACATTTCTTGGTGACCTCCTGTCTAGAACAGAGCTGTCAATAGTTATCACGTTAAACTTTTACAAGCACAGTATTAGGTATCTTTTCATGGAAAGGAAATTGTATTTAAGAGCAGGCATGATTAACACAATAACGCAGTATAGAGATGTTTTAGCAACAAATTTGATCATCTCTTTAATCGTTTACAACGTTTACAAACAGAGAATTCGTTAATTTTTGCGTCAATAACAGCAATCTTAAATCCTTTGAAGTTTGTGTTTAACACAAAATACCTTTCTAATATTGATTTGTAGATGTAAAAATAGCAATAATGTTTTACATTTGATGCAATTAGGTTTCAAATTACCATCATTCATTTCATTGATCTAACTTATCTGTTTTTGTTTTAAATGATTCAAAGCATAAACAGCATTAATTATAAAGTTTGTTTAATCTATAAAAAAGCATTGCAAAAGATGCACTAGAATCTACTAAACATTTCTAAATAAAACTAAGTTAATCAAACCAATTGATAGAATAAGTACACACGCAAGTTATCACGTCAGGGAATTGGTGGCTTAGATATTAAGGTGCCTGTCAACAAAATTGTCGATTGTTCAAGCACAGATTTGGCCGCGGCCATGATTTCTCATGCAACAAATACTGATTAGTCCAAGTAAGGATCATAATTAATCTAAGTTTAAAAATGACAACAATAACTATTCAAACATAACGGTTTCACAATTGCAAAACAATATGTTTAAGTTCAATAACTTTCTCATACTTCACGAGAACATTTATTTTCCTTTAAACTTTAATGTACTTAAAGATAATAACATTTATTAACACAAGAGAATGACAATAACATATGCCTTTAAAACAATTTGTTTGTCTTATAAAAAGCAGAAAAATGATGTTAAGGGAAAAATCTCCCAAAGTTATAAATGTGATAGTTGCATTTGAGAACGTAGAAATGTGATATAATGTTTCCTTTTTTGAAATTGATATAAGTGCAAACACAATGACTTATAAATCACAAAGAAAAGTCATCTATCGTCTTATCATCGATTCTTATTAAATGCTTTAAGCTATTCCGAGTAACTTAATTTGCCAAACAAATCATTGATTGTTAATTCGCGTGTATCATAAAATATATAATTAAAGAACAAAAGATGTTTTCATTAACAAGAAAATGCGGCAGGTGAAGAAAATAATTTTCCGTTCAGTTGAAGATAATGATTAGATGACATAAACAAGAAATTTGAATGATCCATCAAACATGATGTTTCAGAGCAAGGTGTTTGAATAAAAATGGAGAAAATGTTGTTGCGGATTCTAAGTTATATGTGGAAAAAAGTCGGTTAAGCAAATTTATTTTGGCAGACAAAAGAAATCGTATTATACAATCAGTTTTCTTAAATGGGTATTTTTGTTTTAAAATTCATTGTTAAAAAGCAATGCTTTATCTTCAGATCAAAGTTTATCACATAATTTCATGAAAAGTGTAATTCAATAGATTTTCTCATGTTATGTACATACATTGGAAATATAAAAATAACTTTTGTCAATATGATAAATGTTTATTCAAATAAAACGATCCCAGTTTATGTTTGTTTTCATGTTTTGTGTTTCTTATTGACAATATCGAATCTTAAGTTGTTATTGAGAACATGTTATTGACTTGTACTCGTTAGTGCAAATATTTTATATCCACATGTTACACAAATGTACATTCATTCATTCGATTCACATTCAACAAATTATTCACTTTAGAAAATGAATATGCAAAACACTTAAACAGTAAGTTACATCAAAGCTATGATCAAACTTTAAGAACGTACAACTTGCAAATTGATAAATCGTTCCTCGCCATTTGATGGAACATGTTATGATTTTAGAAGATTTTATATGAATATTATAACAATGTTACAGATAGATTCACAAATTAAAGTTAAGTTTCCTCGATGCATGCAAAACTTCCATAATGAATATTTTTATGTATGATAGTGAATGAACTATTTCATATGTTGAAAAATATTCTTCCTCAAAAGATCTAGAAGTATTTATGTTTCTATATCGTTTGCAAACCAGTATTAGATAACTGGAAAAAGTTAGCTGATGCTCTTTATTTTAAATATTTATCACGTTAAACTTTTACAAGCACAGTATTATGTATCTTTCCGTTGAAAGGATCTTGTATTTAAGAGCTGATATGATTAACAAACTAACTCAGTATCGAGATGTTATCAGCAACAAAGTTGATCATCACAGAGAATACGTTAATTTTTGCGTCACTAACAGCAATCTTAAATCCTTTGAAGTTTGTGTTTAACACAAAATACCTTTCTTATATTGATTTGTAGCTATAAAAATAGCAATAATGTTTTATGTTTGATGCAATTAGGTTTCAAATTACCACCATTCATTTTATTCTAATCTATTGATCTAATTTACCTGTTTCTATTTTAAATGATTCAAAGCATAAACTGCACTAATCAAAGCATTGCTGAAATGCATTGCAAAAATACAAATCAGTAAATCAAATCAATTGAAGAATAAATACACACGCCAGTTATCACGCGAAGATATCGGTGGCTTAGAGAGGCGTGCCTGTCTAAAACATTGTCGAATGTTTAAGCACAGATTTGGACGCAACTGCAACAAATACTGATTAGTCCAAGAAAAGATAAAAAAACAACAACAACAACAAAAAGAAAACGGTTTCAAAATTGCGGTTTTAAAAAAATAATATGTTCAATATATAACCTTCTCTAACTACACGAAACATTTATTCTCATTTAAACTTTATAAAGAAAGTATAACGATGTCTTTGAACATTAGCCTTTAAAAATTGTGTTTGTTTTATGAAAAGCAATCAAATGATGTTAAGAGAAAAATCGCCTTAAATTATAAATGTGATAGTTGCATTTGAGAAGGTAAGATGTGTTTGATATAATGTTTTTTTTCAAATAGATTTAAGTGCAAACACACACATCAAATGATGTTAAGAGAAAAATCGCCTTAAATTATAAATGTGATAGTTGCATTTGAGAAGGTAAAATTTGTTTGATATAATGTTTTCTTTTTTGAAATTGATTTAAGTGCAAACACACTGGTTTATAAATCACAAAGAAAAGTAATCTATCGTCCTATCATCAATTCTAAGAATCGCTTTAAGCTATTCCGAAAAACTTAATTTGCCAAACAAGTAATTGATTAGTAATGCGCGTGAATCATTAATTATATAATCATAGATTTAATTTTAAAACGTTCAATGCCTTGCCAACCAAAAGTGTAAAATTGCACATTTTAGAATTCTTATTTACAGTACTGATTAAAACTTTTAAAATCAAATATGAATAAAACAACACTTGAAATTTTGGTTAACTTGTCTCACATGCTAAATACTTTGATTATTTCCTCATGCAACACATTTGTATTTCGTTGTTTCATATTATACAATTGGTTATCTCGGACATTTAAACCATTTTTTTAATCAATGACACAAACTAAAATAAAATGTCAATGATTGTTTTGTTTTACAAGAGATTTTGTCAAAATATAATCTAGAGCTATATCTTACAACAGTGTGAAAATTACTTATCATATATGTTGTAGAATACAACTAAATGTAATCTTCCCATTTAGCTGTAGGTGTATTCCGGTGTGTACCCGTAAAAGGGTTTTGTCTATATGGTGTATGCACAAAAACCCTCTTAAATAACTGTTTATCTTCAATAGTTAATATGTTGACAATACGATGACAGCACGACACCATTTATTTACACTTTACAAACTTACCTACCTAATTGTTTTTTTTTGTTAAAAAGAATTGTTTGTCATGTGCATAAATTGTTTTCACATGTAGATAAAACTCATGCTGAACGCTGTTTAAATTCTCCGTGCCTGGTTACTTAGTGTTATCGCTTTCAAGTAGAATAGCGCAGCATGGCATAGTAACCGTGAGGATAAATGACGAAACTTTATTGTAATACACCGATTTTTCCTTTCTATAAAATGGATGTTCGAGTGCAATGCCAAATTTTCCATCTATTTATAAAAGGTTATTTGAACAATAGCACAACAACAATATTTGTTGTTTTTTTCTCCAGCATTTCTTTCCAAATATGAAATGTGCTATTTATATAAATCAAACTTGTATAAGATCATTATGAAAAAAAATAAAACAACAAAACTTTCCATGCAACAGTTGCAGGACCACATGACGTTATACTTATATCATCGATCATTAAATTTTCTAAAAATCTGCTGCGACACAAATGTAGTTCATTTATGAGCAGTGCGCAATAAACTTTACTTGCGCAGCTGTGTTTAAAGATTTAATGATCACACACATGTTTGCCATTGGATGTCTTATCAATACTTTGTTGTTTGATATAAACAATAAGTCACGAATAAACATATATATTTTATTTGTAAGAAAGAGTACGTATGCTTCAGTTTTAAAGTCATCTCCTATTGACTATAAATAAACGTTATCTGTTGTGCTACAAATAAATTTTTAATAATTTTGAACATTTTAATAAATACATATGAGCCGCGTCACGACAAAACCAACATAATGCGTTTGCGACCAGCATGGATCCAGACCAGCCTGCGCATCCGCAGAAGAAAATGGAAAATGGATACCTTTAATTGGGCTTTTCATCACTAAATAAAAGTGGATTAATGACGTAATTGAGAAGAAATGAAGGCAGACGACAAAGGTTATAGGTTAGATCTATAATTCAGACTTTTTACTGCTAAAGTCTGCAGACACATGTCTCCCCATTACCGTGCATGAATGTTTTATAAGTAACTTATCATCTAAAATCATAAATAGTTCGTGTATCATCATCAGCATATTTCTGCAAATATAGAATTTATGTTAAGGTGAATGATCTTCTTTGATCTCTTTATGTCAAATAGCGGTATATATCTTCTAATTACGACAGCTTTCCATTTCTTATGACAACACCAGATATACAGTTCTATAGATTAGATACCTTTGTATTTAGTCTAGATACATGGAAACAGTTTCATTTGATATAAATATCTTGAGTCTTCCCTGGTAATGACAATAGCAATATAGAGCACATGCAAAATCAGCCAGAAATCCCGAAGGATTGCCGATTCTGTATGCAAGCACCTACATCATCACGATTATGGCGAATTGCTGTCAACTCATATGGATATGTACTCTTTGTAAGTCGTTTTAAGGGAGCGGTGATAGGTACAATGCTCTTGATTTGAACCCAGGACTCCTGTTATCTGTCTTATTATTATAATACCAGAAAGACGTATATTTATTGGTTATTTTAACTTAATTCATAGGTTTAAGGTCTTGAACTTACCCACATATTAAAACTAAGGATTGAATACTGCTTAAGTCGGTATTAGGGGGCATATGAGATTTTGAGCTTACATTATCTCTCATTTTTTCAACATTTTAACATGTGTTGCTTTCAAGGGAACTCCGCCCGTTTTTTAGACTTTTTAACTGTTATATTGGAGCGGGAAAAACACGTTCAAGTGAATATTTGTCACTTTTGAAAAAATATACGATTTTATTTTAAACAGTTTTCTAAATTACTACAATAAACATCTTCAACAAAGCAATATATCATTTAAAGATCCTGTATGTTTTGTAATTGAGATTGCATACCACTCTTCATTGAATTATATATGTATGTAATTATGCAAATTTTTCAATTTTCAAACATGGAAGAATATGTAAAATATGTATTGCAAATATTTGTACATATTTAAGGTAATCATTAATTTATATGCATTCATTTCTTATTGGAAAAATTGACTTAGAATTTATAGAAAAATAAATTCTAATTATCTCCCTTTATTTACATGAAATATTAAATTCGGTAATATCTTTATAAATAATGTTTTTTGAAACTTACAAGATCGATAAATCTTAGTTTGAGCATCATAATTTGTATATAAAACCATAAAAATAATGTGTTACAGGATCTTTAAATCTTACAAAAATGTTTTATGATTGACTGCAACTTACTCCAAGAAATTTAATTAGCTGAAAGATAATGAAATTACTTTACACCAGCAAATACACTTGTTATATTTTTAGTGTAGACGTTAAAGCTAAACCAATCAAAATAGAGCGTGAAATAACACATATTGTGGTAATTAAGTCAATAAATCAAATTGTCCTCAATCAAATAGGAAGGAAATAGCTTGTTCGGCTATGAAAACATATCTATGAGGCATTCGTTTTCACGCAAAAATCAGGCAACGCCTTCCCTCGGGCGAAACTTTATTGCAGTGTGTAGTAATTTATATGTTTCGTTTACGTGTATAATAAAATAATAACACCGTCAATTTAAAAAAAAAATGGAGTTAACATTAGAATGAAAGTTACGTATTCATTTAAAATAATTAAGATTTATGCAATAGTAGAATATTTTATGTATTCACGTCTAGTTATGTACATCACAATCATAATACAACTGATAAAAGTAAATATATGTGCCATTGAATACAGAATTGTATGAGAGAGATAATCAAAGTTTACAGAGGTAAATATATATTGAAATCATATTAACATATATACAAAATTGCTTTAAAGCAGCATGCCTCCAGACGGGAAAATCTATTACAATCAAGTCAAACATGAGAAAAATGTACGAAGGTTTCAGGAAAAGTGGAAAGATTAAAGTAATATTTTACATGTTATAAGAGATTAATGGTTAATTTTTCATTATGTATAAATATATATTTACTGCGTTACGAACGCAGTAAGGACAATGTGTGCACATCTTGACTACTTTTTAAAAATAACCGTGGGTTGTAAGTGACATTAATACTGTGTAAATTGTTTCTTTTGGTTACTAAACAACATTATATTACTTTTAATAACATTTTCAAAATTTTCATGAAAATAAGCATTAATCTAGAGGCATGCTGCTTTAAATGTATAGGTAATGTTGTGAGTCTATCATTGTCTTCAGAGCGTATCAGCAATCCAATCGGCAGATTAATGTTATATCAATTTGAATTTATATTTAAGGTAGTAAGAAGCATAAAATAATCTTAAAACAGATACAAAAATATTCCTCACCATTGAAAATGTATGCACGAGAACGGTCACATTGTATGAACAGCATTATTTATGCTTTATCATTTTATCACTATGGTAACTATTATATTGATATTTTTACATAACAGAAAAACAAAATAAATGTCAATTTATCAAAAAACAGGTCAACAATATATTGTAAAGGCCCTGTTTGTTTTGTTTGATATCAATATATGTGTGTGATACCAGAATAGCATTTAAACTTATTGTTTACTTCCTAAAATGAGAAACATGTTCATAAAATAAAAAGATTTTGTGCACACATGCTTTGGCAGTTACATAAAAATGTAATTCAATTTCCTTTACAGAAACAAAAGATACAAAAAAGGGAAACGTCTATACAGCTGTTGCTGCTTGAATATCTTTTCCCCCAGTCGATAGAGTTTGCCCACAAAACAAATTGTTTTACATTAATACTTCTATTTAATCGTTTTGTATTGACAATGAGATGCCTAAAGTTAAGAAGGACAACGTTTTTTTTCTGATTATATCTTTTACCGTGATATACTTACGACATATATATTGTAAACGAACGTATTTTTTTCTGATTAAAACTTAATTACGATTTACTTACGAAATCAGAGATTTTTAACAACGTATTTTCTGGTCATTACCTATTGTTTGATTCACCTACAACATATATATTGTGGGAACAACGCATTTTGTTTCTCGATTTACTGGGGACATATATATTGTGTAGCAACGTATTTATAGGTAACAATGTATTTATAGTACATTTCAACCACAGAATTACAAGGAATTATAACTAATCAAACATGAATATGTCTTAGACTTCATATTACATTTATTAAAGTAGCTAGATGTAAATATTCGAAATATGTAGAACCAAGATGCATTGTAAACTAATTGTTATTTTGTGTGAAATAATCAAAGCTAGACTTTGAAATTCAAAATAAATTTATTATTATAATAAGAGACGGTACAACTTTGAAAACACTGTATTTAATAATGTTTATAATTCCAGGTTTAGAAAACTTATTTTTTACTAGAAATTTTTTATAAGTAAGAGACATATAATGTATATGTGTGTTTATCCCTTAAGGGGTTTGTCCTTCTGTAAAAAATAGCCTTGACCGTCAATAAGAAGCAATTTTCTTCTGTGAATCCTAATAGTTTTTCAAATTATCTTCTGATTATTTCATTTATTTTTCTAATTAGAACGTGGCTTAAATGAAATATCTTACTACAAAGGCATTATCGTTACTTACTTAAAAGCATTTTCTTACAACTTCCATTAATAGGAAAATAAATCAAGTAGTTTTTTTTAGCACAAAAGATATGCACCTTACTTTGTTATGGAAGCCTTGGAGGGTCACTTTTTAGTTTCGACTTATAGATTTATTTTACTATTTTCTTATGACTTTTGATTTATGACTTTTGATTTATGACTTTTGAGTTTTGACTTATGGATTTTGTTATTGTCCCACGTGCTTGCCTCATAATTTCCAAGGAAAATATGGCAGAATATGACAACTATTCAGACGAGGTAAGTTCATTATCCTAAGTTTCCTGGAGACTTATTTAAAAAATAAAATACACATATATTTATGTGGGCTCATGTGCAAGAACAGAATGTTATTCTTATATAAGCATTTTTAATTGATTGAGAAAAGAAAATACTTTGCTTGCATTGCATTGCATTTGGTATCCATTTTTTATTTTGATTTCCGGAACAGGGATATATAATCTCAAATTGACATACAGCGTATGAATCAAACGCTTAATTTTTTATACAGGTTCCAGTTTTAAATCTAAATCAGTCTCGCATTGTTGTTTGCTGCAGTTTCAATCGGTTTCCACCCGTAGTTCATTCTTCGTCCATCTTATATTGAATATAGACCAAATTATAGGCCTCATTTTGACAAAGAAATTTGTAGTAAAGAAGTTTCATGAAACATGGTATTTCAAAAGCAATAAATCATACAGCTTTGAAACTTCACACACTTGTTTAGGACACGCTCTAAGTAAGAAATCTCTGAATTGCATTGCTATCAAATTATGCCTCTATTTGTGGTTTAGAATTTTCATGAAACATGGTTTCTCAAAAACTATTTTAGCGATTCCTTTGAAATTTAAAACACAAATTAAGTGTTGACATCTAAGGTCAATGACCAAGTTTCGTATGAATGGCTGACAATTTGACATACTTATGCCCATTTTTAAAGCTAAAATGTTTTGTCAGAAGGTTTATGAAACATGGTCCCATAAACCAGTTATGATATAATATTGAAACTTTATTATTCACTTGTTCAATATCAATAACTTAGGACACCTACCAAGTACAAAGTACATGTTATTTGTATATAAACTTTTAAATACAGATATGAATTAAGGGATTTTTTGTATTCCATTTTGTATATATAGGTATTTCATTTCAATTGAGATAACACATACTTTTATTGTTTTCAATTTAAATTCTAGTAAAGCTACCTGTAGGGATTAAGGGCGTGCTGTCGAATGGTTTCAACTACAAAGCAGTTGCAAGAGCATCAGCAATACATATTTGTCAAGTTTTCGGAGCCTGTTTAGAAGACTAAGAGGTTTCATCGCAAAACAGCGTTCGTTCCGAGTGGAAAGTAGTACAGTTTAGCAAATGCAAAATGTCCAAACACTGGTGATTTGGTTTTCTTCGTTATTGTCTATGGATATATTCAGACATTTTCGGAATACGAGTGTTAACCTTTTCACACTTGTTTCAGACGATCGATAATCCCCACCACTTATTGTGTGGACGCTTATGTGGACACACAATGTCACGTCCCGCCAAGTTTATTTTATACTGTCCATATCTCCAATATGGTATAAAACTTGTACCGATAGACAGGTCATCGTGAGACAAAGAAAAGCGTGAAAAATCATGAATTCATAATTCTGGCTTTCATAATTTTCAGTATTTGCCCATTGTAAATTAAAACTTATATGAAAGGTATGGAAATCAAACTTTGCATGTTCATATAGCTCGGCGATGCAGTAAGAAACATACTTCTTGCTATCATAGCTATCATGAATTTTAGAAAGTCTTGTTTTTTTTTCATACTAAGATTTTGTTAAGCTCATAATTATCTCAAAAACTGTTGAAGGCATCAACTTGAATTTACTGGCAGATATATTTCGGCGAGACAGAGTGCATTGTGTTGTTAACAAAACTTTTGATTATAACATTTAATCGTTTTCCTAAGTTAAACATTCCCTTTTTCGACATGCCGTGGGTTGGGGTATGCTCATTACGAAAGACTATGAGATTTCCATTACATATAAAATCGGTCATACTTCGAAAAAAAAACAAAAAAAAAAACAAAACGTGTGGACGTTATTTAAAGTTAACTAGGAAATCTTTGGCTAGAGTCTGTGTTTGTTTTTTCTTTCTTTTGAACATTTAGAAATGAAGAAATAACGCTCTGACAATGATTTTAAAAATCTTGACTTCAATAATAATAATAATACAGACACTCTAGCGTTGTTAGTTTACCTAATTTATCTTATGTTTTCAAAAGCTTTGTTAAAACACTCATGATTTTCTTAGTTTTTCATCAGTAACGTATCGCAATGTGTTGTTTTGTAGAAATATTGCATGTATATATGTCTTCTGTGACGTAAATACTTGAAGTTTTTGTTGATGGAAGTGTTCATTTTTAGCTGTTCCTTAGTGTTAGCTTTTAAGTAAGGCATATGTGCCATTTTAGAAAGAAATGCTAGCCTCTGTATTTCTTATCTCTTTTTTTTTTTAAATTAAATATAATGAAGCTCAAATGCAGTTTGTTTTGCATATCTAATACATTTGTTTTCATTATAAGACAACAATTTTGTTAAACAAAATAAAGCACGGTTAACCTGTCACGGTCTAAACCGTGAGGTAAAAACCTTTGGTAGTGTGGTCTCTCGGTAGAGGTATATTCAGGTAGTCTGTTGGGGGAGTTGGCTGGTTCCACACAGTTTACTTCTATAGTGATTGATATTCTATTTCTACTTTGCTCATTTTAACCTCTTATTTATAATTTTAATGGAACATTATCTCTACATAGATAAATAAATTCTCTGTAACATTTAAATACTGTTTATTCCGACAGTAAATTGCAAGCTTATTTTGGTTATAACAAAGTTACAAAAATTAACTGGAAATAGTCAGTAAATTATGGTTAATCTTTCAATATATAATATTGTTTATTCTTAAACCATGTACATGTACATTTGTATTTTTCTTTATCATTTTTTAAATTATCAATCAATTAAATAATTAATAAAATCTAATTTGTAACTTTGAATAATTCCTCGGCATCTTTACTAAACACGAATAACAAATTAAATAAAATGTTTCAAAGTTGATAGTGTCATATTAAAACCATAAAAATGTACCTTTTTTCACAATTATTGTACATATTTATTGTTTTTATCTCATATAGATAAAATGAAACATGCTATTGTTGTTGTTGTTGTTGGGTTTTTTTCGAATTGTATGTTTATGTATAATAATAATCAATAAATTTGAGAGTTGATCTATGTTTATTAATTATTGTAACCAAACTAAGTGACAAACATTCATTTTGAAAAAAAGCTTATTTATCTGTAAAATATATGTTCTGTTCTGTAACGATATCAAACATCTACTCCAAAACCGGGGGAGACCGGACAATAAACGTGTGGTCACTAGTATCCCGGTCAAAATAGACCGGGAGAGACCGGAATTACCGATAGGAGTACATCCCTCTATAAATAGATTTTCGGAATATTTAGGTCATCAACTCATCATTCTATTTTAACATACCATGATAACCCACTGTGTACTACAAAATGATAAATAAAAAAACCGAAGAGACGGAAAAGATTATTGCATTTGAAAATGTTTGCATTGCGAAATCCTCCAGTTCGCTATTCATTGTACATATCGCGACATTTCATTTTTAATTAATAATAATCAAGCACCTCATACCGATCGGAATGATCGGCTTTTATTATGACCGACTAAACGGCTCGAGAAGTTGCTGTCGTCCTTTCACAAAATCTGATTTCATTCCATAAAGGGGCGTCGCGCTTCGGCGCGGACGCCAAAAATTGTGTTTTTTTTTTTGTTTCAATTTATTATCACATTTTTTTGAATTACGGTATTTGTATATCATAAAGGGTTTATTTAGTTTTTTTTTTTTGGAAAACCGAATATTTTTTGTCAAAACGATTTGAAATCTATTCTCTATTGTATAAAACTAATAAAGAAAATGATCAATCGTAAAAATACTAACGTGATACAAGTGTGCACATTTCATTTCCCCTTTTTCGCAGCGAAATCATTCCTTTGCTTTATAGACAAGTAAATGCACTAAAATACTTCGTTACGTGGTACCAATTAATAAGCATGTATCAACTATGTTACACGATCACAAATAGACGATGCGCTATCTGTAGATCAGCACGTGGCAAGGTTAATGATATGCATGGGCTATTTTTAGATTACCTCACCAAGAAGTTGAATTGCGTTCAGTAGATCTAAATATAACTCGATCATGTGTGACCACCCTTTGAAGACGGAATACTACTACAGTCACCATTCTCTATTGTATAAAACTAATACAGACAAAACAATTATAAAAGAAACTAACTTTTGCGTCTTGAAAAACAATTGAAACGGAACAATTTCGTTTATAATTTATTACGGTTTAAACCTATTTATATAAACAAACTGGGATTACCGAAGTAACTAAAATAGCTTAGATTTCCGTAATATTACTTCGTTTGATTCCGCAGTATGACGGAATCGCCCGAATTGTCACGATTGCAATCGGAACTACATCGGCTATTATCATTAATCCGAAGAGTGACGGAAAAGGCCGAAAAGTTGCGATTGGCACGATTGCAGCTGGTTTCCCGGAAACCACCTAACCGGAACATGTTTTCCAAATGAAATGGCTTGCAGCCGTGGCTGCAAGCCAAAAAGCTACTACTACATAATATTCCGTATATATCTCCTTTAATTTAATGTATTATAATGCCTAACGCTTGTTCCCTCTTTAATAGCGAACACGCAAAAATAGCGTACCAGTCAACCGTGACTAAATTCAACAAAGAATTAAATAATCTATTTCAAGATGTAAAATGTTAATGAAAGATTGTTACAAAGCTACACATCTAGAAAATAGCTCAGAACTGTTTAATCTGAATAAAAAAATCGTTATTTATCAATAACAGTTTATTTACTTTAATACTTAATGCTGCAGACGGCACTTATGAATGAATGTCCCGAATTAAAACTTCTATACATATGATTTTACATAAACAATTGATGTTGATTCTTCAACTATGATAAAATCATATGAATGCAATAATTCTAATGCAAAAATGAGGCTAGTGGCTAAATGTACTTGTAAACATTATATGACTTCAACACCACTCTCGGCTGATGTGTTCCTTTGCGTTTGATGACTGTATCACAAATTTGCTTATTTTGCACTAATCTAAATCAAGAAAACTAATGTTTATACCAAGGCAAAGAGTAACAGCAAATAAGTTATAAGTCAAAAGTCAAAAGATAAAAGTCATAAGTAAAAAGTGATAAATAATAAGTGAATAGTCACAAGGCAAAATTTAAAAACAAAAAACGAGGAAATTTATTACAAAGATCAACTATTATTTTTGAAATAACAATCATATATATTCCTTTCACATACCATAATACATTCTATAAAGTATGGTTGCGATTTGTTGCAAATGAATAAGACGTTTAAATCTAATTACACATACTTGAAATTACACGTATCACTTATATGTCACGGTACGAATCTATTCAGTAGATGATGTACAATCTCGGTCGGGACAGAACTAGCCCTGTAAGGGGTTGCGGGTTCGAATCCATTTCATTTAGTGCAGTTAATCTCATAATACGTATGCCAAAAACAAAAAGAAATACTGCATGTATTTTACGTAAAAAGTCACAAAATTACACATACATATATTGTGATGTTAATTTTTTACAAAATAATATTTACAGGCTGCTGAGTTGAAAATCTTTAAAATGACCATTAACTTGTACAATAAATGTGTTTAGATTTGCTTTTTAAAAAATAACTTAAGATGGATTCCCACTACATGTACGATTTTCGTGAAAAATTACATGCAAAGACTGTTCAAGAAATGATCCGTTAAGGTATGACCATTCTAATGCACTACCCCCATTTCAAGTGTATTTACATTAGTTGCATGAAATCAGAGGGTTGTGGGTTCGAATCCCATAGGAGCAAACATTTCTTTTCTTCGTTTTTTCTTTTAACAGTATTTTTGTATTTTTCTAACTATATTTAGATGAAAAAATATGCTCGTTTTCTATTATTATCATTTTTACAGATATTCATTGCCTAATTAATGCTAAATATAAGAGCAAATACGACATATAACATTTTCAGTGCTTTATATATTACAAACTAGCCGGTAAAAGCCTTCCAATGAATCAATATACTTCTAGAAAGATTTTAGCAAACTTTGATACAAGCCCTTTGACAAATGTAATTTTAGTGATTTTCTAAATTTAGAATGATATGATAGAAATTGTTCAAATGGGTGGGGTGGAGAAACATTTCCATGCATATTTCTATCGTGTCGAGAAAAGTCATGCATTTAACATGCATAGTTCATTACTACAATGTTATTTTTTGCATCTAAACAAACAACACTTGCAAAACATGTTTAAATGAGAAGATATTTTTTAGACTCTCAATACATGTATTTCTTTTTAAAAGCATTTTTGATGTATATGTTCTGACTCATAATAATGCCTACAACTCCAAATCCGTACGGTAAATTTTGCTTCAATTTTGCATGCAGGTGTCCTTTAGGTATACCACTTAACAATGTTATCCTTATAGTGAAAATTAGAGTGGTTATAACTTAAATGATAATTTACAAATGTATTGTAATTTGCTCAATATTTACAAACCAATATCTTAAAACAATAATAAAATGAAGTGAAATCGTAGACCATCGTCTTTATGATTTTAAAACATCATTTTTTGAAACTTAACCTATAGTAACCTAGTATATATCAACAACACGAAAAAGAAATCAGTATTAGCCGTTTCAAAGCGTATTTATATGAAATATATTCTGAAAATTAAATCGTTAAACTCGGTACACAGCTGAAGTGCTGAATCAGCGTCCAATGGCATCTGTAGATATGGCTTTAGAAGGGATGCTAATTCTACGAATTCCTCACATTGTCTTTTTGGGCGTGAAAACATGTTCTTTGCAAATATATACGTCTCTCAAGTTAACTGCATTGCCGAAGTCGTGAGTTTCACACAGACCTAGTACAAAAAACAGTGTATCAGGTTTACCAGAAATAACAGAAGGTCTGTTGCCTTATTTCATGTGCAATCCGGTCTAACTCGGTTTGTATGAGGTCCATAAAGCAAAATTTTACGTTCTCACATTGTATCGGATCCAGATCATTAAATACACATGTATCGCGTAAGTCTATGAAAAAAATAATCCACCAATGGATTCCATTTTGTCGTAATGTACATCACCACTTCTCAATGCGTTGGTTAGATGTGCTTTTCCCAACTACAACGCTTTGAGTACCAGCAATCGGATCTGTAGAATTGTGTCAGAAGTATTGCTGCAATAGTAAAGCAATGCAGTTTTCCGTTCCAACATCACAACGTAGTATTGGGTGGGGGGACTTGATAATGTTCATTAAATGTGTCTTAAAGTATCTTGCAATAAGGTGTGGGTCGTTATTTGAGTCCGACACCTCTAACCATATTATTTTTCTACTATACCCATTCACAGCACCATGGATACAAAATCCTTATGGTTTAAGTTTGTCTTAACCGTCCATATGTCATATAAAACTGGTCCTTTGGCGTAGTATACGCGTCGGCATAAGCGATGAGCTTTCCGCATCTCAATACCATCTGGATCAAGCGCTCTCATTATTTCCATGACGTCGTCCCCCTTGACGTACATGTGGTAATCCAGCATTAACCTACGCCACATTGTACGGTATCCTATGCATTGTCCACTTGTTTGTATTTGTCTGTTTATAACATCAGACACAGTCTCAAAAGGAGTATATATTCCATTACGCCGTTTTAAATTTAAGCGTTTAAAAATTCTACTCACTGTACTTAATGACGTCGTAATGCCATGCCGTACCAGAAAGTACTTTATTATCAGCAGAGTTTTGTTTGTTATAGATGTTTAGGGTAGGTATCTTGGCACGGTAGCTTTGGTAATGCCGAACAGTATAATGATGAAGACACAGATCAACATCAAGGTTTTCATCCTCGTTACCTTTTGTCTAGTAGTTGTGTCTGAAATAAGAGTTCATCTTTTATCTAAATCTTTATACATTCATACTATATAAAATGGGTAAATCTTTTAGCTCCGTCTTTTAAAGATTGATAGGTACGAAAAAAATTATAACATTTAAAATGCTAGTAGGATATTTTGTTCTAACTCGTCCTATATCTATGTTTGTTCTTAAGTGTTCTTTTCTCAATTGTTAAAATATACAACAAAATTAGACATTGATGCAAAATGCAAATGTTGCTAGATCACAATTATAACTTTGTACTTGTGTGTATGAACATCTTTATGAAATTGGTCAACACTATCTAAGTGCTTCAAAGAAATACTGACTCTGTGTTAGCTAAATAAAATGCTGAATTGCGATACATGTTTAATACTGTGCACCATGCCATTTTAAGACGTAAAACTTGTATTCCCTGTCTACTTGTAAAAATTTTATTTGTTTGTTACTCATGGACAGATTTTGTGATGAGGACAAAAAATGTGTAAGCACTAATATAATGAACATATTTAGAACATAGCAGATTGCACAAAACACTCAGTCACACTTGTAGAATTAAAGTCTGTGATATATTACCACTATGGGATTATATCAAATAACATTAATTCCCTCATAACACATCCTCTCTTCCATGACAAATCTCAATGAAATTATTTAAAACGTTTAAAAAAACATACATGAAACCACAGTCAGCTTCTAAAGCACGTGTAAAATGGGTTAGCCAAAAGTCATAAGACGTAAGTCACAAATCAAAAGTCAAAAGTAAAACATCCGTAAGTCGAAACTCAAAAGTGACCCTCCAAGGCTTCCATACTTTGTTGTATATAGTTAGAACAAAGCTATTTTGCAATACCAAACTAACGCTGATAAATATTTAAACCAATACAATAAGATAAATAAGCAAAAGTCTTTTTAGCATATGTTTCGTATATCGAAAAATATGAAAATGACCATGATTAAATGCTTCTGATAAAACAAATCATCTAAGTATTACGTTTTATTTTTGAAAAAGGTTGAGTTTTGAACCAATCGTGATTTACGTTTTCCTTGATTAACACTGTTAGGCTATTGAATTAGCGAAAGGCATATGTAATCATAACATTATGTGGACATGGCAGGGCATACATGAACATATGGCTTAAATTCGTATCGATATTCCTTTGCACCATCCATAGACAAAATTTCACCAAACCTTAAATAAATAATTAAAAATAATTTTTTCCTCTTAATATAATGTTAAAATAATGATATCTGTGTTTATTTTTTTACAATTTGTGTTTAAATTTTTATTTAGCTAAAGACACTATGCATCTTATGTAACTTAATTGTCTCTAGGAGTGTATTGCACAGCTTTTCACGAGAGTAACTTATAGTACATCCGCGAAATACATAGTTTGTATTAATAATATACGATAAATATCATAAACAGCAACGACAATTAATCCGAAAACAATAATCAAATTCTAGCTGACGAATAAACGTTCAATGTACTGTAAATGTCAAATATGCATTGTCTCATAGCTTTTAACGATTGTAACTTCTGTAAAATCTTGGTGATGTACATATATAATTTGTATAAATGCTATAAATGTCGTAAAGAGCAATGACTATTTAGCAAGAGGCACTAAGCATATATACTAATTTGGGAATAGACGGTTCATACCAGGATGTGGTGCATAACCGGAGCTTAATATTCATTACAAGAAAGAGGTCTACGATATATGTTAAACAAATATTAATGATCCTACAGAACAAACTAGACAGCATCGCGTACGTCATTAGTGCAAAGTGATGTGTCTAAGTCTGCCACACGCTAAACGACAATTACAAGTATGTCATTTTATATTTGTATAATTCCCGGGTGTAATGCCGAATTTTCAACTATCAGAATAAATGAGAAAATGCTTCTGTTAAACTAATTCCAATCGTACGACAATTTTAACTAAATTTTGCAGTACTTGTAATCAGATCGTAGTAAATATTACTCATAATAACATAGGCAGATTTGAACTTTTATCGGATTGGTGATATATCACCGTTACAACAACTATACAGAGCATTGTATCATCGTTGGATACGTATTTCAAAAGTACATTATCATAAGGGAGGTTTTATGATTTATCCATAATAGAACTACGTGACTAACACACATGTCTTGTCTCGGTATCAAGGAGAAAATAAGTCATGAAAACTTGTGTCATTTCATTTCCCAGCACGATACTATATAAATTTAGCACGTTCGGTTCATGTAAAGGTTAATGTAAATCATTTCTTTCTAGGATCTTTTGCTTAAATTGAAATTATGCCTAATAAAGTGTAAATGGTGAGTGAACAGGTAATGTTAAAAACACCTTTACATTTGGCCTTCATTGCTTTAATTAACCCACGTAACTCAAGGAAAATTCAGAATGAAACTGTAACGTTCAGTTTATTTAAAAAGTGGGTCACACATGTTCATTTTCTCTCCAAGTGTTTGCTTAATAAAGGTACAATTCGCGTAACTAAGAAATAAACTGGTTTTATCCACAATATGAGATAGACCTGGGGGAAATCCGTTGCAACATACTATCGATGGAGAACAAAAAACAAACAGGTGAATTATTTCCTGATTTCCTGGAGGGTCATGGTTTGTTTGTCCTTCAGAAAATCATTGGGAAATTTCTTTAATTAAACTTGACGACCGTCAATATTGTTAAGATTGGTATGTTGGAGAACAATTCAGTTGTAACAAACGTGTTATTTTTTGTTATTCTTTGAAACAAATGTTGAACATTTTAGTGAATTTGTAGATTTATCTTAGTTTTCAATGTATTGACAAAGCGTCTGAAATGATACACAGCCACGCGCCTACGTACACACGCACGCACGCACACACGCACACACATGTTGTATAAATGATCACATAACGATTGCGTAGTCAATTTGTTTTGTATTCTATCATTTTTGCTTATTTACACCTGCAATACGAAAAGTAAGTGCTTTATTTTGCGTTATTAAGAAAAATGGGTCAGCAATGAGCATTGTCATAGGATTTTAATAATTAAGCGGATATTTACATTAATATGACCTTGTTTGTGTTAAAAAATTCAAACGACAATTATGTTTGCTTTACAAACATCTAAAGATATTGGGCCTTTATGTATCATAAGAAATTCTTTGACAGACGGCTATTTCGGGCGATTGAAACGAATATGGATTTCTTAGATATATTACATTTCTTGCTTAATTATTCGCCGTTCATTTATTATGCAATTTACTTAATGAAAGATGCATTAGAAAGACGGAAACACTTTTTTCATATACATTTGTTTCAGGATTTTAAGGATAAAACATGCATTTCTTCATATTTTCCAAGACATTCCCCAAAATTGTCTTAAAAGTTTTTAATAAGATTATATAACTTTGAATAAACCTTCCCCATACATCACAACAATTGTTTTCTAAGGTAAATGTGGGTAAACATTCTTTAAAAAATATAAACCTTTGAATTTGACAAAATTATTAGGTTAATAAAGATCTTCAAAGTAAAGCGTATTTTCTTTTTTCAAAGTATTACAGCAGTTGAAGAGTAAGGAATATTTAAGATGAAAATAAAATGATGAATGCTATAAGTAAGTGATTTATCTTATGTTAAACATAGTATATTAAAGCTGCAATATAAATTATCATTTTTTGTTTGTTTTGGTTTTAAGTCACATGAACATGTTAAATGTCATATTGCGACTTTCCAGCTTTCCTTGTCAAGGAAGACATCACTATCCCTCCATGTAATATTTTAGGCACAAGCGGGGCAACTTATCATAACTACCGACATTCGGTAAAATTGCTGAATATCTTCATCATTATGGAAGCATCCAAAGTCCTTGCTGGATTCTTACGACAGTGATGAGGCTCAATTGGTTCAAAGTCCACACATTTGATCTCTACAAGTTAGGAGATTAGTAGCGATAAATTTTGTAAGCCATTAAGATTAAACTTCAAATAGGGATACCACAGATCGATCTAAAATATAGAAAACTATGCATGTACATCATTGAAATGAAATGACACCTAAAAAAACTGAATATTCATTACTATCATCCTTCGACGAAAGGTCTATGTGACACATTATAGATTGGAGTCTTAGAGGCAATTTTAGTAAGGTTTTTGGCTTTCGGTGAAAAAAGAGACTAAGAACAATTTTCTGGCTTATTTGCGTGATTGAAATGTTTTTCTGGAATACGGGGAAATGATTTGATTACTCTATGAATTAAAATACGTGTGTTATGCGCTTTCGTGTGAGTTTGTAAATGACTGTTGTATACTACTATTGACCATGTAAAACACAAATAGGACATTACAGGTAAACAAGATGATAGAACAACTAAACAATGTATATGCTAGTTTTCTCGTACGTTGATCGGTGGCCTAGTGGTGTAGATGTTTGTACGTCAACCAAGGGATCGATAATTCAAGTTTTGCTCGAGTCACAACCATGATTTTCTCAAATGGAACTAATACTGATTATTTCCAGGAAACAATATCGGAAGTGATTTTATTTAGGTTGCGATTTCTTTTTCACAATCGACCAAAGGTATTTTAAAGATATAATACTTCCCATTGGCATAGCAATGTCTCTTTGCATTTACATTGAATCTTACATTTTTCTAAAAACAAATGTATTTTGTTAAGTAATTTCGCCTTGAATTAAAGATGTGATGTTTGCAAGCGGGGGCGGGGGATACAAAAGATATAAATTTTATAATGTTTCCTATTTAAATATTGATGAAAGTGCAAGAACATTGGCTTATAACTCTTACTTGAAAGTAATGTATCCTTATATTCTATCCTCAATTCTCATAGTTGCTTGAAGCTTTTCTGAGAAACTAAATTTGCCGAACAAATAAATTATACAAGGCGAGTTAATTATTATTAACTGTACTAATTAAACATTATTAAACATAAATTTATGATATACTTGTAATGGTCCGATAGGAAATGTTAAATGCAAAATATATCATTTGTTTTCATTGTAGTTGTTTTTCTCAATGTTAATAGGTCTATATAAAGTTATACAAAGTTAGTGACCCAGATGAGCGTCTTATTTCAATATTAGAAGCTCTAAGCATTGTAGGTACATCGAAGAAGTCTAAAACATATTTTCCTTACCTATTCTTTATAAACTAAATGACCCAGGGGCTGAGTCAAATTTTGTCCCATAGGCATGATTCATATGATTAAGTACAGGACAAAATTATGGTGATACATGCTAAATTTCTATGCCCTTCACAAACGAAGCCTTCCTTTCAGTGTTTTTATATTCCTTCAGCACGTTTTCTGCACATAAGTGTTGAAGATTGAAGGTGCTGAAGGGCTGTTGCACCTTTTCACCATCCCTCATGAACAGACTCAACCAACACGAGTTTGCAATTTGCAATTCTGTTGTGCCGTGTGGCGGCTGTAAAAAGTCTCCCCGTACATTTAATCAATGATGTTATATTTTCGATCCTTGAAGATCGTTCTGCACGACATTATTGTTGTGCTTGTGGTATTTTTAGTTTCAACTTTTCGACACTTTCGGTCACATATTCACGGAATACGCCCACGGAAGAGCCACGGATTAATTCCGGCATCGCCCGTAGCTACCCGTTCTGGTCAGTAGCTCTCCGTAATGTAACCATAATCAATCGTAGTAGTCCTTGTATATCCGTAGCGATCCTTGACAATTTTTGAACATGCACACAAAATTGCTACGGAAAAATCAACCGTAGCGTATCCCTGCTAGTCCGTATAAACCCGTACTAGTCCGTACAAAAACAGTACTAGTCCGCATTGATTCGTAGTCCACCAACTTGTCAAGAATTTCCACGGTTTGGTACGAAGAACTACGTATTTATACTGTTATCCTACGTATAAGCTACGGATTAATACGGCATTGTCACGGAAAGCCACGATCGTAATACGTTGCACTACGGAGAGGCAGGGATAGGCACGTTCTTATACGGTTTATTGCGTTGCAACACGAAACGGTACTGTCCACCACTGTTTAGTACCGATACATTAAGTATTATGTACTTTTTTAAGGTTATAAACACTACACAGATATATATTTAGAGGAACATTCAATAAATGATAATTGCCATATACTGGCAGCATCTTTATATTGAAATGGCTCAGGATGCGGAGGCAGAGGTCGAGCTGCTTGATGACATGCATAGAGGTAAACATATGTTAACATCGTACTGCAATTCATAAGTAGTAGAATAGCATTTAATGTTACATATTTTACAAACATTGGATCGTGAAATTGAAGTAAATATGTACATAAAACTCATAAGCCTCGGACGCTGGCCCTTTTTACAAGCTTTTTACATATTTTTAATAAAAAAAAATTCACGATAATTAATGTAATTGTAAAATTAATAGCAAATTCTAAAATTAAAAGAGAAAGTATTGATCAACATTATTTATTAACGATTCACGACTAGTCCATATCTAATCAGGTAAGAGAAGACATTCGAGATGGTGGACTATAGATGGGCTTTTACGAAGACCCCTTCATGTTTAGTATGAGGCTCTCATGGCCAAATTTGTTGGGGATCCGGCGTCCTTCAAGAAATTCACTTTAGTCGGGCCTGATATGTCTCGGGGGTTGGACGCGATGAGGCCGAATCCTCTCCGCAAAAATCATTGGACTCTGCAATTCCATTTTTAGGTGTTCTTTTCTGGTGAGGCATTTTGAAAATGAGCAAACAAGAGGTTGTGGAAGAATATAATAGGTCCGTATAGATCAGTGGCAATTCGCTCTTCTCCGTATCAATTCGTTCTTCTCCGTATCAGACCATACTTATTCGCACTAACCCGTGCTTATACCGTAACAGACCGTAGTGTATCTGTAGTGCGTCCGTCCTGATTCGTGTCGCTCCGTATCAAACCGTGACGGTCCGTAACAATCCGTATCTCTTCTTTAGTGTATCTGTAGTGCGTCCGTCCTGATTCGTGTCGCTCCGTATCAAACCGTGTCGGTCCGTAACAATCCGTATCTCTTCTTGGGATTTTGGTGGTAAATCCGTCAGCCTCCGTACTCATACCGTTGCGTGTCCGTACTGGTACCGTAGCCGACTACGGAATTTCACATTTCCGTAGTAATCCGTGAACGATTAGTCCGGAGCTCTTTCGTGGCATTAGGGGGCAGGGGACATATTCGAATGATGGCCCCGGTCAAATTTTTTAATAACTCAGACATGGTGTTTTGAAGGTACTGATAACTTCTGATATTTCTCTGTCATTGTAATTCTTTCTTGTTTGTGTGTAGGAAATGAGATATATTTTTGGGTTTTTACCCGAAACTAAGCATTTTGGTAGCTTTGTATGTATTTCTGACTCTCCGAATGGAGGTGAAAAAGTTAAAAATCAAGCTTTGACAGTTGGCGCCAAACAAGTAAGAAACTTCAGATAAATTTTGTGAAAAATCTAAACGTATGACAGACACTTTATTTGTCATTTCTGAAAATGCCATAGCTTGCACTGCGTGTTACTGATATTTTTAAAGGAATCGGGCGGATTCTGGAGTATGCTGCACCTTCATGAAGATTGCCTATATTGGTATATTTTAGGTGTGATTTTGGCTGGGTGGGGGTAAATATAAATTGCTGTCAGTCATTTTTTGAAGGAGCAATGCATGCAAACTATTATTTTCTTCAATGTATGTCATATATCATTGAATAATGCTGTGCAACTGGTTATCTGCCTGTGAAACAGATTTTGAAATATTTGGAATTGTGTTTCTGGTAACACTGAAATATAAAATTTTTCATTTTTAGGTCCCCTGCCCCCTTGAGGAAATTTTGAAATTTATAAAATGTGTTGGAATTGACCCAAATGTGCCCATCAACATTCCTTCTACATTTGTTAGTCAAAATTTGATGTGACTGGTAGGATTTATCAAGTTATGTAGAGTAAGTAGACTGTCAAGTCATGGGAGGTAATAAAAATTTGGAATTTTGGCAAACACTGTACTTCACAAAATGTGCACATTTATCCAGATTTAACAGTTTTATATTGTGCAAATTGACATAATAATGCATAATTGAGCACATTTAATTGTTACAAATGTACATAATGTCATATAAGTCAACAGTGGTATCTTTAATGCACTTTTAGGTGTATGCCAGAATAAATGGGGTCTGGTTTCCTGTGAAATTCATTTTGGGACATTAAATGTGGCTGTAATATTGTTTTTCTTGCTATAATCTCCTTCCAAAAGACTTTAATGACTCTGAAAATACTTTATGGTATTCAAATGAAGGTGGAATTCATTTTCTCTCCAAGTGTTTGCTTAATAAAGGTACAATTCGCGTAACTAAGAAATAAAATGGTTTTATCCACAATATGAGATAGACCTGGGGGAAATCCGTTGCAACATACTATCGATGGAGAACAAAAAACAAACAGGTGAATTATTTCCTGATTTTTTGGAGGGTCATGTTTTGTTTGTCCTTCAGAAAATCATTGGGAAATTTCTTTAATTAAACTTGACGTCTGTCAATATTGTTAAGACTGGTATTTTGAAGAACTGATTTGTTCTAATGTACCTAACGTGTTTTTTTGTTATTCTTTGAAACAAATTTTAGAGTTTTTTAATGACTTTGTACATTTATCTTAGTTTTCAATGTATTGACAAAGAATCTGAAATGATACACAGCCACGCGCCTACGTACACACGCACGCACGCACACACGCACACACATGTTGTATAAATGATCACATAACGATTGCGTAGTCAATTTGTTTTGTATTCTATCATTTTTGCTTATTTACACCTGCAATACGAAAAGTAAGTGCTTTATTTTGCGTTATTAAGAAAAATGGGTCAGTAATGAGCATTGTCATAGGATTTTAATAATTAAGCGGATATTTACATTAATATGACCTTGTTTGTGTTAAAAATTCAAACGACAATTATGTTTGCTTTACAAACATCTAAAGATATTGGGCCTTTATGTATCATAAGAAATTCTTTGACAGACGGCTATTTCGGGCGATTGAAACGAATATGGATTTCTTAGATATATTACATTTTCTTGCTTAATTATTCGCCGTTCATTTATTATGCCAATTTACTTAATGAAAGATGCATTAGAAAGACGGAAACACTTTTTCATATACATTTGTTTCAGGATTTTAAGGATAAACATGCATTTCTTCATATTTTCCAAGACATTCCCCAAAATTGTCTTAAAAGCTTTTAATAAGATTATATAACTTTGAATAAACCTTCCCCATACATCACAACAATATTGTTTTCTAAGGTAAATGTGGGTAAACATTCTTTAAAAATATAAACCTTGAATTTGACAAAATTATTAGGTTAATAAAGATCTTCAAAGTAAAGCGTATTTTCTTTTTTCCAAAGTATTACAGCAGTTGAAGAGTAAGGAATATTTAAGATGAAAATAAAATGATAAATGATAAAAGTAAGTGATTTATCTTAAACGTTAAACATAGTATATTAAAGCTGCAGTATAAATTATCATTTTTTTGTTTTGGTTTTAAGTCACACGAACATGTTAAATGTCATATTGCGACTTTCCAGCTTTCCTTGTCAAGGAAGACATCACTATCCCTGCATGCGGTATTTTAGGCACAAGCGGGCAACTTATCATAACTACCGACATTCGGTAAAATTGCTGAATATCTTCATCATATGGAAGCATCCAAAGTCCTTGCTGGATTCTTACCGACAGTGATGAGGCTCAATTGGTTCAAAGTCCACACATTTGATCTCTACAAGTTAGGAGATTAGTAGCGATAAATTTTGTAAGCCATTAAGATTAAACTTCAAATAGATACCACAGATCGATCTAAAATATAGAAAACTATGCATGTACATCATTGAAATGAAATGACACTAAACTGAATATTCATTACTATCATCCTTCGACGAAGGTCTATGTGACACATTATAGATTGGAGTCTTAGAGGCAATTTTAGTAAGGTTTTTGGCTTCGGTGAAAAAAGAGACTAAGAACAATTTTCTGGCTTATTTGCGTGAATTGAAATGTTTCTGGAATACGGGGAAATGATTTGATTACTCTATGAATTAAAATACGTGTGTTATGCGCTTTCGTGTGAGTTTGTAAATGACTGTTGTATACTACTATTGACCATGTAAAATACAAATATGACAATACACGGTAAGCAAGATGAAAACAAAACGACTATACATTGTACACGCTAGTTTTCTCGTACGTTGATCGGTGGCCTAGTGGTGTAGATGTTTGTACGTCAACCAAGGGATCGATAATTCAAGTTTTGCTCGAGTCACAACCATGATTTTCTCAAATGGAACTAATACTGATTATTTCCAGGAAACAATATCGGAAGTGATTTATTTAGGTTGCGATTTCTTTTTCACAATCGACCAAAGGTATTTTAAAGATATAATACTTCCCATTGGCATAGCAATGTCTCTTTGCATTTACATTGAATCTTACATTTTTCTAAAAACAAATGTATTTTGTTAAGTAATTTCGCCTTGAATTATAGATGTGATGTTTGCAAGCGGGGCGGGGGATACAAAAGATATAAATTTTATAATGTTTCCTATTTAAATATGGATGAAAGTGCAAGAACACTGGCTTATAACTCTTACTTGAAAGTAATTTATCCTTATATTCTATCCTCAATTCTCATAGTTGCTGGAAGCTTTCCTGAGAAACTAAATTTGCCGAACAAATAAATTATACAAGGCGAGTTAATTATTATTAACTGTACTAATTAAACATTATTAAACATAAATTTATGATATACTTGTAATGGTCCGATAGGAAATGTTAAATGCAAAATATATCATTTGTTTCATTGTAGTTGTTTTTCTCAATATATTGTTAATAGGTCTATATAAAGTTATTCAAAGTTAGTGACCCAGATGAGCGTCTAATTTCAATATTAGAAGCTCTAAGCATTGTAGGTACAGCCAAGAAGTCTAAAAAGTATTTTCCTTACATATTCTTTATAAACTAAATGACCCAGGGGCTGAGTCAAATTTTGTCCCATAGACATGATTCATATGATTAAGTACAGGACAAGATTATGGTACTACATGCTAAATTTCTATGCTCTTGGCATTGTAGCTTCACAAACGAAGACTTTTTTCAGTGCTTTTATATTTTTCTGGTCCTTCAGGATCATTGATTCAGCACGTTTTCAGTACATAAGTGTTGAAGATGCTGTTGCACTTTTTCATCATCCCTCGTGAACAAACTCAACCAAACCGAGTTTGCAATTTGCAATTCTTTTGTTTTCATAGTATTTATTTTTTACTTTGATCTAAATCATTTTCTTTCAACAGTCTTCAATCAGACTATGTCACGTTATTTCTTGTGTAATCAATTATTTGAGACCCTCCTGTTAAGTAAACAGTAGGAAGTTCTGTTCCGATATGTATATATAAGGTTTTATCAATTTGTTAGATAAGCATTTACAAATAAAACCTCTCTTATATGATTGTTTATCTATAAGCCTATAAGTTGACGATACAATGACTTATACACAGCATGACACCATTTTATTTACAAAGTCCCAATAAGGCAAATATATTATTTCTCAACTTACCTATCTAGTGATTGTACAATAGTCGTAGCGCATGTTTTTATTCAGCTACTGAAATGAAATAATAAAACCGAATCCAAATATACAAATTATAAATTTATTTGCATAATGTTTTTAAAATTCTAAAATTGTAATATTCAAATGAGAAACGCGCTATAACAAATAAATACAATAAAAAGAGAATTTGAGAAGAAAACATGTTTGATCGTCAAACTTAGTTACTATGCATACCTTCAAAAGTCTTTTTTCTGAAAATAAAATCATTCAGTTATACTTGACATTTAATCAAGTTTTAAAATTGATCGTCTTCATCCTCTGCCTCACAAGATTTGTCTCCGAACAATAAAAGCATAGCAGAATGGAAAGCATAGTACACCCCTAATGCACTGTCTCCACTTTGAAGAGTATCCAAATAGGCTAAAATCACTGTAAAGTGTATTGAAACTGAGGGGGCGTGGGTTCAAACCCCAGAAGGGGCAATTTTTTTTCTTTCTTTTTTTTCTTTTTAACATTTTTTATTAACCTCTCAGACCCCCTATGGAAGAAAAAAGTGTTTTATTTTAATTATATAATTATTGTAGGTATTTATTTATTAAATAATGCCAAATTTGATAGCAAATATGATACCAGATATTTTCAAAGTTTAATAAAATAAAAACTAAACGGTAAAAGTATTTTATATTTTGCAAGACCAAGCAATATACATTAAAGAAAATTTAGGCAAACTTTGAAAATAGCCCCTCATTTTTGAAAATTTTAGGGATATTTTAAATAAGGCTTTTTACATAGGGAAATGGTCAAATTAGTGTTAAAAGTGGGTGGGGTAGGGTTACATTTTTATACATATTAAAAACATTTCGTTTAAAAACAATCATTTTGCTTGTTAAATTTGTTACCTATATGTCATTGTTTATTTCTTAACAATGAGCAAAAGGAAAACATTTTTCATAATGATGATATTATAGATTATTTAGAGTTTCCTCATTTCTGAAAAAATCCCTTCTAATGGCAAAGTTTTAGTTCATAAAAATGTCCATAACTCATAAACCACACGGTAAATTTTGTTTAAATTTTGCATACAGATGACATTTAAGGCATATAACTGTCCTATGTTGTCAAATTTACAATTCCTTATAGTGCCCATTAGGGGTGTACTACATTTTCTAAAGCAAAGTCAATTTAACTAGCAATACCATCGCTACAATAGACAACAAAAAATAATTCACTACTTCAACTATAAGAAATGGTAAATATGTTATTTAATCGAAAACTCTTTTTATTCAGTATTAAAGCGCATGACAAATAAATTCAAATTTCTTACATTTTCTATTAATTGATCAATATAATAAAACATACCGCAAACGAGTAAACATGTTCATTAAAATAATTATCAGACGTTCATTTGAAAACAAAAGACGTTTTCATTAGTAAAGAAATGCAGCAGGTGAAGAAAAGGAATTTCCGTTTCCCTAGAGATAGTGATTAGATGATATAAACGAGGAACTTGAATGATCCATCAAACATAAAGTACCAGTTGTTAACTGTTTAGCAAGGTGTTTGATAGTATAATAAAGTTGGAGAGAGAATTTTGGTACTGATTTAAAGATAAGATTAGGAACAGAAAATAATTGAAGCAAGTAATGAGGGAAAAGGGGAAATCATTTATTTCTGTTTTAACTGAAATCATCTGTTATATTTGTGAACGAATTTGTACTTTAATGAAGATTATCAATCACCATTGCTGGTTTGAATAGATATTCTAAATATTCTGTTTAAATTTTGGTCTCCTATACGGTTTGTAGGCTTTAAATACTTATTTGACTATAAATTTCCCGTTATGAATTCTTATAAAAGTCATACATGTATATAAGGCAATTTCAGGCAAATCTGTACATTTAATAGATACAATGGCCAATAAGAAAAAAACATATTGATATTTTCACAGCACACTTACATATCAAGAACTTAAAATACTTAAAAAGGACTTCAATAGATTCGCTAAACGCTTATATCATTTAATATATGAGCAACAGAAAAATGAATTACGACATTTCAAGGTGACTTCCTGTCTAGAACAGAGCTGTCAATAATTATAAACGTTAAACTTTTACAAGCACTGTATTAGGTATCTTTTCATGGAAAGGAAATTGTATTTAAGAGCAGGCATGATTAACACACTAACGCAGTATCGAGATGTTTTAGCAACAAATTTGATCATCTCTTTAATCGTTTACAAACAGAGAATACGTTAATTTTTGCGTCAATAAAGACAATTACAGCAATCTTTAATCCTTTGAAGTTTGTGTTTAACACAAAATACCTTTCTAATATTGATTTGTAGATGTAAAAATAGCAATACTGTTTTACATTTGATGCAATTAGGTTTCAAATTACCATCTTTCATTTCATTGATCTAACTTATCTGTTTTTGTTTTAAATGATTCAAAGCATAAACAGCATTAATTATAAAGTCTGTTTAATCTATAAAAAAGCATTGCAAAAGAAGCACTAGAATCTACCAAACATTTCTAAATAAAACCAAGTTAATCAAACCAATTGACAGAATAAGTACACACGCAAGTTATAACGTCAGGAAATTGGTGGCTTAGATATTAAGGTGCCTGTCAACAAAATTGTCGATTGTTCAAGCACAGATTTGGCCTTGGCCATGACTTCTCATGCACCAAATACTGATTAGTCCAAGTAAGTATCATAATAAATCTAAGTTTAAAAATGACAACAATAACTATTAAAACATAACGGTTTCACAATTGCAAAACAATATGTTTAACTTCAGTAACTTTCTCATACTTCACGAGAACATTTATTTTCCTTTAAACTTTAATGTACTAAAGAGGATAACATTGAATAACAAGAGAATGACAATAACATCTGCCTTTAAAACAATTTGTTTGTCTTATTAAAAGCAGAAAAATGATGTTAAGGGAAAAAATCTCCTAAAATTATAAATGTGATAGTTGCATTTTAGAACGTAGAAATGTGATATAATGTTTCCTTTTTTGAAATTGATATGAGTTCAAACACAATGACTTATAAATCACAAAGAAAAGTGATCTATCGTCTTATCATCAATTCTTATAAATACTTAAAGCTATTCCGAGTAACTTAATTTGCCAAACAAATCATTGATTGTTAATGCGCGTGTATAATAAAATATATAGTTATAGAACAAAAGATGTTTTCATTTGCAAAAAAATGCGGCAGGTGAAGAAAATAATTTTCCGTTCAGTTGGAGATAGTGATTAGATGACATAAACAAGAAATTTGAATGATTTATCAAACATGAAGTTTCAGATCAAGGTGTTTGAATAAAAATGGAGAGAATGTTGTTGCGGATTCTATGTTATATGTGGAAAAAAGTCGGTTGAGCAAATTTATTATGGCAAACAAAAGAAATCGTATTATACAATCAGTTCAAATGGATATTTTTCTTTTTAAAAAGCAATGCTTTATCTTCAGATCAAAGTTTATCACATAATTTCATGACAAGTGTAATTCATTAAATTTTCTCATGTTATGTACATACATTGACAATATAAAAATAGCTTTTGTCAATATGATAAATGTTTATTCAAATAAAATGATCCAAGTTTATGTTTGTATTCATGTTTTGTGTTTCTTATTGACAATATCGAATCTTAAGTTGTTATTGAGAACATGTTATTGACTTGTACTCGTAAGTGCAAATATTTTATATCCACATGTTACACAAATGTTGATTCATTCATTCGATTCACATTCAACAAATTATTCACTTTAGAAAATGAATATGCAAACACTTAATCAGTAAGTAAAGTTACATCAAAGCTATGATCAAACTTTAAGAACGTACAGAATGCAAATTGATAAATCGTTCCTCGTCGATTTTCAAACGTTCAATGCCTTACCAACCAAAAGTGTAAAATTGCACATTTTAGAATTCTTATTTACAGTACTGATATCAAAAATTGATAAAACAACACTTGAAATTTTGATAAACTTGTCTCACATGCTTAATACTTTGATTATTTCCTAATGCAAAACAGTTGCATTTCATTGTTAATTGGTTATCTCGGACATTTATACCATTTTTTTAATCAATGAAATAAACTAAAATAAATGTCAAGGATTCTTTTGTTTAACAAGACATTTTGTCAAACTATGATCTAGAGCTATATCTGACAACAGCGTGAAATTTACTTATCATATATGTTGTGTTATATAACTAAATGAAATCCCCCTATTCAGCTGTAGGTGTTGTATTCCGGTGTGTAACAGTATAAGGGTCTTGTCTATATATTGCACAAACATGCACAAAAACCCCTCTTAAATAACTGTTTATCTTCAATAGTTTATATGTTGACAATACCATGACATATACACAGCACGACATCATTTATTTACACTATACAAACTTACCTACCTAGTTGTTGTTTAAAAATATGTTTGTCATGTGCATAAATTATTTTTACATGTAGATAAAACTTATGCTGAACGCTGTTTAAATTCTCCGTGCCTGGTTATTTAGTGTTACCGCTTTCAGTAGAGTAACGCAGCATGGTATAGTAACCGCAAGAATGAAAGACTAAACTTTATTGTAATAACGATTCCTCATTTTCTTAAAATGCCTGTTCGAGTGCAATGTCAAAATTTTCATTTCTCTACAAAAGGTTATTTGAACAAAAACACAACAACAATATTTGTTTTTCCCCCAGCATTTCTTTCCAAATAATAAAAGTGCTATTTATATAAATCAAACTTGTATAAGGTCATTATGAAAAAAATAAAACAACAAAACTTTCCATGTAACAGTTGCAGGACCAGATGACGTTATGCTTATATCATCGATTTTTAAATTTTCAAAAAAATCTGCTGCGACATAAAGGTAGTTCATTTATGAGCAATGCGCAATAAACTTTACTTGCTCAGCTGTGTTTAAAGATTCAATGATCACAAACATGTTTGCCATTGGATGTCTTATCAATACTTTGTTAGTTGAAATAAACAATAAGCCAGGATGATATTTCACGAATAAACATATATATTTTATTTGTAAGAAAGAGTACGTATGCTTCAATTGAAAGCTATCTCCTATTGATTATAGAAAAGACGTATATGATCTAAATTGAGTTCAACGTTATCTGTTGTTGCTACAAACTTTTCATCAATTTAAAGGACAATAAAATAGCAAAAGCATGAGGTAAATTTATACAAAATTGCATTAAATAATAAACAATCGAGTGGTTCATAATTCACCAGAAGCTTTTACATAAGCTTATCCCCTTAGGAAGCGTTCCTGATGTTGTTTACAATTTATAATTGAAAATGAATGTAATGTTTCAAATACTTTGCAGATTGTATCACAAATGGCAAAATGAAATATAATTATTGACACTTAAACAATAACCGAAAAGCCAGACAGTGACAGCCAGACAGTGACGAGAACCGTTCATGAACGGTAAGTGTCATCTTTCATATAGCTGAACCGCCACCGGAATGACAAAAATAATGAAATATCGCACCAAATTAGTTACAGCTATCAGATATAGATAAATGTTTGATTGGGGTTAGTGGATAGATAGTGCATTTGAATAAAAACTCCGAGTTGTCTATATTCTTTTATCAATCGATCTATACAACAAAGCATACAGTATGTTTTAAACCGAGTAAATGTTACATGTAATCATTATGAGCAGATGTTTTCATTTGCAAGGCAATGCGGCAGGTGAAGAAACTATTTTTTCTTTCATTAAAAATATAATGATTAGATGACATAAACAAGAAACGTGATTGATCCATCTTAAGATGAAGTTCCAGAGCAAAGTGTTTGATAGTACCATAAAAATGGAGATAATGTTGGCACTGAATTTAAGTTAAGATAAGGAAAAGAAGTCGGTTATGCAGAATTATTGTGGATTACATATCCAATAATATAATCAATACTTCTTGAATCGTTATTTTTGTTATAAAATTCATTGTCAAAAAGCAATGCTATATCTTCAGTTATCCTAGAATAATCAAAGTTTATGACATAACTTCATGTAAAGTGCAATTCATTAGAAATTGTCATGTAATGTACATATATTGGCAATATTAAAATAGCTTTTGTCAATATGATAAATGTTTATTCAAATAAAACGATCCCAGTTTATGTTTGTTTTCATGTTTTGGTTTTCTTATTTACGAATCGAATCTTAAGTTGTTATTGAGAACATGTTATTGACTTGTACTCGTAAGTGCAAATATTTTATATCCACATGTTACACAAAAGTACATTCATTCATTCGATTCATATTTAACAAATTATTCACTTTAGAAAAAGAATATGTGAAACACTAACAGTTAATTACATCAAAGCTATGATCAAGCTTAACGTACAACATGCACATTGATAAAATCGTTCTTTGCAATCGGACGGATCATCTTTAATTTTAAAAGATTTTATATAAATATTATTTCAATGTAACACATAGATGCATATTCAAATGAAGGTTTCCACGATGCTTGCAAAACTTCCATAATGAATATGTTTTATGCGTGACCTATTTCATATGTTAAAAACACAAAAGGTCTGGCAGTATTTAGGTTTCTATGTCGTTTAGAAACCAGTATAAGATTAGTAGAAAAAGTTATCATTGCATATGATGACACATGCTCTTTATATAAAAAAATACAACAGAACATGATAATCTACAAACTTATTTCGGTTTTGTTTGATAATACTTGATATTCTTAGTAACATAGACTCTTTAATACTAGGTCAATGAAAATGTTTAAATTGGGAAAACGTTTGATCATGTTGCAAATACGTTTTAATCTACTGCATGTCTCGTTAAAGAGAAACCTATTGTCCAAACTGAAAAGAATGTATGATGCAGTTCAAGTAAAGAACATTGTTGACAGTTTCGAAAAAGGACAATGTGTCTTATACTCACAGTTCCTTAAACGCTTAATGTACCTCGACTTTGTATGCTATTATGTACTTGCTATGCTGTCAAAATAATTATTGGCATTATTCGGATATCAATACAGAGTAATTATGGAAAGGAGTACTTTGTTCCGGGAGGGAGTGTAATTTCCTCAATAGCAAATTGCAATTATCTAAAAAGCAAATATCTACTCTATTGAGAACATATGTACGCTGAGTCTTGACCTTAACGACGCATTTTCCTCATATCATAATAAAATATGTATAAAATTGTACACTATTCAAAAAATCAAGTTTCAGAGTTTCATCATATTTAGGTGAAGCTTGTGAACGCAGTGTCATTGCAAACAATTTTAAAACAGCTCATCATTTGCATCTCACTTTAAATATGATTAGCGAAATGCTTTTTTTTGTCAACAGTAAGATTACATAATCGTATTTGACTTGTAATTTACAGTGATTAAGTACTGACTATGACCTATCGACTTATGTTATGTCACTAACCAGAAGGGAAACTGATCTGATAATATTTAAATTGATATGAAAATATTTTCAATAAAACGATATCAACGTATTTGAAACGAATATTAAATTTGTCATTGATTCTTGATTTGGTAGTTTTAGATGTAAAACTGGAGATGTTAAGTTTCTAATACATTTCCAAACATGTATCTAAAATATTACGTCAAATTTGGTAAACTAAAAAACATATCCCTAGCTCAACATATTCACCTGAAAACACAATAACCAAAGTACTGTATTCACTAGACGTCCAGATACGTTCTCCATTGTTATTCAAAGTAACACACACGAATTTGATATCAAATAAGGTGTTGCTTGTCGCAGTTTTGGATTATATCTCTTGAAAATCCCAACAAATAAAGATTCTTTAAGTTATTTGTAATGCATTTGTTTCATTTTTTCCCGTAAGAATGATTACAAAATTTCTCCATTATCCAATTTACGAATGGGTGATTATTCTTCAGCTGGAATCTAGATATATAAAAGAAATCAGGTTTTGGATGGTCCCTCGTATAAGTATTAAACATTTATTGTCATCCATGCGTCATAGAAATTTACAACATAGTATCTGCTTATCAGTCAGTGTTAAAAATGGTATACATTTGTGTTTTCCTTCTTGCAACAAGTCCATTTTAGTTAAAATATAAAATCCGTTAAAATTCTTTCTTTTATACGCTCGTACACTGTTATATGTATTTATTTTATATTAATACATATTTTGCAGAAAAGTTTGTATTTATAGTTTATCACAATAACCATTTATTACATATCTGGTATTTTTCTAATAATCTCTTTATATCAATATCTATATGAAATTATATGAAATGACATTATAGATATATTCATCGGACAAAACTTGTTTTTATCTATCATTTTTCGAGATCTATAATATACAACTCTTTCATACTAACAGCTAGAATACTTACAGTTTAGTAAACAATACATTTGTTGTTTGCTTTGCGATAATTAGTACAAAAGTTGTCTTAATATGAGTTTTTTTTTGTATGGCAAATATGGTCTTTCATGTACCGGCTCAAACAGACCGAGTCTGTAACATTTTCAATTTTGCCGTTTTGGACATTCTTTAGGGATTCTAATTCTCTCTATTGTTCTTAACTCGATACAAACAAAATTTACCGTGAAGCACAGGTTACTGCACGTTAAGTTCAACTTTAGCTCTTATTTTAGAAGATATTACTTTAAACGTTTATTTTGCACCTCCTGATAAGTTGCAAACCAAAAAAAAAAAAAATACATCTAATTCCGAAGTAGGTCTAAACTCTATTCACTTAATTTTTTCTAGACTAGCTTATCTAATCTAATACGTCCTTGAACTACGAATGTTTACATCTTTATATACAATCTTAAATCGGTCAAGCATATAAATATGTGCAATTAACATAATATGATCTGGCATCACTCTGTTCCTAAATGTATGTAAATATGATTTATATGTCAATCTTGTTCAAAATTTCCATATTAATATCGTTATGTTCTCATAGGAATGAAATCAGCATACGACTTAAACCATTATCGTTAAATTGAGTTATACGAACTTTCCTTCTAATTACCCATTTGATATAAGCTTAGTATAAGATGCATTTGTATAAGATCATTTCAAGAAAATTTTAAGGAATCAAATCCACATGTTTTACTTAAGTAATAATAAGTTTTTGTTCATACAAAAGAAAACATTTTTACCATATGATGTTCGAGATATAAATATGTCGATTTTGCAAATTTTCCAGTCTTCAATTGTCAATTAATGCCATGGCATCAGTCTACAATATAAGAAATATAATTGATCAATATCCACAAATTGTGGCAGTTCCAATAAGCTGTGCTGCCCTATTCCTTGATTAAATAGACAATTTGCATATAAACCAAATTCACTTCGATTTTTGGGATATGTATTGTACTTTTCTTTCTTTCCTTTCCAGAGTTTTAAAATGATGGTAATTTTCTTATGTGAATTTCATGAATTTTTACGTTCACAATAATGCATTTAATATTTATACCATAAACTATTAACTAATGTTAATCTTACATATGAAGTACATAGGAGTACATACAGAAGGTAAACAAGGGAGAGGAAACTTAAAGGAAAATAGCCCCCTGATACTAATTCATTTGTTTGAATAATTAAACTGAAATGTTATACAATTGTATGTTCTTTTAACTCCCGACAGATATGCACTTACATCGGCTGTCTTTTGAGAGGATCATATCCAACTTTTCGTGACATTGCGCGATTGTGTCACACTATATGTTCCATGCAGACCTGGGGTAATCATTAATCGTAATCATCGATTTCATGATAACACTGTAATTATCATGTAATTGATTACCTTGCTCAAAATCATCGATTTCATGATAACACTGTAATTATCATGTAATTGATTACCTTGCTCAAAATTGATTACAGTAATTGTAATTAACCAATTACAGCTTAAATTCAGTCTGTAATTATGATTACAATTTGATTGATATTGATTATTTTCAGATTTTTCATGAAACTATTGAAATTCAAATTATTTATTTCACATGTTACAGTTAAACTAATACTCCTTTATAATGATCTTACAAATTGTAGAGTGTAAATTGATTGATTTTGATACAAAATAGCCACTTTTTTATTGAATAGAATGTTGTCAATTGATATCCCTATTTGAAGTAAATAATAGACATTGTCATAACAAACAATGATTGTCCATAAAGGTAGTAAAATATCAAGTGAGATGTTTAAGACATCACTCACAAGGAAGAAATAAGTTTTAATCCATACAGTTAAACAAATTCTAACTGAAAGATAGACATCATTTTTGGCTGGTCTTCTAACCAAAATGTCAAAACATTGGATTTTTGATGTCTTTGAATTTCCGAAAGAGATCTATGGAAATGTCACAGCACAATGCATATTGTGCCCTAAAAAGATTAATGGACACACTAAGTCACGTTCCAATTTCATTACCCACATAAAGGTATGTTAAATTTTTTTTCACATAGTTTGGTTAAACCATGTTTTAAAAAGTTTCAAACAATGTAGATAACTTCTTTACTTTGTATATTCTAGAGTAAAATTGATGTCAGATGCATATTACCATATTTTAATTATATGCAACAGTTATTTTGTAAGGGGATAGACAACTATGTCTATATTATAATGAATACTGTTGTACCATTGAAGTGTTTGTAAAAAATTGATAATTTCTTTGTAAAGCCTATTGTCTCTTTGAATTCCCATACACACATTTCTTGTTTTCACACCTGTTTTAACACCTGTATACAGCATTGTACTACACTGTACTATTGACACTTTTCAAAATTTCTGTTGCAGAGAGTTCATTATGAAACCTACACCAAGAAGACTGAGGACGAGAAAACCAATATGAAACCACCACCCTCTGTTTGCGATTGCCCAACAACACCAGTTGTTGCAAAGTATGCACCTTCTCATCCAAAACAACAGCACATCACAAATGCCCTTGTAAAGTTTGTTGCTGGTGGCTTGCTTCCATTGTCAACTGTTGATAACCACGAGTTTCGTGAACTTTGCAAATCTATGGATCCTAAATATCAAGGCAGATAGACATTGTCTACAAAACGTCTTCATGAAAAATCTTCTGAGGTCAGGAATAATTTGAAACACCAACTTAAATTATCTGAAAGTATTGCACTTTTGGTCTAATAGACAAATGAGAGTCTTCCTAGGGATAACTGGTCATTTTATAATGAATTGGTCATTGAAAACAGTCATGATTGCATGCAAAAGAGCAAAAGGTTCACATACATCTCAAAAGATTAGAGAGGAGTATAAAGACTGCATTGCCAGTTATGACCTCGCAAATAAAATATCATGTATTATTACAGACAATGCTTCCAATATGCAGAAAGCCTTTGACTTTGATTTACCAGGATTTGGAAATGAGCACGTAACAATTGATACTGATACTGATTTTGAAGATGACGAAATGGTTTATGTTGATGAAACAATAAGTGACGATATTGATATATTACCAGAGTTTGAAGTCGTCATTGTGCCAAAGCATCGCAATTTGTTTGCACACATTAAAGACGGTTTCAAAGGAATGAATCAAAACCTGCAAAATGTTATAGCTCAAGCTTCAAGAATTGTCAGCTTTGTAAGAAAATCAGTTGTCGCAAGTGATTTGTTAGAGGGCGAAAAAAGAATAGAAACTGCAAATCAAACCAAATGGAATTCACAGTTGATCATGATTCGTTCTGTTCTGTCCATTGATGAAGAAAAACTAAACAAGGCATGTCCAACAGTAACATTATCATCATATGAAAGGAAACTTCTAGCTCAAGTAACAGAAATTCTGAAGCCATTTGAAGAGGCAACTGACCAAGTACAGAGAGACAAAAGTGTGTCAGCTAGTTTATCAGTGCCAACATTATAGTTTGCCTGCAGCGCAAATTAAATCATGTGGCTGAAATATATAAAGGTATTTCACCAAGGAGCTAAAATCATCACTAGAGAGACGATTCAGTACATATATGGAGGATGATATGTTCCGCATAGCTGCAATACTTGATCCTCGCTTCCGTATGACATGGGCATCAGCATCTGATGTTTCAAGTTTGACTGATATTCTGGTTACAGAAGGACTAAGGTTTCAAGAAATTGGTAAGAATTCTATCTTTATATAAGCTGATATTTATGTAAATCTTAATTCTTTACACTTCTCTAGTTTAGATATGCAATTGCCAAACACTTGTAAATGAAATGTACGTCAATAATATATCCCATGCCATGACAGTATTTTAATTTGGTAGAATGTCTGTTTTCAGATGAAGTACAATCACCTTCTTCCAAGGTTCTCAAACTAGAGGAAGACAGTATTTTCAGTTTTCTAACCCCAACCAAGAGACGGCATAGATCAGGGGCAGATCCAATTTCTCTAGAAGTGAAAGCATATTTAAATGAGGACAATGAGCATTTATCTGTAAATCCTATAGATTATTGGAAGAATAGTGAAAGTGATTACCCCATACTCGCCAAAATGGCAAAACATTACTTAGCCATACTTGCATCATCGGTCCCTGTAGAGCGTTTGTTTAGTGTTGCGGGTAAAATTTTCCGTCCTGATAGATGCAGTCTGACTGACAGACGGTTTCGTGAACTTATGATGCTAAAGTGCAATGCTAAAATATGATAAAGTGATGTGACAGTAACTAAAAGTGTGTTAAATTGATGAATGTTGATGAGCTGGAAATCCTTTGTGTATCTAATGTATATATTAAAAAGCATTTAGAAACTTTTGTTTATAGTTATACATTGAATGTAATCAATTATCAATCCATTACTTTTTTAAAGTAATTTTAATTTAATTGATTACAGAGGCAAGTTTGAGTAATTAATTGTAAACAATTACAATAAAATCTGAAAGTAATTGTAATTAAATCAATTACTGATCAATGTAATCATCCCCAGGTCTGGTTCCATGATAACCACCGTATTACCCATATATGTTTCAAATTCAAAAAGACATCATACATATCAAAATGTTCGATTTTTTTACCTAGAATTAGGGGCGTGGACGGCAGCTTGTTCTTACGTGTAAGATTTATGAAAAGACATAATCAAACCGAGTCTGAAATATTTCTAATTTAAAGTTTTGAAGTTCTTTAATTATTCCGTCGATCTCTATTTAACGTCTCATCAGCGTTGTTTGTACTGTGTTAAATGTCGCCCAGTACAGTCAATCAAAGATTTTAGCCTTGAAGGTTTTTCAGCACGACATAATTGTAGTGTTTATGCTTTTTTTATTTTCTTCTTTTTGACCTTTTGGTATGTAGTTTCCTCATTTTTTTGGTATGTAGTTTCCTTAATTCCTAATTGATCGGTGCGTCCGTGGCCGAGTGGGTAAGGTCGTTGACTTCAAACCACTTGCCCCTAACCGCTGTGGGTTCGAATCCCGACAGGGACTTTGGATTCTTTCATGTGAGGAAGCTATGCAGCAAGCTTACGGAACGTCGGTGGTTCTACTCTGGTGCCCGTTCGTGCCTGAAATAATGCACGGAGGGGCACCTGAGGTCTTCCTCCACCAGTAAAGCTGGGACGTCGCCAAATGACCTATACTGTGTCGGTGTGTCGTAAAACCCAATCAGAACAAAATAATTCCTAATTGAATACTGTATGATTACCTTAAGAGCATGATACCTGCTTTTTACATTTGTCTTTTGACGGCTTGTCTGAAAAAGTCATAACTTATGAAAATTCCTTTGTTTGCGTTGCCAATCGCTTTTTCGTTTAGGGCACACCCTGTTTTACTAGGGAACCACACATCACTATTTATTGAATAGCACGAACCTGTTTCAGTGGAAGTAATATGAAAACCTACGTATTAAATTCCCTTGTGGCTGAGAGGTTGCTTACAATAGTTGGGATATCAGATATGCAGCCATTGTTTATCCCTGCGTGATCGAACAAGGCAACTAAATAGGTTCGCAATACTGGAATCTATGCGTCTCTTAGCTCCAGCAGGTGAGATGGTTTTGTGCCCTTTGTGGGCATATTATTCAATCATTTATTGATTTTCTTTGAATTCCTAATCAGTTACTTATTATTTATCATTTAGTGATTAACATGTCCGTGCTCTGTCTTGTGCCCTGTCCTGTTTTTTTTTGGTCCGCCCGGGCTCCTTGCCACTGGTTCTTGTTGCCGGGTCGTATGGGGTTTGCGTTCATTGAACGCCGCCTTTCCTTGTTGATCTTGTTTATCATATTTGATCCCTGGTGCTGTTTTAAGTTTGAATTTAGATGTTAAATTCTGCTTAAACCAGTACTAGCGATTGTACTTTTCATGCAAAACATATATCTAATATTTCATTTGTTTGCAGATTGAATAGTGATAATAACTTATATGTCAGTATGGAAAAAAATAATCTTTCATAAAAATGAATGGTGTATACATTGTTGATATATATTTAGTTTGCTAGTAATGTTACTACAAAATGTCATTATTATAGCATGTTTACTTCTATTATCGTAGTTCCTTGTACAGCTTATCACATGTTGGTTATCGGTATTATTTCCATCGAAAGATTAACCAAAATAGTTTAGCGACAAAGACATAATTGTAGTCCTTGCCGATTGCCGCAGATTCCTTTCTAAATAAAATAAATTGCCCATTTAAACGAACGCTGATTGCTTGAAAGCATTCACTTGTGCTTGACAAATCAAATTGATTATTATAATAGATACACATTTAGTCCTTTTAATAACCCGAGCAATATTGAACTCTTGTGAACTTTGTTGTAAAGTTTATTGCAGTTTTTTTATCAATACCACTTCCACTTCAAGAGAAACAAAGTAGGATTAACTTTGATGTGCGTTTGTGGAGTAAGAACATTGTCAACTTCAACAAGAGAGTTATTGTATTTGTATTAAGGTAAGGTTTTGAATTACAAAGTGATGTTGCAGGGAATTGCGATGACGCTAAACAAGCAATACGTAATATCATACTTGCCTTTAGGACCTGTCCTGTTTAGTGTCCTGCTTGGCATCTTGCCATTGAGTCTGTGTTGGAAGATGCGTTCATGGAATGCTGCCCCTCAATGTTGATCTTGTTTTTCATGTTCATTGAACGTCGCCTTTTCTTGTTGATATTGTTTATCATATTTTACAATATTTTCAATAGTTTACTCTCACCCACTTTTGAAAAATCTTGATGATATATCATTTAGACATTATAAATCCTAAAATACCCATCATAAGCGTTTTAGTATTGTGCCGCTAATACTGAAGTCGTTTTTTTTTTATCTTATTCATGCGAAATATTCATAGTTCACGTATCAATCTCCCTCTCTCTTTCAATCTCTCTTGAGTACATGTATATACATTGTAACACATTATATACTGGGTCATACATATCCAGGGAAAATATATTACGAATTTGGTTGTTATCCTTTCGCTTTTCACGTGTCTTCCTTATATCATGTATAATATACAGCAAGGAATACTAAAACTGTCAAGAAAAGAGATGTTGCCAACATTGAGAACATAAAGCAGACATCGTAGACATAAGTATGTTATTCATTATATAGGAATTGCCGAAGCGTTTGGAACTTTGGTAGATAATTCAAATGTCAGATTCGTGGATGTCTTGTATTTGAATGTGTCAGAGTGTCAAAACTAATTCGATTTGTAACTTCGGGAATCAATGTGCTCGGATATTGTTTGGACAATAAATGGTATTGTATCAAGAAACATTAAAGAGTGGATTTATCTTACGGCATCAACAGTAGGATTTGATTGTGAAATACTAATTAAAGATATGATATGCAATTTTCAAAGCTATACTACACTTGCATTTAGACTGTAATTCTATGATACATGAATCACCAGATTTCCCTACAAAACATTTCCTTACAAATGAATTTACAGACTAATATCTTGAATACTTGAAAATGTGAAAATATTTAAATTGTTGGGTTTCGTCAATTATGGAGGATGTTTAAGAGGAAAACCAAAATGTTTGGTCGTGGAAAGCATGAAGTAAGATTTTAGGAAATTACCACGCTCTTAAATTGTACCTGAGCACCCTAAAGCCCGTATGTTGTTTGGTTTTACGGTGAAGAATTTATTTCTCGGGTAATAATCACAGCAAGGATATTTTTCTCTCTCGTAAAGAAAATTGGGAGGCGACATCTCGCGACTGGGGGTGGAGGGGATTGGCTGGCAACACCCGATTTTTCAAATACTACTTTGTTTTCATTTAAGCAATAGTTGTTCTGGAAATAACACTCATTGCAGGACAATTTTGAAATATGTCACTTGCATGGGATGTCTGGACAACATGCCTATCTTGGTAATCAAGTATTAAGCTTTTCGAGTTCGAGAATTAGGAGCATTCGCACATAAAGAGTTGGTTTATTACCATAAACGGTCAAAATGATAAAAGTTTAATAATCCTTCTTTAGAAGAATATGTCTTTACGTCTCTCATTTTTAAGTGAATTAATCACACAGCAAAAATGGATCGCTTTAAAGAAAATTATTATCACCTTATATATTCTGATACAAAACCAGTCTGTCAATTACTGTTTTTGACCTTTTCGTACGCATATTAAGCACAAAATAAGGAAGGATAAAGCAAAAAGATAACCATAAGCATAATATATAATAAAAACGCCAGTCATAGTTTACATACTGAGGTAGTACATGACAAACAAGATGAAGATCTGCATACTTTACAACATAAATATTCTTCTTAACACACTGACACACTCTAACATAAGACGCCGCCGAATCTGCAATTTTAATTATCTGTTAGATTCACATACACTTTGGCAGTCCTTAGACTATGGCTTGCATATTGTATCTTGATAAGACCTGTTTTATGTTCAACAAGATGACAACATCTGTTTCTTTGGCATTTTTACTATGCCGTCTTGTTCATTATAAATGATTTACGTAAGGCACATGATACACCATAGACAAAAAAATCGGATATGAAATGTATTTTCACCCAATTACATTTTTCTGACACTAAATATACCTTGTGTTTCTGTACATATTCAAACATTTAACAGTTATTCTATTGAACAAAGTAATACAATTATAAAAGCAAGGGTCATTTAATTTCTTAATATTTTTGTACTAGTTAAGAGTAAAAATATAATTATATCGACACATTTCATCATTTAAAGTGCTTTTTTTATGATATTTTTATAGTCATTCATTTCATTCGAACTTGAAAGCATTGCAGAATTACAAAACTATTTTTCATTCATTTGAAACAAAACAGCTTGTACAAAAAGACATTCAAAAGATTTTCATTGCATTAAAATAACGATTGTTAGGCAGGTGGTCTAACACTTACTGCCCTAATACAAAGGCAATTTTAAAGGAAAGATTCTAGTTTCTCGAGGCAAAATAAATTTAGATAGAAAGTTTAGATTGGCGATAATGACAAAATGTTAAAAATAGTGCAATGCATGAATGAATGTCTTGTTAAAAGATAAAATCTGTTCAAGTCGAAAAAGAAGATGAAACGAATTAAACCGTTTAGAGGAATTTTACATGATACGATTTTCTTGTAAATACTCTAATTTGAAATGCACTGGAAGTGCTATTATAGTGTATGAAACGAGTTTGTCTACGAGTAAGTGTAAAATGTAAAATATCTGCGTAAAAGTACACCATTATCTGTTATACAACAGTTTGAGAAAAATTACAAGTGAACATGTTGCCTTTGTTTTAATTTCATCAGTTTTATCATCTACATTTCTCTTTCCAAAATAATGTAACATGTAGAACATTAAAAGTCGATGACCATCACCCATTTGACTATGAGTTTTCATTGTGCATTTATTAATTGTTAACAAAAGGTTATCGCGTGCATTTATTTTGAAGTTTTAGTAATTTATCACCAGCAATGGATATAATTTGCACAAATTGCTGACTGAGAAGGGGAATGGTGGCTTAGTGGTTATGTTGTGTCTGCCTCTCAACCCAGAGATCATGGGTTCGAGCCCTACTCGAGACACGACCATGTTTCTTCATATGACACCAGTACTTGTTGGTTCCAGGAAGCGTACTCGAAAGTGATTAATATAAGTTGCAAAAACTTGTTCGCAATCGAACTTAAAATAAATATGTTTAAACCTAAGCACTGATCGTTTATTTTAATTCTTGTTATTGATTGTTTTACACAGACTTTCCGACTCGCTAAAATACGAGTTGAAACTTGAAATTGCGAATTCATTTACTAAAATTAATAATAAACATAATTATATCAAGATTAAACTGCATTCTACCACAGCCCTTGATTACTTGGAGTGTAAGTTCTTTTCTTTTAGTATATTACAGTAATTTTTCAAATACAACTTTAATATCTTTAACGCTCACTTTAGTACAATGATTTCCATATTTTTATCCAAACCTTAAATCATCTAGTTTTGATGATGATTTGAGATGAGGCAAAATAATCCGAATATGACTCGTATATCCATCATGTAATTATTTTAACAAATTTTAACATACTGTTAGTTTTTTTTTTCAAGAAGTCGACTATATGTACACTATTCAATTTTTTGGGTTAGGTTTTACTTCGCACCAACACAGTATTGGTCATATGGCGATTTCCAGCTTTACTAGTTGATGAAGACTTCAGGTGCCTCTGCTGGGATTATTTCAGCTCAAACGGACATCTGAGTAGAACCACTAACCTTCCGTGAGCTATTCTTGTATGTAAAACAACACTTATATCATAATATCATAAACCTCTTTGTGCTTTGTCTGCCAGAATTGCAATTTAAAACATTACTTTTAAACATCAGCACACAATTAGTAATCTTTATCTATATTAATGATGAAACACCAGCACATTGAAATTTTCAAATCTAAGCAATTTGAAAAGGGAACAAAACTAAAGCAAACGCTTTGACGTTTGTACAAAAGTCAAAACATGTTTCAACTCAACATAAAAAGGAGATTTTTTTCCAGTCTTTACATTTCTCTTTTTATTAGTCCCCTACCGGTTTACCGGAGGGGACTTTAGGTTTACCCTCCGTCCGTGTGTCCGTCTGTCCGTCCGTCTGTCTGTCCATCCGTCTGTCTGTCAGTCCGTCAGTCCCTCCGTCCACAAAACTGGATCCCGCGATAACTTGAAAAGTACTGAAAATATTTTTATGAAACTTGGTATATGGATAGATGGCTGTATGGAGATTATGCACGTCTTTTTCTTTTCTTCCTATGTTGAAAATTCTGGTTGCTATGGCAACAAATAGGCTGAAAATATGGCAAATTTTACACATAAACTGGATCCAGTGATAACGCAAAAAGTACTGGAAATATTTTTATGAAACTTGACATATGGGTAGATGGCAGTCTTGAAATTATGCACGTTTTTTTCTTTTCTTCCTATGTTGAAAATTCTGGTTGCTATGGCAACACATAGACTGAAAATATGGCAAATTTTACACATAAACTGAATCCAGTGATAACTCAAAAAGTACTGGAAATATATTTATGAAACTTGACATATGGGTAGATAGCAGTCTTGAGATTATGCATGCCTTATCTGTTCTTCCTATTTTGAAAAAATATCAGTTGCCTTGGCAACAAATAGGCTTAAAACATGGCAAATATAACAACATTTGTGATTAGTCAAAAAGAGCTGAACAATTTTATTAAATTGCATCTTTAATTCAAGAGATATCTCCTCTTTAAGAATTTTGCTTTTAAAATGGTATATTTTGGTAACAGGGATGTTTCAAATATTAACTTTAGAGTGTCTTTCAGTCCGTCTGTCTGTCTGTTCATAAAAACTGTATCCTGTGATCACTTTTAAAGAACTTTTCCAACAAATTTTCTTAAAATAGAGAAAAATTGAAACATTAGTGAATGGCCAATGGCCCTTCAGAATGTTGATGGGGTTCTAACCGGTAGGGGACTTATGGATTGCTTGCAATACTATGATAATTGCTTGTTTTTCGTGTGAATATATGCTTACTTTGTTATATTAGCCATTTAAACAATAATCTAAAAGACCATTGCTAAAATTAAACAGCCAATAGTTTAAATGTCTGGCATGGCTGCACGGATGTAATCAATGCTTTTGGTAAAGGCAAATTATTCGTTGCCGCTATATGAATAATTTTATTGAACAAAAGGCAAATGCCTGTGAGTACATATAACACACATGTTGTATAAGGTTTACAATTGACCTGATATCTGGAAAACATCAAACTTTGTGAGATAGGATGTGTGAATAAACAAATAAAATCAGCAATTATACATTACATTTACCCAAGATTGAAACAGAGTGCAGACATAGCGAAAATATGAGATCAAAGATAATGAATTTAATCAAAGGTGGAAAACATATCAACGAACACTACCATTTAGGAGATTTGACTGTCAGACTGTTTAAGTTATTAAAACTTTTGGTATGTTTATTATAGATTAGACAAACTTTTCTACAAAGAGGCAAAGAAAAAAATATTTCCGGTTTTGTTGACGATTATGGTGACTACCTTTGATGTTTAAATAACATGTGTGATATACTACAGATAACTTCAAAATGTTTGAAACTTATCTTTTATCAACATTCATGTGTAGTACTCAGAGTAAAGTGCAAGGAACTTAATCATGTTTAATAACAAAGAACACTAATTGCTTTTTACTAAACATAGATCGGACTTTGCTCTTGATTTAGATTATAAAGAGCTGAAAATAGAACATTTGTTTAGAATTAATTCACTTGGGTAAACAATAATTCGATTTCCTATTTCGTCAAAGCTTTTGATATTGAATTAATGTCGTCTCCAGTGCCTAATTTAATACAATCATTTGCTAATACATTCGCACTCACTCGTATCACTGCCTTTTCTTTATTCTTTGCCATTATTATATTGTATTTGTTTGTTGAAGTTGTTTACAATTGTTTGTAATCTGATCTATTGTAAAGATATGCAATGCTCATTCTTGAGTAAAATATTTTAATCACGTAACACAGAGCTTTATTGAAATTTATTGGAACCTTACGAAATAAAACTAATTTGATTAGATTAATGAAGAAGGCGGCCTTATCTATTAATCTATTACAAGCCAAGTAAAGTTGGTCCTTTCTTAAAATACTGCCAGATTTTTTTAATGACACAACATATTCATATTGTGACCACCTATAGTGTGTAGGGTTTTAAGCATAACATATCTACTTCATATGAAGTCAAAACATGTTAATTATATATTTTCAAAGAGAGACTGTGTATCAATTATCAATATTTTCTAATATCCAATTTGAGCAATCTACATCTTTAAAATTCGATTCAATTAACATTTATCAATAAAATGTAAGTAATAGAATAGTGATGTGTTTTGTATGTGTTTTTTTACCAGTAAAAATGCTTTCTTGTTTTATTGTATACACGAGTTAGTTTACTTATCAATAATTTACGAATTTACGTGCATTGCTATTTTGTCATTCCTCATTGCACTTGATGCAAATCCCTAAACACATCCGCTAGAACACTCCTTGATAATACGCTATTGCCCCAATTATCTGGCAATTGTTGAAAGCATTGATTGTTCAGTAGTTATAAGTGTGACGGTGCTGGTCTGTCATAACAAAGCAAACGAAATTGATATTCTATCACATTTTCTTTTCCGTTCACAGAATTTGTTTTATTCTATTATTTTACAAGATTGTTAAAACATCTTTTTTGCAAGGCCGTTCATCCATATAAAGCATCTCGATTACTATCAAAACATTTTAAACCAATGAATGCAGCTTTTGAAGAAGTAGATACAATTGTCAAGTTTTAGGCCTTTAAACTAAACAAAATAACTCGTTTATACGACGAGGAGGCTTATTAAGAGAAAATATTGATTTTTTGTCATAGGTATATCATACCAGAAAAACTAAAGCAATCGTTTAGACAAAGCAAATGATGTTTTCTACTTCATGTCTTATAATTGTATGACATTATATAAAAATAATTCTGCTCGAAATAATGATTTCATTATAAGAGGAATAGGAAAACATCATTCAAATCAGTGTTTCTAAACATTGACTGATATTGTCCGCTTTCTGGCCGTTTTATATTACGATGATCAACTGCTTTTCAACCTTTTCTGACAGAATGATTATCATGACCTTGTGCAATTGACCTACAGCTTCTTTTGAGATGCCTTTCGCTTTATTGGCAACATTGGTTCTATTTTCCTTAATGCCAATAGAATTATCATGACATTTAAAGGACAGCATGCATCCGATATATCTAAGAAAATAGTGACTAATGAAAGTACATGACCAACTTGTTAATTTCCCAATAAAATAAAAAGAATACCCATTGCAACGAAATTCCATAATTGAAATACCGGTAAGCCATGTCATTTATTTTTAACACAATTGTATATCATTTCACCAATAATTAGTCAAAACTTCTGCAATTTTAGAGTTATAAGCTATACGCCGGTTAAACAAAAATCTCTGCAGAATCATGTAAATAAAAGAAAACTAAATTTAATGTGATATGTTGATACTGTTTCAGAGATATAAAATCGTATTGACGTCTGGTTCTGAACATAGCTTGTTTATTCACCTTTTGTCGTAGATTAATATGATTTATGCAATAATTATGTTATGGTTAAATTAAAAAAAAATATGCATTATGATATATTCACATTAAAATGACATTTGTCACTGATGATCTTAATATGAAATTTTCGAATACATTGACTGATATAAATTATTACATTGTCTGTTATATATTTTCGTTTTATATACGATGATAAACTGCTTTTTAACCTTTTTTGACAGAATGATAATCATGACCTTGTAACTTTTTTGTGCAATTGACCTACAGCTTTTTTGAGATGCCTTGTGCTATATTGGCAACATTAGTAATATTATCCGTGATGCCAATAAAATTATCATGACATTTAAAGGACAACATACATCCGCTATATCTAAGAAACTAGTTACTTATTGAAGTACACGTACAACTGGTTTATTAAAAACAACAACAACAACAAAAAAAAACACAAAAAAAAAACCAACAAAAAAACACGAAAATCCATACTTAAAATAATAACATGTCATTTCACACAACTGTACATCATTTCACCAATAGTAAGTAAAAATCGTGTGTTTTATAAAACGCAAATTTAACATAAAGTTCTGCAGAATCAAGGAAAAAAGGATGCGCTATTTTGATACTGTATCAGAGATATATTATCGCAATGATGTCTGGTTCAGAACATATGCTTGTTCCTTTTCACCTTTTGTTGTAAATTAATATGATTAATGCAAAAAATATGTAATGGTCAAATTGAAAGAAGTATGCATAATGGTATACTCTCATTAAAATGGCATGTGTCACTGATGATCTTAATATTATTTCTCTAATGCAGTGATGCCATGGAAATAAAAAGAAACATGACGTCAATAATAAGTTAATAGGAAACGTTTCAAGTGTTTTTTGTTCAGCAATACCGATGTGTACACGTGGAGCTAAAATCATGTGTCATGTTGTTATTCACCTGAGAAAATTGTGTGAACCTAAAAAGAGGTGACATTAGATATCAATGTAATACTATAAATGTTCCATGAAAGCCGTTTCTTCCCACACTGCTGGCATAAAGACGTCATGTTTTGTTTTTCAAGTTGTTTAGTTTTTGTTGTATGTTTGGATAGAATACAGAATCTTTCCTGTCAAACAGCTTACGCCCACGTGGAGTTAGTTCTTTCCCTCTATAATTTGTCAGAATTTCAATAAAAACCGCCACTGTTTGCTTTGCTCCTTTTATAAATAAATCAACCATACAACATACAAAGAACTTGAAATTTGAGAAATTTTGTGACAAATGAATCGGTCTTTCAAAGATTCGCATTCTAATGATGTTAGAATTTATGTTTTACTGTTGTATTGATCAGTGGTCAGAAAGAAGTATTTATAATACTTTGTTAAAATATAAAGTTTTAGTTGTAATAAGTTTATACTTGTGTTGAACTTTTTTTATCATGATGTGTTGATCATTTCAATGACAAATTCTGTATGAATTTGGCAATAATGTAAAGCGAGTTCCAAGAAAAACGAAACGAAGATATGATGCAGTCATATAAGCATTTTGTTTCGATTTAAAATATAACGTTAACATTTCCTACAATTCACTAATTTGATAATATCTTGATTTGTTACTACTGGTAAATGTGCCAATATATTTTGAAAGATTTGATGATCAGGCTAAATTTTGAATTAGGTTTCGTTGCTAATATGACTGTGTTTACTTTGCAAAATAAAACAACATTTTTCCAGAACTTAAAAAAAATCAAAAAACAACAACACAGAACTAAAAGCTTATGTGATGTAACAAGTACCTCTACTCGCAAGAAGCTCAAAGAGAAAAATACATGCGCCCAGAGGGAAAAGAAATGTAAATACAAATAACAAGATTAACAATAATGATTAAAGATATGAAAGCGTTGAACAAATAAGTTGCTTTGCTTCAAGTAGTCAGGAATCAAGATTCATGTACATCAAAAAAGCTGGAACGGAAAATGGTATTTACATGAATTCAGTTTAAAGTATCTCGATAATGCAATTGGGAATTCAGTTTAAAGTATCTTGATAAAGCATTGATATTGGCTTTTACACCGATTACACCAAAGTGAATAGACTATGGTTTGTATGCAATACATCTATTACTTCTTTTAATGTATACAATTAAGGCTCGCAAATTTCAAACGGGAAACCACTTTACAGCAGTGTTTATCGTAAATTTCAACTTTACCACTTTTGCTGACATTAAGTATCATATAAGGTAGTCATACTAATAGCTTACTTCCATTTGTTTATCGCATTTCAATTTGATTCTTTAATTGAAAATACGTGATTTCTTTACAAGAATGTCGATAATGAGTAATTTGGTTGGAAAAGCTTTATTCAAACAAAGATTACACCGTTCTTTTAAATGGATCAGAAATGTTTTTTTTTTGTTATTGTAGAACGTTTATCGTTTTTACAGCTTTATTGTAGATCAAAGCGCATAAAACATCATAAATAGCTTAGACATATTTATTTCCTAAATATATACATATAAATATATACATTTTCAATACAAATCAAACATTTTTATTATCCATAAAAAAGGTTAGAACGAAAGTCTTATAAAATTCTCCTCCTTAGCATTTTTAAGGAGAACATCACAATTAAACGGCTTTAGTGAATCTTTTCAAAAACAGTTTGATATAAAGTTTAATTTTTATTTAAAGTTGAACAAGAAATCGTCAAATGGCTTTTTTCAAACCTGAATTGTAAATTACTTTGTTTCCAGAATTTTTTAGCTAAAATATTACTCAATTGCCGTATGTTTGATAAAATCCTTGACAATCCTTGAATACACAATTTTTTTGCTGTCGTTTGCAGTTATATCTATTACACTATTTATGTAATATAAATAGAAACCCTTGTTTGTAAAGCAAATAGATGATTCGATATATCTGTCTTAAAAGCTTTTTATATTGATTTAATGTCAGCATAAGTACCTTAATATTAAATAATTATTTGCTAAAGCATTTGGACTAAGCCGTCTTTCTGCAGCTTAGCTCTCAAATACCTAATTTTATTTATAGGCATATGTATATTAAATATAAATAATGATATACACTTTATGATTTATAAACCAACTGATCTTTTAGGTGTGAGCCCTTTTCTGTTATGATTCATATGAAATAATAACTACTAATTAAAACACTTTTCTCGTATAAAATTTTGAAATATCAAATACTCATAAAATTATTTTTATTTGAAAACCGGAATTAAATTCGGTAAATCCATCTTAAACAGAATGAAAACTACATAATAGAAATTATTTAAACTAAAAAGGGTGGGGTCATTCATATTTGTTCTTTTTAAATCATGTGTCATCGAATTTGAAATATTTGCATACGGTTCACCTACATTTTCTTAGTATTGCAAGTCCTCGAATTTGAAATATTTTTTATTTAAAGAAAATTCTCATTTTTCATAAGGCTAGCTTCCTTTTGAGTGATTGTTCAAAATTTGAAGAAGTCGTAAGTAGTTTCTTTTTTTTCTCCTTTACTTAGTACTATGTCAAATTCATTTAAAAATAGTTTATTTAAAAAAAATCAAAGGCCGATAATTCTAAACGAGGTCCAAAGTTAAGATGAATTATATAACATGGGAAAATAACTTTACAACAATCAGATATATTAAAAATTCATACTCATATCCATCTATTTTAGAATGGGAGTAATGGTCATGGTTGACATAACTTTAAGGGTAAATTAATGATTATATCATAAATTATCTAAAGAGAAAATAGAACGAAGAAAAACATGGGATCAAAATTGAAAGCTTTGACCTTATTATGCAGTTTTCATTTTGCTTTAACGTCTGTATGTCTCGATACTAACGTACGCTACTTAAATCTGTTGGCTCTTCCTACCTACAGCATTTTGATTTTGGTAACTCTGAAAACATTTTCTGGATATAGACCTGTGTATGACGCGGTCCGAAACGTCGGCCGGATGTAGTATTTTCTCGCGCATGCGATATCTGAGTAGGGCAAAAGATAATCATTGTTTCATTGAACAGCAAGTCAATCTAACAAATAGAGAAAATGGGAATGACGGATATACTGTTGGTAATATATTTTGTCAGGGTCAGGTTGAACGTCGCTAATGAATTATTTAAACATGAAGTCTCACAGATCTTGTCGTTAAGTACATATTTCTGTTGATTTATCAGTTAATAAACAGTAGACTAATGGTATATTAATTGTATTGTATTTGATAAGAGGTGATGCAAATATTGATATACATTCTGCATACATAACACACTGGTTAGAAACAAGAACAGATCATATACTATATTTAGATTTTTACATTTTAAATTATCTATAATATTTACAAAAATAAGGTAAGAACAGAAGAGAACAGTCCTTTTATTTGAGACTTTTACATAATACATAATCGTGTAAATATACGTATATATTATCATATAACATAATTATATATTTATTAACGTTTGTGTGTAAACATAACTATTTGATACGCTTTCTTTAAGGCTTATTTTGCCTCCAAAATGCTACCAATTTTGTTTCTAAAAACATTTTAATATTTGGTATCATGTTACAGTTTTCAAAGAAATACTCATTTACCGTCTCGTACAAGGTTTTTCTTTTGCAACTATAGCGCTTTTGGTAATCGGTTAAGTTATAGCGAATTAGTATTTCTTAGCTGTAGTTATTGTCAAAAAGCAACATATGAATAAAGATTGTTCAAGTAACTAGCCTATGAGTAACCTTTTGGATACCATAAAGGTACACCAAAATTAAAAGCTTTTGAGAAATAAAAATAAAGCATTTCTGAGGCATAATGGGCCTTTAAAATCGTAAAATAAACATATACGTATAGGCATAAACGTATAATGACATTGTCATGACCTTATCATGTTACACTCCTCTCATAAATAGCAAACATACGTGGATGAACACGATTTGCAGGCTGTCTATATTCTGCTTACCATATAAACAACTCTTGAGTACGTGCACATAAATACTAAGTTTAGAAATCTTATATTTATACCAGAAGATCAATATAGATGCCAGACATCAGAAATTATAAGATCAAAGATGCCAAAAATAAATTCAGAAGAAACTTAACACACTACCATGTGCATCTAGACCTCACCGTTACTTTTCATTTAATAGAGATAAATTGTATACTATTAGATCCTCCGAGTGCATGTTTTACATATTCCAAGCATTTAGGGAATTTATTAAATGGCGTTATTTAAATAGCCTTGATTTGTATTTAGTATTATTTATTTATTTTGAATTTCCATGTCACGAAATTGGATTTTAAAAGATTTCGAAACTGTTCTTTTCCAATTTGTTTTGAAAAGCAATTTTTAATAGACATTACGAAAAAGATATAACAATGTACTATGACGAAATGAAAACTGATTTAAGTCCATATAAATGTATGTATATTGGTATTAATTGTTACGATACTTACGTAATATTCTGTGGATGTATCAAGACCAAATGTTTCTAAATTCATAATTTCACTATTTTCAAGTTTAAATGATTAAGCGAGTGTTATTGTGCGTGTACGGGTACTTGCATTTTCCTGTACAGTCCATTAACAGACTCAATCAAATCGAGCCTGCAACATCTTCAATTATGTCGTTTCTTAAGGATTTCGTTCATCTCTATTTGGAGCAAACTTGATTTACAATTATTTGATCATCAGTAAACAATTTTAGTGCAAAGTTTCACATTTATGTCTAACCACAATAACAGTGTAATGTCTCAATAATTTGTTACCATACAAGCAATTCATGTATTATACTTCTTTTCATTTACCATAAACAAAGACATACGTATATTTCTTTCAGGAAGTAGCTTTTTATAACCGAACTAAACTTAATATCTTTAATCAATTTGAAAGCCAGTCATATTAATGTAAAAGCTCATGTCAAAATAACATTAGAAATCAAATGTTATCCAAGGTTCATAATTATTATACTTGTTACAAGTGAAGTTATAAAACCATCAATTGCCTTTTGTGCTGTTTTAAGACATAATCAAAGTATTAAATGCCAGATTAAAACTATTTCTTGTCGGTGTGATTGAACGATTGAACATTGTTTTGAACGTAAGTTTAAGCTTCCCTTGCCTTGCCCCTGAAACGACTGAAACAAACTTGTAAGTCTATATTTTTGTATTTTAATTTATTGTAAATTAAATGTTTTGGTAAATGTCGCATATATTATTATACCAGACACCATATATGATATCTATCAAAACAATAAGAACATTTAATGACAGTTAAGGCAACTAAGTGTCAAGAACAATGCTTTTCAAGTGGATTACTTTTCAATCGGAAGTTGTTTAAAACAATTCAGTTATGCATGGTGTAAAGAAAGCAATCATCAGAGAGACACCATATTTCATTTTATCTATATTCCAATATCCAATATCAAAGGTGCAATCAAACCCATTATGTTGAAAATTCAAAGATAAATTTATATAAGCTAGTATCAAACTTGCAAAGAAACAAAGATTGCGAAGAAAATATTGTGTAAGGACTGGTCGATTTCTCGAACCAATTAAATCAAATCTATAGAAAATACGTTAGACATTGTAAGAGAAATGTGAACTTTAAAATATTACAAGAAAATTATTCCATGCCTAAAACCTATCAAACTAACTTTCTGTTGTTTTACGTAAGTCTCTGTATTTTCCTGAAATGTACGATACGATAAAGATAGAATTAAATTATTGCAAATAATGAAATCATAAGTATTGTTTAGGATTAATTCAATACGTACATTTCCTCCAGGGAAATAAATGAAACTATGTAAATAAATTTGTGATCATTAAACAAATTATGAATGTGATAATTTCATTTCTAGTATTGTTTACCTTATAATAATAACATTCTGTAAATCAAAACAGTATCAAGAGTAGCTCCTCTGGGAGGAGTTTTTTGTATAATATCAAGTTGGACTATATTGTAACTGATTCTTATTGATTACAAATGATCAAAACTTTTAATGAAATCCTTTGAAACACTGCTACTATATCGCTTAATTTGTTTCTCGACACTAAAATAACACCAATATTATCATTATTTCAGGCGTTATGTATGATGATGTCATTATTTTAACTTGATTTGTAATAAGACATTTATCATTATTTTAAGTATATTCATTAATCTAAAGGTTTGTCGTGCTGCACATTAATCGATCATGTACTTACTTGATCTATATTTGGCCGAAGAAAGGTAATTCATAAAACTATTTCTTATACGTATATTAATTTTGCATAGTGAAATACTAAATGGTAAAATGTACACTCTTTCGTAAGATTGATGTTCTAAAGGACAAAGCGAACAAAAAGAAATGTTAAGAGGATTTATGTTCTATAGGAGAAAGCGAACACACAGAAATGTTAAGATTGCCTTTAGCAAAACATGAAGTCCTTATTCTTTGATTGAGTCTGATTAAAGAGAATTTAGTCCTTCATTCAATCAATCATTCATCAATTGAGTCAATGATCGAACTTTATAAAATCATAGAAGAAGATTTTGTGTATTAAATTGACAAAGGAAGGAATGAAACAGAGTAGTGTACACACTCTATTGACGACAATGTTTTTCTGCTTGAAGCATTAAGCATTTCAAATGCTTTTCATCAATTACTTTAAGGAATGTTGGAACTTTTTGGAATTGAAGTAACATTATAACAGAATGAACTTCATAGATACATGTATTTGCCAGTTAGTCATACAGACATTTTTTTACCTACGATAGCAACCGTCGTCCTTAAAATCAGATTAATAAATATTTTGCACATCTTTAATATCTTTAAATAAATTATAATTCGATAACATGCACGGGTAAATCAATTGTATTGTAGTTGATAAGAGGTGAAGCAACGTTTATATACATTCTACAGTGCGGTACATGTACTAGATAAAATGTATTTGATGGCGGTATGGCCGAGTGGTTAATGATCACTAGCCGCGTGAGTTCAAACCCCGTCAGAACTTCCGTAAAAACTTTTACCCTCACTGCTCAGTACTGGTTTGTTCCAAGAACGGATTCGAAAGTGTGTCTAAATGCTTATACCTTTTTACACATTTCTCATTCACGACGTTTATACATTGTTGATATAAAATTCACGACGCTATTACATTGTTGATATATTGATTTTAACATATAAACTTACACTTAAATGTAACTTATACATTACCTATATTTTCTATTACAGCATTAGAAAACGAGATGATCTAAGAATAAATCATATAAATAAATTCACTTAGAATTTATCAAAAGCAAAAGTGTCGAACTATTAAAGTCGCACGACAAATAAATTAAAACAGTTAAATCAGCAAGCTAAGACGAAAAATGTGAAGTACTTAACTATTTTGGCATCATTACAAAATATTCGATCTGTACCATTATCTTCTGATTTAACCCAGTTTTATTTTCAAGTGTAAGGGAAAATGCTCACCAATTTATAATGATGGATATCAATTTCTTTTATGTAAATATCTTAGTATAAATAGTTATATCATTTTGATTGTATGTATTTAATAATGTTGGACTTGATTATGGTAACATGAACGAAATCTGGTATGGTAAGAACGTTGAACCAACCTAGAAAGTACCGGCCATTTATACTTTAATATCAAGGTTTATCAAGGTTTTAAAATCGTTGCTTTTTTAAGACAACACATGTCTTATGGCATGTTTCGATACAGTGCTCTTCTAATCATGAATAACATATAAGACAATATTCATATGACGGATTAAGTCTTGGTTAATTTCCATGGAAACTGTTTCTGACAGCCCCTGAGCAATGTTTTAAACTCACAATGCCTGGTTTTCAATTACAAAAAATATGAATCTTTTCATACAGTCTACGTTTACTTATGAACAATTTATTTGTTTTGTCCATGTAGTGTTTACTTTGTTATATACACTAGAGTATCGTGAAGTACAATTACATACAAAGTAAGCGGAATAACAACCTTGATTTCTACCTGGTGTGAAGTTTGTTTGTATATACTTGGCTACGTTTTCAAAAGTATTAAAAGTACAACTGCATTGAAATGGGAAAATGTGTATTTCAATTTTGTATCCAGTTATTGACGGGAAACCAGTTTAGAACTTTCTTTATTATTAATGCTTAAAACAGTCATTCATTACAAAGTTACGTAATTTATCATTTATGTGTTTTCAATCAAACAGTATGCAATGTGTAATAAATTATTTTTTTATTTTGATTCACCGAGTCCGCATTTGCGCCGCGTAGCAAAATTTATAAATCCTAAAGCTATACTTGATTTATGATTATATTATGATCAGTACTCTTTTGGTGCAAACCTTTTATCATTTATGTATTTTTCAATACAACAGTATGCAATTTGAAATAAATGATTTGTTTATTTTGATTCTGTCGGGTAGCAAAATTTATTGTCTTCAAGCTATACTTGATTTATGATAAGTTTATGATCGATACACTTTTGGTGCAAACCTTTTTACTATATTCAAACTAATTTATGTTCTAAAACAGATATTGATAACAATTTTTCTTAATCATGATAAACAAGTGCACTAACAGACATTTTAAAGCTGAGCAGAAAAAAACACCTGTGAAACAACAACCTGACTCAGAAGGGGTGGCTGAATAAACAAATATGAAACGCAGTTTATAAATCACATAAACAGTTTATGGAAAAGCTCAATATAGATGCCAGACAGCCCAAACCATTATACCAAAGATGTATTCAATGCTTCAAAACCGGACGTATAGCCATAACGATGAATGTCTCTTAAAATGTATGCTAATGCCAGAAAGAGAAATCATTATGTTGTTTAATATAATAATTACTGAAAATCCGTTTTAAAGACTGTATTTTTGTCGAATATTTATAGATTCCCCTAAAACAAATGACACAACAAAACGAGAAAAATCAGTCCATCGGTTAGAAATCATGTTACCATCAATTCTATGAAACACTGTAAATGTGAATATGTTACTTCCACTGTTTCTACAATTTGCATTTACCAGGTCATAATAATGTAAAACATCATATCAAAGTAACATTTCAAATCAAATGTTACCAAAGGCCCATTAATATGATACTGACATGTGAAGTGTTAAATAACCATCGATTGCCTTTTTTGTGCTGTTTCAAACATTACTAAAGTCTTGACTACCAGATTAAAACTATAGCTGGCCCGGTTTGATTGAAACTGTTTATGAACGACAGTTTAATCTTCCCTTGCCCACTTGCACCGACCGGAACAAACTTATAAGTATAGAATGCATGGTGTGAAGAAAGCAATCATCAGAGAGACGCACTTTACATTTTATCTATATTCCAAACTCCAATACCAAAAAAGCGACCTGAAAATTCAAAAATGAATTTATATCAGCTAGTATTATTTAACAGAGCTTTTTGCGAAGAACGTATTGCTTAAGACCTTGTCGATTCTTCGAACCAATTAAATCTTCTTCAATTAAATCTATAAGAAATACGTTAGAAAAGATATTGTTAGAGAAAAACTTTTAGATTTTACAATCAAACTAACTTTCAACCGTTCTGTTGTTATACGTAAGTCCCTGCTTTTTCCTGAAATGTACGATAGGGCAAAGATAGAATCAAATTATTGCAAATAATGAAATCAAAAGCATTGTATGGGATTAATTCAATATGTACCTTTCCTCAAGGGAAATAAATGAAACAATGTAAATAAATTTGTGATCATTAAACAAATTATAATTATGTACAATGTGATAATTTTATTTCTAGTATTGTTTGCGTTATAACAATAACATTCTGTAAATCAAAACAGTATCAAAGAGAAAATCCTAGGGGGTTATTTGTATAATCTAAAGTTTGACAATATTGTTACTGATTGATTACAGATGTATTATTGATCAATAACATTCAATGAAATCCTCTGAAACAACTACTATATAATGCCCATTAGCACTCTGTTGTTTAATTTGTTTTCGACACTAAAATAATACCAATTTGAAAGTTTATTTGATTAAGATGTACTTAACAAGCAAAATATACTTCGAACTTAAAAGACACAAAACACACCCTGTTAAATGTAAAACATGTCAGTTGAAATTGCAATATGTTAAAATATATTTTATATTCTGCGGAACTGTTGATGTTCGTTACATATAATGACGTCATTATTTTAACTTGATTTATTATTAAGCATTTTTCATCATTTCATGGGTACATGCACAAATTAAGAGATTTGTCGTGCTGTACCTAAACGAATCAATTACGTCCTTTTGTTTTTATATTATTGGCGGATGATCAGTAATACATTAATCCATTTCTAAATATCTTATTTTGCATAATGAAATACTGAATGATAAAATGTACAAATTTTCGCTAGAGTGATGTTCTATAGGAAAAAGCGAAAAATAGAAATATTTCTAGTCCTTATTTTGTGATTGAGTTTGTTTAAAGAGAACTTGTTTTTTCATTTAATTAATCATTCATCAATTGGGTCAGTGAGTGATCGAACTTTACAAATCATAGATAAAGGTTTTGTGTATTAAATTGACAAAGAAAGGAATTAAACAGAGTAGTGTACACCCTCTATAGACGACAAGGCTTTTCTGCTTGAAGCATTAAGCATTACATATGCTTGTTGTATTTTCTGACCGAAGGTCAGTATATACATAGCTGACATTCAATCTCTGACACAGAATTTCCCGACAAACCTAACAACAAGTAGTTCCCAAAACAGCTTAAAACTAGCGATTTAATAGAAAGAAATATTTTCATTTTGTTACAAGTATCCAACAAATTACAACGCATTCAAAGTTTAAAAGTAGCGTTGTCTTATAGAATTGTCATCACAAATTACGCGGATGAATTTGATTTTAATCAATGAAAATGCTATTTTTAGCGATGTCGATTACCGATTACTACACAAATAAATCTGACTGCCGAGTAGTGGAATATATAGATTCTAAATGTCGGACTGTTTGGGCGAGAAGATTTTCGCTAAATTATTTACTTCAATTTTAAACAACAGGTTTATCCTGAACCAAATACCTCGAAATTAATAAGGATTACAAACCTGGAATGCAATGGAAGTTCTAAATTTAGAATGACTAGATTTTATTCAGACAGAGTTCATAAAACTTCTCCGTGGCGCAGGGGTAACGCGCTCGTCTTGTGTGTGAGAGGTCTAGAGTTCAAATCCCAGTCGACTTTTTTTAAATTCTTTTTTAAGTGTCTTGTTAAGGAAGTAGCCATGATATGCAATGATAAAGTGTGGCTGTCATAAAAAATGAACATAAATGATTTTTTGATCCAAATCTACTGTAGTTATGCAAAATTCCGTATGTATCAAACTCTGACCAGTGCTTATAGTACATAAAAATAAACTTATACAGGAAAATACATACAGATATACAGTACGATTTAGATTGCAAAGATCAGAAAATACCACAGAGCTTGCAGCCCTTTGATTATTCATACTGCCATTATGAACCTATGATAGAAACCGTCATCATTATAATCAGATTAATAAATATTTTGCACATCTTTAATATCTTTAAATAAATTATAATTAGATAATATGCACGGTTAAAATTCAATCTAGTCATATTGGAAAAGAGGACTATAAATAAAATATTGATCATTTGACTTGCCAACGTTATGTTATCTGTGAGCTAATGAAATATTTCACAAGTTTAAACATTGAATCACGTCAAAAGTATCAATATGTAAATACCATTGTTGATTTACAAAGTATCTCACAATGGACTAATGGTAAATTAATTATATTGTAGTTGATAAGATGTGAAGCAACGTTTAAATACATTCTACAGTGCGGTACATGTACTAGATAAAATGTATTTGATGGCGGCATGGCCAAGTGGTTAATGATCACTAGCCGCATGAGGTCAAACCCTATCAGGGAAAAGTCGTTGTTTCCTTGAGCAAAAATCTTTTACACTCATTGCTCAGTACTGGTTTGTTCCAGGAACGGATTCGAAAGTATGTCTAAATGCTTATACCTTTTTACACATTTCTCATTCGAGACGTTTTACATTGTTGATATATACATCTTTATATATCTTTTAAATTATCATAACTGCACTGTTTGATAAAAAATGAATAATAATAAAAAGAATAAGAAACATATATATATGGTCTGTGAATGAAATATGTTTATCCCAAAATACAGTTGTGCACGTACTACATTCTTATAAAATTCAACAGGTAAACCTTTGTTAATCAGGATTTTAACATAAAAACTTACACTTAAATGGTACTTATACATAATGTTTATTAAGAAAAAAGAATAATTCCTTTTTAAACTCACGTACAATTTTATCAAACAAGTGTCGAACTATAAGTTGTGCGACATATTAAAACTGTTTAATCAGCAAGCTAAGACGATAAATGTGAGGTAATTAACCATTTTGGCACCATTACAGAATATACAATCTCTACCATTATCTTCTGAGTTAACCCTGGCCAGTTTTATTTCTAAGTGTAAGGGAAAATACTTTATTTTTACCAATTAATTATGTAGACTATGAATTTCTAGTATGTAAATGTCTTAGGATAAATAGTTCTATCGTTTTGGTTGTATGCATTTAATGATGTTGGACTCGATTATGGTTACATGAACGAAATCTGGTATGGCAAGTATGTTGAACCAACTATAAAAGTATGAGCTACTTATGCTTAACTATAGGGTTTAAAAACCATCAAAGGACTGACAAAAAGCTTTACATAATTTCCTTCCCGAAAAACATGACAACCTCAAATGCGTATTATGCCTCAGAGATGGATGTATTTTTTCATCTTTGTAAGGGCAATCGTATATTTTATACTGTTGTTAACATGATTTAGGGCATGTTAAATGCTTATCATCAGAAGAAAAAAGTACTGAAAGTAAAATAACTATTTATAAGGTAGCATAGTGTTAACAAAATGTTATCTTGACTATGTATTCTTATTCACTTTAAATGTACTGATTGCCAAAAAGGCAAACGAAGCAAATTATTGCTAAGTTTCATGGCCAATGGGTTCCTGTTTTGAAACTGTATCATGACATCAAAAATAAAAACTTTTGACGATAAAAATGAATTTCTTTTGGACTTTATGGGAAATTAAAGCTCAAATCACACAGACCTTATTGAAAAGTAATCAGAAAAAAAAGATATTTCTAAGATGAACCGATTATTGAACTTCTCCTTTTTGTAGACAACAGATGTCTTGTGGCATGTTTCGATAAAGTGCTCTTTTAATAACAAATAACATATACGAGTCGCGCGCAAGAATAAAACAATATTCGTGTGGCGGATTTAGTCTGGGTTTATTTCTATGGAAAATGTTTCTAAAAGCCCTTTAGCAATGTTTTAAACTCACAATTACAAAATATGAATCTTTTCTTACAGTCTACGTTTACTTATAAACAAAAAAAATTTATTTGTTTTGTCCAGGTAGTGTTTATTTAGTGATATACACTGGAGTATCGTGAAGTACAATTACACATAAAGTAAGCGGAATAACAACCTTGATACCTACCGATTGTGAAGTTTATTTGTATCTTCTTGGCTATGTTAACAAACGTATTAAAAGTACAAATGCGTTGAAATGGGAAAATGTGTATTTCAAATTTGTATCCAGTTATTGACGGGAATTCAGTTTAGAACTTTTCTTTATTTTAATGCTTTAAACAGTCATTTATTACAAAGTTACGTAATTTATCATTTTATGTGTTTTCAATAAAACAGTATGTAATTTGTAATAAATGATTTATTTATTTTGATTCATCGTGTCCGCATTTGCGCCGCGTAGCAAAATTTATAAATCCTAAAGCTATAGTTGATTTATGATTATATTATGATCAGTACTCTTTTGGTGCAAACCTTTTATCATTTATGTATTTTTCAATACAACAGTATGCAATTTGAAATAAATGATTTGTTTATTTTGATTCTGTCGGGTAGCAAAATTTATTGTCTTCAAGCTATACTTGATTTATGATAAGTTTATGATCAATACACTTTTAGTGCAAACCTTTTTACTATATTCAAACTAATTTATGTTCTTAAACAGATATTGATAACAATTTTTCTTAATCGTGATTAACAAGTGCACTAACAGACATTTTAAAGCTGAGCAAAAAACCACCTGTGAAACAACAACCTGACTCAGATGGGGTGGCTGAATAAACAAATATGAAACGCAGTTTATAAATCACATAAACAGTTTATGGAAAAGTTCAATATAGATGCCATTGAACCAAAGATGTCTTCAATGCTTCAAAACCGGACGTATAGCCATAACGAAGAATGTCTCTGAAAATGTATGTTAATGCCTGAAAGAGAACTCATTATGTTGTTTAAAAAAACTGAATCAAACTATAATAATTACTGAAAATCCGTTTTAAAGACTGTATTTTTATCGATTATTTATAGATTCCCCTAAACCAAAATGACACAACAAAACGAGAAAAATCAGTCCTTCGGTTAGAAATCATGTTACCTTCAATTCTATGAAACACTGTAAATGTGAATATGTTACTTCCACTGTTTCTACAATTTGCATATACCAGGTCATAAAAATAATGTAAAACATCATATCAAAGTAACATTTCAAATCAAATGTTATCCAAGGTTCATTAATATGATATTTACATGTGAAGTGTTAAATAACCATCAATTGCCTTTTCAAACATTATTTAAGTCTTGACTACCAGATTAAAACTATAGCTGGCCCGGTTTGATTGAAACTGTTTATGAACGACAGTTTAATCTTCCCTTGCCCACTTGCACCGACTGGAACAAACTTATTAGTATAGAATGCATGGTGTGAAGAAAGCAACCATCAGAGAGACCCACTTTACATTTTATCTATATTCCAATCTCCAATACCAAAAAAGCGACCAAAGCCATACTGTTGAAAATTCAAAAATGAATTTATATCAGCTAGTATTATTTTACAGAGCTTTTTGCGAAGAAAATATTGCTTAAGAAGTTAAGACCTTGCCGATTCTTCGAACCAATTAAATCTTCTTCAATTAAATCTATAAGAAATACGTTAGAAAAGACATTGTTTGAGAAAAACTTTTAGATTTTACAATCAAACTAACTTTCAAACGTTCCGTTGTTATACGTAAGTCCCTGCTTTTTCCTGAAATGTACGATAGGGCAAAGATAGAATCAAATTATTACAAATAATGAAATCAAAAGCATTGTATAGGATTAATTTAATATGTACCTTTCCTCAAGGGAAATAAATGAAACAATGTAAATAAATTTGTGATCATTAAACAAATTATAATTATGTACAATGTGATAAATTTATTTCTAGTATTGTTTGCGTTATAACAATAACATTCTGAAATTTAAAACAGTATCAAAGAGAAAGTCCTAGGGGGTTATTTGTATAATCTAAAGTTTGACAATATTGTTACTGATTGATTACAGATGTATAATTGATCAATAACATTCAATGAAATCCTCTGAAACAACTACTATATAATGCCCATTAGCACTCTGTTGTTTAATTTGTTTTCGACACTAAAATAATACCAAACTTTATTTGATAAAGATGTACTTAACAAGCAAAATATACTTCGAACTTAAAAGACACAAAACACACCCTCCTAATTGAAATTGCAATATGTTATAATATTATTTTATATTCTGCGGAACTGTTGATGTTCGTTACATATAATGACGTCATTATTTTAACTTGATTTATTATTAAGCATTTATCATCATTTCATGGGTACATTCACAAATTAAGAGATTTGTCTAGCTGTACTTAAACGAATCAATTACGTCCTTTTGTAGTTATATAATTGGCGGATGATCAGTTATACATTAATCCATTTCTTAAATATCTTATTTTGCATAATGAAATACTGAATGATAAAATGTACAATTTTTCGCTAGATTGATGTTCTATAGGAGAAAGCGAAAAATAGAAATGTTAAGATTGCTTGCCTTTGGCAAAAATAAAGTTCTTATTTTCTGATTGAGTTTGTTTAAAGATAACTTAGTCTTTCATTTAATCAATCATTCATCAATTGGGTCAGTGAGTGATCAAACTTTACAAATCATAGATAAAGGTTTTTTGTATTAAATTGACAAAGAAAGGAATTAAACAGAGTAGTGTACACCCTCTATAGACGACAAGGCTTTTCTGCTTGAAGCATTAAGCATTACATATGCTTGTTATTTTTACTGCCATTATGAACCTATGATAGCAACCGTCATCATTATAATCAGATTAATAAATATTTTGCACATCTTTAATATCTTTAAATAATTAGATAGTATGCACGGTTAAAATTCAATCTAGTCATATTGGAAAAGAGGACTATAAATAAAATATTGATCATTTGACTTGCCAACGTTATGTTATCTGTGAGCTAATGAAATATTTCACAAGTTTAAACATTGACTCACGTCAAAAGTATTAATATGTAAATACCATTGTTGATTACAAGATATCTCACAATGGGCTTATGGTAAATTAGTTATATTGTGGTTGATAAGAGGTGAAGCAACGTTTATATACATTCTACAGTGCGGTACATGTACAAGATAAAATGTATTTGATGGCGACATGGCTCACAAGCCGCATGAGTTCAAACCCCGTCAGAACTTCAGTAAAAAACTTTTACACTCATTGCTCAGTACTGGTTTGTTCCAAGAATGGATTCGAAAGTGTGTCTAAATGCTTATACCTTTTTACACATTTTTTATTCACGACGTTTTTACATTGTTGATATATACATGTATATCTTTTGAATTTATCAATTATCTATACTGATTTGATAAAAAAGGAGTAAGAAACATGTATATATGGTCTGTGCGTGATATATATTCACCCTAATATATACATTGTATATGTAATACAATATTCTTATAAAAATAAACATGTAGACCTTTGTTAATTATGATTTTAACATATAAACTTACTTAGACATAACCTATATTTTCTATTACACCTTTAGAAAACGAGATGGTCTAAGAATAATTCCTTGCATTTATCCAAAAAAGTGGCTATTTTGGCATCATTACAAAATATACAATCTGTACCATTATCTTCTGATTAAACCCAGTTTTATTTTCAAGTGTAAGGGAAAATGCTCACCAATTTATAATGATGGATATCAATTTCTTTTATGTAAATATCTTAGTATAAATAGTTATATCATTTTGATTGTATGTATTTAATGATGTTGGACTTGATTATGGTAACATGAACGAAATCTGGTATGATAAGTATGTCGAACCAACCTTGAAAGTATCTGCCATTTATTCTTTAATATCAAGGTTTTAAAATCGTCTAAGGACTAACAATACGTAATATTTAAATAGTTTCCTTCTCGTAAAACGTGCAAACCTTAAAGGCGTATTAAGCCTAAGAAGTGAATGCATATTTCTTCTTTGAAAGGACAATCGTATGTTTCATTATGTTGTAAACATGACTTTGGACATGTTAAATGCTTATCACCGAATAAAGTAGCACTCAAGGTGAGATGATATGTCACAAAAGTAGCATAATGTGAACAAAATGTTATTATGACTTCCATATATATTAAATCACTTTTAAATGTTCTTATTGCCAAAACAGGCAAGCTATTACCTTTATGGCCAATAGGTACCTCTTTGGAAACTGTATTATGGTATCAAAAACAAAAAGCTTTTTGACGATAAAAATGAAATTTATTTGGACTTAATGGGACTTTAAAACTCAAATCACACAGACATTTTTTAAAAGTAAGAAGAAAAAAATATAAAAGATATTTCTAAGATGAAAAGATCATTCAAGTAACAGATATAACATTGCTTTTTTTTTTGTAGACAGAACATGTCTTGTGGCAAGTTTCGATAAAGTGCTCTTTTAATCATAAATAGCATAAAGACAATATTCATATGACGGATTAAGTCTGGGTTTATTTCTATAGAAAAGGTTTCTGACAGACCCGAGCAATGTTTTAAACTCACAATGCCTCGTGTTCAGTTACAAAATATGAATCTTTTCATACAGTCTACGTTTACTTATAAACAATTTATTTGTTTTGTTCATATAGTGTTTATTTAGTGATATACACTGGAGTATCGTGAAGTACAATCACACATAAAGTAAGCGGAATTACAACCTTGATACCTACCGGTTGTGAAGTTTGTTTGTATATACTTGGCTACGTTTACAAAATCATTAAAAGTACAACTGCATTGAAATGGCGTTATTGACGGAATTCAGAAACTTTCTTTATTTTTTATGCATTAAAACAGTGATTTATTACATACGTAGTTTATCATTTATGTATTACTAATACAACAGTATGCAATTTAAAATAAATTATTTATTTATTTTGCTTCTGTCGGGTAGCAAAATTTATTATGTTCAAGCTATACTTGATTTATGATCAGTTTATGATCAATTCTCTTTTGGTGCGACACTTTTTACTTTATTCGAACTTATTTATGATCGAAAACAGATATTGATAACACTTGTTCTCAATCTTGATTAATAAATGCACTAACAGACATTTAAAAGTTCACGAAAAAAACACACGTGTGAAACAACAACCTGACTCAGATGAGGCGGCTGACTAAACAAATATGAAACGCAGTTGATAAATCACATAAACAGTTTATGGGAAAGCTCAATATAGATGACAGACATCCCAAACCATTAATCCAAAGATGCCTTCAATGCTTCAAAACCGGACGTATAGCCATAACGAAGATTTTTTCTGAAAATGTATGTTAATGCCTGAAAAAAATTAGTATTGTTTACAGAAATCATTAAGAATATGAAAGAAACTTAAATTACTGAATGCAAAAGTGCATTTCAGTCGTACTTTTAAATAACAGTAAATACATTTTCTTTAGCAAATGGATTTTACTAGCAATATAGGACAGATAACTCTTGGTATACATTCGATATTCCTTTGTTATTTACGTAGTCCATTTAGGCATTGTATGGGTGTATTCAAAAGTTAACATCATTCAAATGAAATTCTCTAAAGGTCGTAGTAGGTTATATAACGAAACCGTGTAACAATTGTAGGAAATAATTATTGATTACACAGTTTACACAGTAAATCAGATTGAAATAAAAAATATTTTATTTATGTGCAGTGCACAATAAATCATATTTGCGCAGCTGTGTTTAAATGTTTTAGGATCACAAACATGTTTCCTAAATGTCTTATCAATACATATTTGTTATGTTTACATTGAATGCATATTTAGTCATTATGTTTCGTCCAGGAAGACTTTTCTTGGGAATGGAAGAGACTGTGTCATGCTGCATTTCTAAAGGTATTTCTCTAAAAAACGCAGGAACGATAACCGAAATCACTTTTATATCTAAACATTTACCCGTATTGACTATAGACATTATTTTTGCCATTAATAAGTTTTAATCTATTGCTGCTATGTAACTGTTCAGTTGGTTTTTAACTGTAATTTATTTGTACATCTGATAAGTAATTCTACAAAGGTACTCTCACAAACACCCCCTCTACTAGCTTGCGCAGAACATCTAATCGAATTCTTCTGTTCTAATAAGACATGATATATGAGCAATTAAAAGCAACTGACAAGAGGAATGGTCTTTAAAAATGATGTATGTTTTTATTATCTCAATCATTTTTTATAATGTACTAGGAGTTCTATTTAACTAAGTATACACATAGGTTGTCCATTTTAAACAGTTTTGTTAATGGCTTTAAAGAATATAATGTTTCACATAATTTGCAGGTTGAAGCACAAATGGCAAAAAGGAAATACAATTATTGGCACTAAAACCATTAATTTGAAATACAGAAAGTGGCCACGAAAATATGCCAACGTTTGTCATTCTCGATCGTCATCAACGAAAAAGGTATTATCGCTACAATACGACAAATAAAACTAATTCAGTACTTTCAACTCTAAGAAATGGTTAATATGTTATTTAATCGAAAACTCTTTTTATTCAATATTATAGCGCATGACAAATAAATTCAAATTTCTTACATTTTCTATAAATGGATCAACATGATAAAACATACCACAAAAGAGTAAACAAAAGTTCCATTAAAATTGTAATAAGACCTTAATTCATTTGAAAACAAAAGACATTTTCATTACCAAAGAAATGGAGCAGGTGAAGAAAAGGAATTTCCGTTTCCCTGGAGATAGTGATTAGATGATATAAACAAGGAACTTGAATGATCCATCAAACATATAGTACCAGTTGTTAATCGTTTAGCAAGGTGTTTGATAGTATAATAAAGTTGGAGAGAGAATGTTGGTACTGATTTAAAGATAAGATTAAGAACAGAAAATAATTGAAGCAAGTAATGAGGGAAAAGGGGAAATCATTTATTTCTGTTTTAACGGAAATCATCTGTTATATTTGTGAACGATTTTGTACTTTAATGATGATTATCTATCACCATAGCTGTTTTGAATCGAGATTCTAAATATTCTGTTGAAAGTTTGGTCTCCCATACGGTTTGTAGACTTTAAATACTTATTTGACTATAAATATTCCGTTACGAATTCTAATAGAAGTCATATATAAGGCAAATTCAGGCATATCTGTATATTCAATCGATATAAATGCCAATAAGAAAAAAACATATTTGTATTTTCACTGCACACTCACATATTAAGCACTTAAAATACTTAAAAAAGACTTCAATAGATTCGCTAAACGCTTATATCATTTAGAATAATTATGAGCAACAGAAAAGTGAATTACGACATTTCTTGGTGACCTCCTGTCTAGAACAGAGCTGTCAATAGTTATCACGTTAAACTTTTACAAGCACAGTATTAGGTATCTTTTCATGGAAAGGAAATTGTATTTAAGAGCAGGCATGATTAACACACTAACGCAGTATAGAGATGTTTTAGCAACAAATTTGATCATCTCTTTAATCGTTTACAAACAGAGAATACGTTAATTTTTGCGTCAATAAAGACAATTACAGCAATCTTAAATCCTTTGAAGTTTGTGTTTAACACAAAATACCTTTCTAATATTGATTTGTAGATGTAAAAATAGCAATACTGTTTTACATTTGATGCAATTAGGTTTCAAATTACCATCTTTCATTTCATTGATCTAACTAATCTGTTTTTGTTTTAAATGATTCAAAGCATAAACAGCATTAATTATAAAGTCTGTTTAATCTATAAAAAAGCATTGCAAAAGAAGCACTAGAATCTACTAAACATTTCTAAATAAAACTAAGTTAATCAAACCAATTGACAGAATAAGTACACACGCAAGTTATCACGTCAGGGAATTGGTGGCTTAGATATTAAGGTGCCTGTCAACAAAATTGTCGATTGTTCAAGCACAGATTTGGCCTCGGCCATGACTTCTCATGCACCAAATACTGATTAGTCCAAGTAAGTATCATAATAAATCTAAGTTTAAAAATGACATTAATAACTATTAAAACATAACGGTTTCACAATTGCAAAACAATATGTTTAACTTCAGTAACTTTCTCATACTTCACGAGAACATTTATTTTCCTTTAACGTTTAATGTACTAAAAGAGAATAACATTGAATAACAAGAGAATGACAATAACATCTGCCTTGGAAACAATTTGTTTGTCTTATAAAAAGCAGAAAAATGATGTTAAGGGAAAAAATCTCCTAAAATTATAAATGTGATAGTTGCATTTGAGAACGTTGAAATGTGATATAAGGTTTCTTTTTTGGAAATTTATATAAATGCAAACACAATGACTTATAAATCACAGAGAAAAGTCATCTATCGTCTTATCATCAATTCTTATAAATGCTTAAAGCTATTCCGAGTAACTTAATTTGCCAAACAAATCATTGATTGTTCATGCACGTGTATCATAAAATATATAGTTATAGAACAAAAGATGTTTTCATTGCAAAAAAAAATGCGGCAGGTGTCGAAAATAATTTTCCGTTCAGTTGGAGATAGTGATTAGATGGCATAAACAAGAAATTTGAATGATCCATCATACATGAAGTTTCAGAGCAAGGTGTTTGAATAAAAATGGAGAGAATGTTGTTGCGGATTCTAAGTTATATGTGGAAAAAAGTCGGTTAAGCAAATTTATTTTGGCAGACAAAAGAATCGTATTATACAATCAGTTTTCTTAAATGGGTATTTTTGTTTTAAAATTCATTGTTAAAAAGCAATGCTTTATCTTCAGATCAAAGTTAATCACATAATTTCATGATTTTCTCATGTTATGTACATACATTGGAAATATAAAAATAACTTTTGTCAATATGATAAATGTTTATTCAAATAAAACGATCCCAGTTTATGTTTGTTTTCATGTTTTGTGTTTCTTATTGACAATATCGAATCTTAAGTTGTTATTGAGAACATGTTATTGACTTGTACTCGTTAGTGCAAATATTTTATATCTACATATTATACAAATGTACGTTCATTCATTCGATTCACATTCAACAAATTATTCACTTTAGAAAATGAATATGCAAAACACTTAAACAGTAAGTTACATCAAAGCTATGATCAAACTTTAAGAACGTAAATTTAGCAAATTGATAAATCGTTCCTCGTAATTTGATGGAACATCTTATGATTTTTAGAAGATTTTATATGAATATTATATCAATGTTACAGATAGATGCACAAATTAAACTTAAGTTCCTCGATGCATGCAAAACTTCCTTAATGAATATTTCTATGTATGATAGTGAATGAACTATTTCATATGTTGAAAAATATTCTTCCTCAGAAGATCTAGAAGTATTTATGTTTCTATATCGTTTGCAAACCAGTATTAGATAACTGGAAAAAGTTGGCTGATGCTCTTTATTTTAAATATTTATCACGTTAAACTTTTACAAGCACAGTATTAGGTATCTTTCCATTGAAAGGAAATTGTATTTAAAAGCTGGAATGATTAACAAACTAACGCAGTATCGAGATGTTATCAGCAACAAATTTGATCATCACAAACAGAGAAAACGTTAATTTTTGCGTCACTAACAGCAATCTTAAATCCTTTGAAGTTTGTGTTTAACGCAAAATACCTTTCTTATATTGATTTGTAGATATAAAAATAGCAATAATGTTTTATGTTTGATTCAATTAGGTTTCAAATTACCACCATTCATTTTATTCTAATCTATTGATCTTATTTACCTGTTTCTATTTTAAATGATTCAAAGCATAAACTGCACTAATCAAAGCATTGCTGAAATGCATTGCAAAAATACAAATCAGTAAATCAAATCAATTGATAGAATGAATACACACGCCAGTTATCACGCGAAGAAATCCGGGCTAAGAGAGGCGTGCCTGTCTAAAACATTGTCGACTGTTTAAGCACAGATTTGGACGCAACTGCAACAAATACTGATTAGTCCAAAAAAAAAAAAAAAAAAAAAAAAAAAAACAACAAAAGGAAAACGGTTTCAAAATTGCGGTTTTAAAAAAATAATATGTTCAATATATAACCTTCTCTAACTACACGAAACATTTATTCTCATTTAAACTTTAATGTACTTTAAGAAAGTATAACGATGTCTCTGAACATAAGCCTTTAAAAATTGTGTTTGTTTTATGAAAAGCAATTAAATGATGTTAAGAGAAAAAATCGCCTTAAATCATAAACGTGATAGTTGCATGTGAGAGGGTAAAAATGTGTTTTATATAATGTTTTCTTTTTTGAAATTGATTTAAGTGCAAACACACTGGTTTATAAATCACAAAGAAAAGAAAAGTAATCTATCGCCCTATCATTAATTCTAAGAATCGCTTTAAACTATTCCGAAAAATTTAATTTGCCAAACAAGTAATTGATTAGTAATGCTCCTGAATCATTTATTATATAATCATAGATTTAATTTTAAAACGTCCATTTCCTTACCAACCAATTGTGTAGAATTGCACATTTTAGAATTCTTATTTAAAGTACTGATTAAAACTTTTAAAATCAAATATGAATAAAACAACACTTGAAATTTTGGTTAACTTGTCTCACATGTTATATACTTTGATTATTTCCTCATGCAAAACAGTTGCATTCCATTGTTCCTTTTTTATACAATTGGTTATCTCGGACATTTAAACCATTTTTAATCAATGAAACAAAATGAAAAATAAATGTCAAGGATTGTTTTGTTTAACAAGACATACAAGACATTTGGTCAAACTATGATCTAGAGCTATATCTTACAACAGTGTAAAATTTACTTATCATATATGTTGTGTTATATGACTAAATGGAATCCTCCTATTTAGCTGTAGGTGTTGTATTCCGGTGTGTACCAGTATAAGGGTCTTGTCTATATGATGAACAAACATGCACAAAAACCTCTAAAATAACTGTTTATCTTCAATACTTAATATGTTGACAACACGATGACATATACACAGCACGATACCATTTATTTACATTTTACAAACTTACCTCCCTAGTTGTTGTTTTTAAAAAAATGTTTGTCAGGTGCATTAATTATTTTTACATGTAGATAAAACTCATGCTGATCGCTGTTTAAATTTTCCGTGCTTTGTTACTTAGTGTTATCGCTTTCAGTAGAGTAGCGCAGCATGGCATAATAACCGTGAGGATGAATGACGAAACTTCTAACTTGTACCAGTTCATGTTAAATGTTGAATTTTGCGTAAGCCGGTGCTTGGGGCGTGTACGTTAGTTTGCACTTGACAGGATCGTCCATGGGCAGGCTCAATCAAACCGAGCCTCAACATTTTCAATTTTGTCGTGTTGGGCTTTCTTTAATGATTCTTATTTTCTCTATTTTATTGTCATACCGATTTTCCTTTCCTTAAAATGGCTGTTCGAGTGCAATGTCAAAATTTTCATTTATCTATAAAAGGTTATTTGAACAAAAACACAACAACAATTTTTGTGTTTTTTTTCATCAGCATTTCATTCCAAATATGAAATGTGCTATTTTTATAAATCAAACTTGTATAAGATCATTATGAAAAAATTAAAACAACAAAACTTTCCATGTAACAGTTGCAGGACCACTTGACGTTATGCTTATATCATCGATTATTAAATGTTCAAAAAAATCTGCTGCGACATGAAGGTAGTTCATTTATGAGCAATGCGCAATTAACTTTACTTGCGCAGCTGTGTTTAAAGATTTAATGATCACAAACATGTTTGCCATTGGATGTCTTATCAATACTTTGTTAGTTGAAATAAACAATAAGTCAGGATGATATTTCACAAATAAACATATATATTTTATTTGTAAGAAAGAGTACGTATGCTTCAATTGAAAGCCATCTCCTATTGATTATAGAAAAGACGTATATGATCTAAATTGAGTTCAACATTAACTGTTTGTGCTTCAAACTATTCATAAATTTAAAGGATTATAAAATAGCAAAAGGATGATACAAAATTGCATAAATAAACAATTGCATTGTTCATAATTCTCCGGAAGCTTATACATTAGCTATCCCCTTTAGAAGCGTTCCTGTTGTTGTTTACAATTTATAGTTAAAAATGAAAGTAACGTTTCAAATACTTTGCAGATTGTATCAAAAATGGCAAAATGAAATATAATTATTGACACCTGAACAATAACCTTGCCAGACAGTGACGAGAACCGTTCATGAACGGTAAGTGTCATCTTTTCATATATCTGAACCACCACCGGAATGACAAAAATAATGAAAAATATCGCACCAAATAAGACAAATGGAAGCTATTGCTCAGAAAGAAACATAACTGGTATGAATTGTATAATTTCTTAATACTCGGTGTGTAGCGTAATTTACAGCTATCAGATATAGAAAAATGTTTGATTGAGGTTAGTGGATAGATAGTGCATTTGAATATAAACTCCGAGTTGTCTATATTCCATTATCAATCGATCTATACAACAAAACATACATTATGTTTTAAACCGAGTAAATGTTACATGTAATCATTATGTCTTGAGCTCTTCATCTTTCTCATCACGAACAAAAGATGTTTTCATTTGCAAGGCAATGCGGCAGGTGATAAATATAAGTTTCCGTTCCGTTGGAGATAATGATTAGATGACATAAACAAGAAACTTGAATGATCCATCAAACATTGAAGTTCAAGAGCAAGGTGTTTGATAGTACCATAAATATGGAGATAATGTTGGTACTGATTTTAACTTTAGAGAGGGAAAAGAAGTCGGTTATGCAGAATTATTGTGGATTAAATATCAAATTATATAATCAATACTTCTTGAATCGTTTTTGTTTGTTTTAAAATTCATTGTCAAAAAGCAATGCTTTATCTTTAGTTATCCTAGCATAATCAATGACATAACTTCATGTATAGTTCAATTCATTAGAAATTGCTGTGTTATGTACATACATTGGAAATATTAAAATTGCTTTTGTCAATATGATAAATGATTATTCAAATAAAAACGATCCCAGTATATATTTGTCTTCATGTTTTGTTTTACTTATTGACGATATCGAATCTTAAGTTGTAAATGAGAATATGTTATTGACTTGTACTCGTAAGTGCAAATATTTTATATCCACATGTTACACTAAAGTACATTCATTCATTCGATTCACATACAACAAATTATTCACTTTAGAAAAAGAATATGTTAAATACTTAGACAGTAAGCTACATCACAGGTATGATCAAGCTTCACTTAAAGTACGCACGACTCGATAATTGATAAAACCATTCTTCACCATCTGACCGAAAATCTATAATTTTCAGAAGATTTTATATGATTATTATATCAATGTTACACATAGATGCACAAATTAAAATGAAGTTTTATGAAATTTTCATGTATGACAATGTATGAACTTGTTAATGTTTTCAGAAACCTCTTCTTCTTCAAATTGTCTGAATGTATTTATGTTTCTATATCGTTTGCAAACCAGTACTGGTATTTGATAAGTGGAAAAAGTTATCATAACATTTAATGGCAGATGCTCTTTATATTAAATAATGCGACAGAACATGATTATCTACATACTTTTTTCCTGCTGTGTTTGATAAAACTAGATATTGTTAGTGACATAGACTCATTTATACTAGGCCAATAAAGGTTTTAAAAGTGGAGAAACATTTGATCATGTTGCATATACTTTAATCTACTGAACCTGTCTTTAAACAGAAACCTATCATCCAAACAAATTGAAAAGAATGTAAGATGCAGTTCAAGTACAGAACATTTTAGACAGTTCCGAGGAAGGACAAAGTGTCTTATTCTCACAGCTCTTTTAAGTGCTTAATGTACCTCGTATTTGTATGATTTACGTTTTATTATTAGGTTCTTGCTATGCTGTCAAAATAATTATTAGCATTATCCAGATATCTATACAGAGTAATTATGGAAAGGATTACTTTGTTCCGGTTGGGATATGTAATTTCCTCAATAGTGAATTGCAATTATCTAAAAAGCAAATATCTACTCTATTGAGAACATATAATCACTGAAGCTTGTCCTTGACGACGCAATTTCCTCATATCATGCTAAAACATTTATGAAAATGTACAATATATAGAAACCCAGGTTTTGAGTTTCATCAAATTTTGCTTACAAAAATAATATACTCCTAATTCCGGAGTAGGTCTTAAGTCTATTCACGTCATTCTAAACCGCAATAAAGTGGGTTATATAATCTTATACGGCGCATATACATTGTCCTTGAACTACGTATGTTTACATCTTTATACACAATCTTAAATCGGTCCAGCATGTAAATATGTGCAATTAACATTATATGATCTGGCATCACTGTTCCTAAATGTATGTAAATATGATTTATATGTCAATCTTGTTCAAAATTTCCATATTTACATCGTTGTGTTCTCAAAGGAATGAAATCAGCATTCGATCGAAACCATTATCGTTGAATTGAGTTATACGAGCTTTCCTTCTAAGTACCCATTTGATATAAGCTTAGTATAAGATCATTTAAAGTAATTTTTTAGGAATCAAAACCACATGTTTCACTAAAGTAATAATAAGTTTTTGTTCATACAAAAGAAAACATTTGTACCATATGATGTTCGAGATATAAATATGTCGATTTTGCAAATTTTTCAGTCTTCAAATGTCAATTAATGCCATGGCATCAGTCTACAATATAAGAAATATAATTGATCAATATCCACAAATTGTGGCAGTTCCAATAAGCTGTGCTGCCCTATTCCTTGATTAAATAGACAATTTGCATATAAACCAAATTCATTTCGATTTTTGGGATATGTATTGTACTTTTCTTTCTCTCCTTTCCAGAGTTTTAAAATGATGGTAATTTTCTTACGTGATTTTCATGAAATGAACATTCTCAAATTGTACCTCACAATAATGTATCTAATATTGATACCATAAACTACCTTACATATGATGTACATACGAGTACATACAGAAATAAACAAGGGAGAGCAAACTTCAAGGACAATAGCCCCCTGATATTTCTTTTAAAAATTCATTTGTTGGAATAATTTAACTGAAATGTTATACAATTGTAGCTTTTTTTTTAACTCCCGGCAGATATGAACTTACATGGGCTGTCTTCTGAGAGAATCATACACAGCTTTTCATGACATTGCGCGATTGTGTCACATTGAATGTTCCATGATAACCACCGTATTACCCATATATGTTTCAAATTCAATAAAAGACATCATACATATCAAAATGTTTGATTTTTCTTACCTAGAACTTGGGGCATGGACGGCAACTTGTTCTTACAAGTATGATTTATGAAAAGATTCAATTAAACTGAGTCTGAAATATTTCTAATTTAACCGTTTTGGACGTTCTTTAGTTATTCCGTTGATCTCTATTTAACGTCACATCAGCGTTGCTTGTGCTGTGTAAAATGTCGCCAAGTACAGTCAATCAAAGATGTTAGCCTTGGAGGTCTTTCAGCACGACATAATTGTTGTGTTTATGCTTTGTTTCTTCCTTTTGACCTTTTGGTATGTAGTTTCCTTTATTTCTACTTGAATACTGTATGATTGCCTTAATTAAATGATACCTGCTTTTTAAATTTGTCTTTTGACGGCTTGTCTGAAAAAGTCATAACTTATGAATCTCTTTAAAATTCCTTTATTTGCGTTGCCAATCGCTTTTTCGGTTAAGGCACACTCTGTTTTACTTGGTATCCACACATCACTGTTTATGGAATAGCACGAACCTGTTTCATTGGAAGTAATATGATAACCTACGTATGAAAATCCCTTCTGGTTGAGAGGTTGCTTTTAATGGTTGTGGTATCAGAATTGCAGCCATTGTTGATCCCTGCGTGATCGTACGAGGCGAATAAATATGTTCGAATTACTGGAATCCATGCATCTCTTAGCTCCAGCAGGTGAGATGGTTTGATCACTGGTGTTGTTTTATGTTTGAATTTAGATGTTAAATTCTGCTTAAACCAGTACTAGCGATTGTACTTTTTATGCAAAACCTTTTTTCAACTTACTATCTAATATTTCATTTGTTTGCAGATTGAATAATGATATCTACTTATATGTCAGTATGGAAAAATAATTCTTCAAAATGAATGGTGTATACATTTTTGATTCCAATTTAGAATTTAGATACAGATTTAGTTTGCTAGTAATGTTACTACAAAATGTCATTATAATAGCATGTTTAATTCTATTATCGTAGTTCCTTGTACAGCTTATCACATGTTGGTTATTTGTATCATTTCCATCGAAAGATTAACCAAAATAGTTTAGCGACAAAGACATAATTGCAGTCCTTGCCGATTGCTGCATATTTCTTTTCTAAATAAAATAAATTGCCCATTTAAACGAACGCTGATTGATTTTGATTGAAAGCTTTCACTTGTGCTCGACAAATCAAATTGTTTATTATAATAGATACACATTTAGTTCCTTTAATAACCCGAGCAATATTGAACTATTGTGAACTTTATTGTCAAGTATATAGCAGTTTTTTTTAATTCAATACCACTTCCACTTCAAGAGAAACAAAGTAGAAATAACTTGAAGTGCGTTTGGAGAGTAAAGAACATTGCAACCTTTAACAAGAGAGAGTTATTGTATTTGTGTTAGGGTATGTAAGGTTTTGAAATACAAAGTGATGTTGCAGGGAATAATTATTGTGATGGTGCTAAACAAGCAATACGTAATATTATCATTGCCCTTGAGATCTGCCTCGTTATCGCCCTGCTGAGCATCTTACCGTTAATGGGGATGGGTTTATTGAATGTCGCCCCTCCTTGTTGATCTAATTTTTCATATTTTACTTCATTTCCAGAAATATTTTCTTACCCACTTTTGAACAATCTTGATAATATATCATTTTCAGATTATAAACCCTGAAGTACCTATCATAAGCTTTGAGAGTGTACCCCCTAACATTGAAACTAGTTTTATCATTATGCAAAGTACTCGTGGTTTACTTATCTTCTCTCTTTTGAGTACATGTACATTGTATATGCACTGTAGCAAATAATATACTGGGTCATTCATATTCAGGGAAATTTATATTACGAATTTGGTTGTTATCCTTTCGCTTTTCGCGTGTCTTCCTTATATCATTTATAATATACAGTAAGGAATACTAAAACTGTCAAGAAAACAGATGTTGCCAACATTGAGAACATAAAGCAGACATCGTAGACATACGTATGATATTCATTATATAGGAATTGCCGAAGCGTTTGGATCTTTGGAAGATTATTCAAATCTCAGATTCGTGGGTGTTTTGTGTTTGAATGTGTCTATGTGTCAGAGTGTCAAAGCTAATTCGATTTATGTGGAATCAATATGCTCGAATAATGTTTGGTCAATAACTGGTATTGTATCAAAAACATTAAATAAAGAATAGATTAATATCAAGGCCTTAACAGACGGTAGGATTTAATTGTACAACACCAATTAAATATATGATGCAAAATAAGTTTTTAAGCTGTATGAGCCTGAAAAATGTAGACTTTGTTTTAATGATGATTCTCCTCCAAGGTTGATGTCGGTACCATGCAATCATGAAATTCAAGGAAAGAAATTATGCTTTAAGAAATGTGCAGCAAAAAACTTGGACTCACATGATTACACAGAAAGACTTAAAGCTAAGACATCATGTCTTGACTCAACGAAGTCAAAATGCATACTGAACCAAATTTATAGTTTATAGTCATTTCGGACTGAATAATTTTGATTTGATATGAAAGTTGTCGAAAGAGACACTTCTTTTTTTCTCTTGCTACATGATCCAGATAAGCATATAGCATAGTAAATCTACTGAAAACCTTTTAATTTAGTGTCAAATAAAAAATGTTGTTACCTAAACTGACAAGCAACCAACAGAAACAATTGTTTGTCAAAGGACTTGTGTTTCATTTAGTATACACTAGTATCATTCCCGGCCCAAAACGTTTTTTACATGTCACTAAATGAACATTTTGGTGGTCTTCATGACCAACTCAGATCGAAAATGCAATGCACTTCTTCTTGGTGACTATGTATCAATTCATTGTCGTTTGATGATGAAATACACTCTTTCATCACTGAAGGCCCTTGGAGACTATTTGAACAAATGCGATGAATTAATACAGTTACATGTCCAAAAATGTCTCACAAATTGTGTTTTTGATGCTTATTGTCATAAGATTTGCTTGTCAAGTTTGTGAATTTTTTAGTATTAACGTAAAATCTTGGCACCTTTCGTTTTCTCTTTAGACACTTTTTCTTGCTCTTAAGTTTTTGCAAAATAAGTTTTGTTTTGCTCTTATTATCATACTTCAGCATTGTGGTATTCAGCTTTGTATTAAACATTTGGTTTACCTAAACATTTTTCTTAATCGTAACTATAATACAGAAGCAAACTTCTTAAATACAACATAGTTGATTCTTTGCGCGATGATCCGCTACAAAATTTTTTCAAGATCCAAGTCGACTTTTAAATACAACATAGTTGATTCTTTGCTTTGTGCTAAGTAAAAGTCGTATATCAAATTCCGTTTCAGTTTTATCAGCTGTTCTTTTTACTAATACAATGCTCATTATAATATGAAAGTTTCCTATATATATGAACAAAATACAAACAGTCATTAGTCTGTCTTAAGACACCGAGATACAAATTGCGAAGTAACCGTTCAGGATGAAAGTTACACATCAATGACATGTGGGAATTGTGGAGTAAAGAACAAACAATTGGGCTCAGATTACTGTTCTGAATTTGATATCATAGACTTGTACAAATGTTTCATCGACAAAAGTGGTTGCATCAACTATCAGTATCTTGCACTTTTGAAACAGAAACATACAAGACAGCGAAACATTTGTACCACAATGTGTCAAAATGAAACGTTTACTTTTACTTTCAAGCATGCTATTGCTTTCGTTCTGTAATGCATCAAATTTGTTAAATGCGTTGACTTATGAAGGCTTTGAATGTTCCGATAGTCAAATTTATATATCACCCAAAACTGCTTTTATGTCAAATGAAAACATCTTTACCATGCAAACATAGTGGTAAAAGAATATGTAACATTAGCGGGGGTTACAAGCAATTGAATTTTGATTTACAAACAGACACATCGTTGGCTTGCCCATGTTCAATATTTTCATATCTAAACAAAGAATTCAATGGCTTTCATTAGTGAAAACACACCGTTTCCTAAAGAATGTTTGGGAACAATGCGAATGTTATTGTGGCTATGAAAGGCTTGTATTGCAAGTTTCGATACAAATTGTTGAAAAAACTATTAAAATCTGTATAAGACTTCACATACAGATGCGAAAACTTTGATTTTGAGTTCAATGTTTCATAATCGTAGGAGTCTTGATATTTTCTTCTCCAAAAGACTAGCCAACGTAACAATCTTTTGAAACTTTTGAACTGAGAACCCGTTACAAATGAATAAATATGTGATAAGTAAAACTTATATGTCCAGAATAGCATGAGACCGAATAAGCAAAGCAGTACTACAAACATAGAAAACTCTGTCAGAAATGTCACATGTATTTATATAAATGACCGTATATATGCAGACAATGATAATGTAGAGCAAATTACAAATGAACTAAAACCGATTAATTCAAACCAAGACGTTTTAGACGGTCTTGTACCATGGCTTTCAAGCGACTTTTATGCAAGTTTCGTTACCCGTCTTTTTTGATATATAAAATCAAAACTATTTCCATCAAAGTAAAGTGTTGCTTCATCACAATTTCTTCCGTATAATATATCGTAAATAAATTGTTCATTTATACGAATACTCTTGTGATGCATTTGTCAAATAATCTTTAAGGTACGTTTAACTTGACTTCTGGTTCTGCTTTCGGGATATGATCAGATTTTGTGATGTTTTGTGATTTTCATTTGCATAGAGCTGTCCTTTCTACTATGTTTTCTTCTTGAAATAACTCATTCACTCCGAGAGAATTTTTGCCCCGACGTTATTCTATATTATGTGTATCATAAGGTTTCCCTCCAAAACATTTCCCTCGAAATAAATTTATAGACTATAATATCTTGAATACTTGAATATGTGAAAATGTTAATATTGTTGGTTTAAGTTAATTATGAAGGTTGTTTAAATGGAAGACCAACATGTTTGGTCGTGGATAGCATGGAGGAAGCTTTTAGGAAATTACCACGCCCTTCTTGAATAAATTGAATAACTGTGCACCCTAGAGCCTGTTCTGTATTTTGGTCTTACGATGTAGAACTTATTGCTCAAGTAATGATCGCAGCAAGGGGATTTATTTTTATAGAAAATTGGGATTCGAACATCCCGCTACTTGAAGGGGCGGGGACTGGCTGGCAAAACCCTATTAACACAATTTTATTACTTTGTTTATATTTAAGCATTTATTTAATTGTTCTTGAAATAACATTCATTGTACATCTAGAATTAAGCTTTACGAATTCGAAATAGTAGCATTCGCACATAAAGATTTGTTTTTACATGTACATCTAAAAAGAAAAAGAAAAGTGTTGTACTTATAAATACTACAACCTGTTGAGGCCTTTATTAAACTAGATTTTATTTGTAACGAGACGTAAAGGCGCAAAGACATAAAGACCTTTATAGCTTTATCTGCGGCGAATTATATTTTATATAAAAAGGGCATTGGTGTAAAGCCAAGGCTAGTTCGTTATTTCTTGGTGGTGAAGTTTAACTATTATTCCTTCCACATATCCCGGTAGCTATAAGTTTCAGTTTCTTAAATTGCCATAATTACATAAGCGGTCAAAATGATAAAAGTATTTATAATGATCTTTAGAGGACGAATTAATCACACATTGAATCGCTTTAAAGAAAATTATTATCACCTGATATTTTCTGATACAAAACCAGTAATTGTTTGAACCTCTGTCAATTACTGTTTTTGACCTTTTTGTACGCAAATTAAGCACACAATAAGGAAGGATAAAGCAAAGAGAAAGCCATATGTATAATTGATAATAAAAAAGACAGTCTTAGTTTACATACTGAGGTAGTACATGACAAACAAGATGAAGATCTGTATACTTTACAACATAAATATTGTTCCTAACACATTGACACACTTTAACATAAGACGCCGCCGAATCTGCCATTTGAATTACCTGTTAGATTCGCATACACTTTGGCAGTCCTTGGACTATGGCTTGCATATTGTATCTTGATAAGACCTGTTTTATGTTCTACAAGATGACAACATCTGTTTCTTTGGCATCCTTACTATGCCGTCTTGTTCATTATAAATGATTTACATTAGGCACATGATACACCATAGACAAAAGAGTCTGATATGAAATGTATTTTCACCCAATTACTTCATATCTCTGACAAGTTATTTGCCTTGCAATGCTGTAAATATTATATACAAGTATAAGAAAAGTGGATGTTTAACAGTTATTCTACTTAAGAAAGTAATGAAATTATAAAAGCAATGGCCATTTCATTGGTTAATATTAATGTACTAGTGAAGAGTATAAATATAATTATATCGACACATTGCATCATTTTAAGTGCTTGTTTTATAATATTTTTGTAGTCATTTATTTCATTTGAACTTGAAAGCATTGCACAGTTACGCAACTATTTTTTCATGCATTTGAAACAAACAGCTAGTATAAAAAGACTTTCAAAAGATTTCCATTGCATTAAAACAACGATTGTCAGGCAGGTGGTATAACACTTACTTCCCCAATACAAAGACAATTCTAAAGGAAAAATTCCTGTTTCTCGAGGCAAAATAAATCTAGATAGAAAGTTTAGATTGGCGATAATGACAAAATGTTAAAAATAGTGCAATGCATGAATGAATGTCTTGTTAAAAGATAAAATCTGTTCAAGTCGAAAAAGAAGATGAAACGAATTAAACCGTTTAGAGGTATTTTTCATGATACGATTTTCTGGTAATTACTCTAACTTGAAATGCACTAGTGTATGAAACGAATGTGTCTACGAGTAAATGTAAAATGTAAAATATCTGCGTAAAAGTACACAATTATCTGTTATACAACAGTTTGAGAAAAAAATTACATGTGAACATGTAGCCTTTGTTTTAATTTCATCAGTTTTATCTTTCCCAGATAATGTAACATGTAGAAAATTAAAAGTCGATGACCATCACTCATTTGACTATGAGTTTTCATTGTGCATTTATTAATTGTTAACAAAAGGTTATCGCTTGCATTGATTTTGAAGTTTTAGTAACTTATCACCAGAATTGGAAATAATTTGCACAAATTGCTGATTGAGAAGGGGAGTGGTGGTCTAGTGGTTAAGGTGTCTGCCTCTCAACCCAGAGATCATTGGATCGAGCCCTACTCGAGTCACGACCATGTTTCTTCATATGACACCAGTACTGGTTGGTTCCAGAAAGCGTACTCGAAAGTGATTAATATAAGTTGCAAGAAAGAACTTGTTCGCAATCGAGCTTAAATAAATGTGTTTAAACAAAAACACTGATCGTTTCTTTTCCTGTTTGTTAATGATTGTTTTACACAGACTTTCGACTCGCTAAAATAGGAGTTGAAATTTGAAATTGCGAATTCATTTACTAACATAAATTAATAATAAACATAATTATATCAAGATTAAACTGCATTTTACCACATCCCTTGAGTGTAATTTCTTTTCTTTTAGGATATTACAGTATATTTCCAAATACAACTTTATTATCTTTGACGCTCACTTTAGTACAATGATTGCCATATTTTTATCCAAACCTTAAATCATCTAGTTTTAATGATGTTTTAAGATAAGCCAAATTCTAAGCAATTTGAAAAGGGAATAAAACTAAAGCAAATGCCTTTGACGTTTGTAAAAAAATCAAGACATGTTTCAATGCAACCTAAAAAGGAGATTTTTTAAGACATTATATTCTCTTTTATTTTTCGTGTGATTATATGTTTACTTTGTATATTAGTCATTTAAACAATAATCTAAAAGACCATTGCTAAAATTAAACAGCCAATAGTTTAAATGTCTGACATGGCTGCACGGATGTAACCAAGATTGAAACAGAGTGCAGACATGGCGAAAGTATGAGATCAAAGAAAAAGTGGAAAACATATAAACGAAACACTACCATTTCGAAGATTTGACATATTGTTCAAAGTATTGAAACTTTTGATATGTTTATTATAGATTAGACAAACTTTTCTACAAAGAGGCAAAGAAAAAAATATTTCCGGTTTTGTTGACGATTATGTTGACTACCTTTGATGTTTAAGTAACATGTGTGATATACTACAGATAACTTCAAAATGTTTGAAACTTATCTTTTATCAACATTTATGTGTAGTACTCAGAGTAAAGTGCAAGGAACTTAATCATGTTTAATAACAAAGAACACTAATTGCTTTTTACTAAACATAGATCGGACTTTGCTCTTGATTTAGATTATAAAAAGCTGAAAATAGAACATTTGTTTAGAATTAATTCACTTGGGTAAACAATAATTCGATTTCCTATTTCGTCAAAGCTTTTGATATTGAATTAATGCCATCTCCAGTGCCTAATTTAATACAATCATTTGCTATTACATTCGCACTCACTCGTATTACTGCCTTTTCTTTATTCTTTGCCATTATTATATTGTATTTGTTTGGTTGTTTACAAGTGTTTGTAATCTGATCTATTTTAGAGATATACAATGCTAATCCTTGAGTAAAATATTTTAATCACAAAACACAGAACTACATTGAAATCTATTAAAATCTTACTAAATATGACTAATTTTAATAGATTAATGAATAAATTACGTGTATGTGTGGAAAGCGGCCTTATCTATAACATGTCAAGTAAAGTTAGTTGCTCCTTTCTTAAAAAAAACTTTTAATGACACAACATATTCATATTGTGACCACATATAGTGTGTAGGGTTTTAAGCATAACATATCTACTTCAAATGAAGTCAAAACATGTTTATTATATAATTTCAAAGAGAGACTATGTAGCAATTATCAATATTTTCTAATATCCAATTTGAGCAATCTACATGTTGTAAATTCGATTCAATTAACATTTATCAATAATATGTAAGTAATGGAATAGTGATGTGTTTTCTTTGTGGGTTTTTATATTCTTGTTTTATTGTATACACGAGTTAGCTTACTTATCAATTATTTACGTATTTACGTGCATTGCTATTTTGTCATTCCTCATTGCAATTAATGCAAATCCCTAAACACATCCGCTATAACACTCCTTGATAATACGATATGGCCCCAATTATCTGGCATTTGTTGAAATCATTGATTGTTCAGTAGTAATAAGTGTTACGGTGCTGGTCTGTCATAACAAAGTACACGAAATCTATATTCTATCACATTTGCTTTTCTGTTCATAGAATTTGTTTTATTTTATTATTTTACAAGATTGTTAAAATGATTATTTCCGCAAGGCCTTTCATCTATATAAAGCATCTCGATTATGCTTTTAATGCACTATTAAAACATTTGAAACCAATGAATACATCTTTTGAAGAAGAAGATACAATAGTCAAGTTTTAGGCCTTTAAGCTAAATAAAATAACTCGTTATACGATGAGGAGGCTTATTAAGAGTAAAGATTGAATTATTTGTCATTGATATATTATACGAGAAAAAAAAACTAAAGCAATCGGTTAGACAAAGCAAATGTTGTTTCCTACTTCATGTCTGATTATTGTATGACATTATAAAAAAGTAATTCTGCTTGAAATAATGATTTCATTATATGAGCAATAGGGAAACATCATTCAAACCAGTGTTTTTGAACATTGACTGATATAAATTATTACATTGTCCGCTTTCTTGCCGTTTTATATTGGGATGATCAACTGCTGTTCAACCTTTTCTGACAGAATGATTATTATGACCTTGTAACTTTTTAGTGCAATTGACCTACAGCTTATTTTGAGATGCCTTACGCTATATTGGCAACATTGGTAATATTTTCCGTAATGCCAATAGAATTATCATGACATTTAAAGGACAGCACACATCCGATATATCAAAGAAACTAGTAACTAATGGAAGTACATGACCAACTTGTTAATTTCCCAATAAAATATAAAAGAATACCCATTGCAACGAAATTTCATAATTGAAATAAGCCATGTCATTTATTTATACACATTTGTATACCGTTTCACCAACAATTAGTCAAAACTTCTCCAATTTTAGAGTTATAAGCTATACGCAGGTTAAAAAAAATCTCTGCAGACTCATGTAAATAAAAGAAAACTAAATTAAATGTGATATTTTGATACTGTTTCAGATATATAAAATCGTATTGACGTCTGGTTCTGAACATATGCTTGTTTATTCACCTTTTTGTCGTAGATTAATATGATTTATGTAATAATTATGTTATGGTCATATTAAAAAAAAATTCATTATGATATATTCACATTAAAATGACATTTGTCACTGATGATCTTAATATGATATTCTTGAATGCAGTGAAATAAAAGAAAACAACATGACGTCAGTATCAAGTTAATAAGAAACTTCTAAAGTGTGTTCTTTTGTTAAGCAATACCGATGCATACACGTGCCGCTAAAATCATATGTCATGATGTTATTCACCTGAGAAAATTGTGTGAACTTAAAAAGAGGTTACATTAGATATTAATGTAATACTATAAATGTTCCATGAAAGCCGTTTCTTCCCACACTCGTGGCATAAAGACGTCATGTTTTGTTTTTCAAGTTGTTTAGTTTTTGTTGTATGTTTGGATAGAATGCAGAATCTTTCCTGTCAAACAGCTTACGCCCACGTAGAGTTGGTTCTTTCCCTCTATAGTTTGTCAGAATTTCAATAAAAAACACAATTAAGTATTTGCTTTTCTGCTTCTATAAATAAAACAACCATACAAAGTACTTGAAATTTGAGAAATTTTGTGACAAATGAATCAGTCTTTCAAAGATTCGCATTCTAATGATGTTAGAATTGATGTTTCAATGTTGTATCAGTGGTCAGAAAGAAGTATTTATAATACTTTGTTAAAGTATAAGGTTTTAGTTGTAATAAGTTTATACTTGTGTTGATCATTTCAATGACAAATTTTGTATGAATTTGGCAATAATGTAAAGCGAGTTCCTAGAAAAACGAAACGAAGGTATGATGCATTGAATGTTTCATATAAGCATTATGTTTCGATTTAAAATATAACGTTAACATTTCCTGCAATTCACCAATTTGATAATATCTTGATTTGTTACTACTGGTAAATGTGCCCATATATTTTGAAAGATTTGATGATCAGGCTATATTTTGAATTAGGTTTCGTTGCTTATATGACTGTGTTAACTTTGCAAAATAAAACAACATTTTTCCAGAACTTAAAAAAAACATTGAACTAAAAGCTTAAAAGGTTAAGTTAGGCTGGTGATGTTACAGGTACCTGTACTCGCAAGAAGCTCAAAGAGAAAAATACATGCGCCCAGAGGGAAAAGAAATGTAAATTCAAATAAAAAGATAAACAATAATGATAAAAGGTATGAAGGCGTTGAACAAATAAGTTGCTTTGTTTCCAATAGTCAGGAATCAAGATACATGTACTTCTAAAAAGCTGGCACGGAAAATTGTATTTACATGAATTCAGTTTTAAGTATCTTGATGATGCAATAGACAATTCAGTTTAAATTATCTTGATAAAGCATTGATATTGGCTTTTACACCGATTACACTAAAGTGATTAGACTATGGTTTGTATGTAATACATCTATTACTGCTTTTATTTATACAATTAAGGCTCGGAAATTTCAAACGGGAAAATCAAACTTTACAGCAGTGTTTATCGTAAATTTCAACTTTACCACTTTTGCTGACATTAAGTATCATATAAGGTAGTCATACTAATAGCTTACTTCCATTTGTTTATCGCATTTCAATTTGATGTTTAATTGAAAATACATACGTGAACTTTTATTAGAATCTTGATGAGGAGTATTTTTGTTGGAAAAGCTTTATTAGCCGTTCTTTAAATGGATCAGAAATGTTGTTTTTTTGTAATTGTAGAACCTTTATTGTTTGTAAAGCCTTATTGTAGATCAAACTGCATAAAACATCATAAATTGTTTGGAAATATTTATTTTTCGAATACAAACATATAAATATGTACACTAACAATACAAATTAAACATTCTTATATTCAAGAAAAGGATTCGAAAGAAAGTGTTTGAAAATGTTTCTCCTTATCTTGTTTTAAGAGAACATCACAATTAAACGGCTTTATTTGAATCTTTTCAAAAACAGTTTGATTTTAAGTTTAATTTTGATTTAAAGTTAAACAAGAAATTGTCAAATAACTTTTTCCCAAACTGAATTGTAAATTAGATAAAATATTACTAGCACACAATTGCCGTTTGTTTGATAAAATCCTTGACTATCCTTGAATACACATTTTTTTGCTGTCGTTTGCAGTTATATCTATTACACTATTTATGTAATATTAATAGAAACCCTTGTTCGTAAAGCAAATAGATGATCCAATTTATTTGTCTTAAAAGCTTTTTATATTGATTTAATGTCAGCATAAGTACCCTAATATTAAATAACTATTTGCTAAAGCATTTGGGCTAAGCCGTCTTTCTTCAGCTTAGCTAAATACCTTATTCTATTTATAGGCAGAAGTAAATTAAATGATGTACACTTTATGATTTATAAACCAAATGAACTTTTAGGTGTGAACCCTTTTCTGTTATGATACATGATCTATAAGAATGATAATGGAAACATTTTATGTAAACAAATAAAAAGTGTGGGGGTCACTTAAATTGTTTTTTTTTTAATTATCTACATTTTGATTTAAGTCACTCTTTTTCTAGATACAGACATTTTTACGCATGAAAAATTGACCTGATAAAGTATTTTTTCGCGCAAGCATAATTTGCTTAGGCACACAGTCATCATTTTTTCATTGGATAGCATATCAATTCAACAAATCGACAACATGGGAATGACGGATGCACAGTACTGTATATTTTGTCAGGGTCAGGTTGTACGTCGCTAATGAATTATTTAAACATGAAGTCTCACAGATCTTGTCGTTAAGTACATATTTCTGTTGATTTATCAGTTAATAAACAGTGGACTAATGGCCTATTAATTGTATTTTATTTGATTAGAGGAGATGCAAATATTGATATACATTCTGCATACATGATACACTGGTTAGAAACAAGAACAGAACATATACTTTTTTTTAGATTTTTACATTGTTCATTCTCTATAATATTTACAAACATAAGGTAAGAAAGAAGAGAACAGTCCTTTTATTTGAGACTTTTACATAATACATAATCGTGTAAATATACGTATATATTATTATATAATATATTCATATATTTATTAACGTTTGTGTGTAAACATAACTATTTGATACGATTTCTTTAAGGCTTATTTTGCCTCCGAAATGCTACTAATTTTATTTCTAAAAACATTTTAATATTTGGTATCATGTTACAGTTTTCAAAGAAATACTCATTTACCGTCTCGTTCAAGGTTTTTCTTTTGCAACTATAGCGCTATTGGCAATCGGTTAAGTTATAGTGAATTAGTATTTCTTAACTGTACTTATTGTCAAAAAGCAACAGATGAATAAAGATGGTTCAAGTAACTAGCCTATGAGTAACCTTTTGGATACCATAAAGGTACACCAAAATTAAAAAGCTTTTGAGAAATAAAAATAAAGCATTTCTGAGGCATAATGGGCCTTTAAAATCGTAAAATTAACGTATACGTATAGGCATAAACGTATAATGACATTGTCATGACCTTATCATGTTACACTCCTCTCATAAATAGCAAACACACGTGGATGAACACGATTTGCAGGCTGTCTATATTCTGCTTACCATATAAACAAATCTTGAGTACGTGCACATAAATACTAAGTTTAGAAATCATATATTTATACCAGGAGATCAATATAGATGCCAGACATCAGAAATTATAAGATCAAAGATGCCAAAAATAAATTCAGAAGAAACTTAACACACTACCATCTGCATTTAGACCTCACCGTTACTTTTCATTTAATAGAGATAAATTGTATACCATTAAATCATCCGTGTGCATGTTTTACATATTCCAAGCATTTAGGGAATTGATTAAATGGCATTATTGAAAAGCCTTGGTTTGTATTTAGTATTATCTATTTATTTTGTATTTCCATGTCATGAAATTTGATTTTAAAAGATCTCGAACCTGTTCTTTTCCAATTTGTTTTGAAAAGCCATTTATTAAAATAGACATTACGAAAAAGATATAACTATGTACTATGACGAAATAAAAACTGATTTAAGTCAATATAAATGTATGTATATTGATATCAATTGTTATGATACTTATGTAATATTCTGCGGATGTATAAAAAACAAATGTTTTTTAATTCAAAATTTCAATATTTTCAAGTTTAAATGTTTATTCTGATTAAGCCGGTGCTAGGGTGCGTGGACGGGTACTTGCATTTTCCAGTACCGTCCATGGACAGGCTCAATCAAACCGAGCATGCAAAATTTTCAACTTTGTCGTTTTGGACTTTCTTAAGGGATTTCGTTCATCTCTATTTTGAGTAAATTTGATTTACAATTATAAATTATGAAGATCAATCAACACTTTTAGTGCAAACTGTAAAAACAACGTAAGTTCAAAAATCATGTCTAACGGCTATTGCAGTATAATGTATAATAATGTGTTACAATACAATACATTTATGTATTATACTTATTTTCGAACACATATTTGTAACAGGTTGTGGTCTTAAGAGTAGGTCCTATAACGATAGGCTTTTTTATAACCGAGCTAAACTTAAAATATATAAACCATTTGAAAGCCGGTCATATTAATGTAAAACATCATGTCGAAATAACATTAGGAATCAAATGTTATCCAGGGTTCATAAATATCATAATATTTACATGTGAAGTTATACACCCATCAATTGCCTTTTTGTGCTGTTTTAAAATATGATTAAAGTCTTAAATGCCAGATTAAAACTATCGTTTGTCGGTGTGATTGAACCTGTTTATGAACGACAGTTCAAGCTTCTCTTGCCTTGCCCCTGCACCGACTGAAACAAACTTGTAAGTCTATATTTTTGTATTTTAATTTATTGTAAATTAAATGTTTTGGTGAATGTCGCATATATTATTATACCAGACACCATATATGATATCTATCACATTTTCTTTGGCAATATAGCAATATATTTTACTAGCAATATAGGACAGAAAACCCATGGTTTTCATTCGATATTCCTTTGTTATTTAGGAAATAATTATTGATTACAAAGTTTCGGAAATAAGATTGTAAAAAAGTATTTTATTTATGAGCGGTGTACAATAAACTATAATTGCGCAACTGTGTTTAAATGTTTTATGACCACAAACATGGTCATTGAATGTCTTATCAATACATATTTGTTGTTTACATTGAATGCATTTTTAGGCATAAGTATATTATTTCTATCTAGATATTTGTTGGGAATGAGAGGCTGTATTTCTAAAGGTATTTCCTGTTAATACACAGGAACGATAATATTGTATTTGAAACCGAAATAACTTTTATATTTAAATATTAAACTATGCTGATTAAAGACAATCTACATACAATGACATAAGTTCAATATATGCTTGCTGCTTAACTGTTCAAGTGTTTAATCACTGTAATGCATTGTACATTTAAATTATTTCATTTGACAAACTTACGGTAACCTCACAAGCATCATATTTTTCTACTAGCTTGCGAAGAGTATTTGATAAAATCCCTCGGTTTTAATGTTTCAAAATTCTAAATTTGACCAGTTCATGTTAAATGTTCAATTCTGCTTAAGCCGGTGCTAGGGGGCGTGGACGGTAGTTTGCACTTGACAGTACCGTCCATGAACAGGCTCAATCAAACCGAGCCTGCAACATTTTCAATTTTGCCGTGTTGAGCTTTCTTAAGGGATTCTTATTTCTCTCTATTTTAATGACATGATATAAGAGCAATTAAGAGCAATTTACTAGCAAGAGAAGTCTATAGAATTATATATTTTATTATCTCAATCATTATTTTACAATGCATGAAAAGTTCTCTTTAACTAAGTCAGGTCATCCTTTTTAAGAAGTTTTGTTAATTGGTTTTAAAAGAATGTAACGTTTCACATATTTTGCATGCTTAAGCACAAATGGCAAAAAATGAAATCCAAATTTTTGGCCCTAAAAATAATTTGAAATACAGACAGTGGCGACGAAAATATGCCAACTTTTGTCTCACTCGATCGTCATCAACGGAAAAGGAATCTACGCTACAAGACGACAAATGAAAACTATTTCACTTTTAACTAAACGGTCAATTGATTTGAGAACCCTTTATATTCAATATTATAGCGCATGCAAAAAAAAAAAATTCTTACATTTTTCTATATATTGATCAATATAATAGAACATAAATAGCAAAAGAGTAAATGTTTGATTTAAATTATTATAAGACCTTCATTTGAAAACAAAAGACGTTTTCATTAGCAAAGAAATGGAGCAGGTGAAGAAAGGAATTTCCGTTTCCCTAGAGATAGTGATTAGATGATATAAACAAGGAACTTGAATGATCCATCAAACATAAATAACCAGTTGTTAACTGTTTAGCAAGGTGTTTGATAGTAAAATAAAGTTGGAGAGAGAATTTTGGTACTGATTTAAAAATAAGATTAAGAACAGGAAATAATTGAAGCAAGTAATGAGGGAAAAAGGGGAAATCATTTATTCCTGTTTTAACGGAAATCATCTATCATATTTGTGAACGATTTGGTACTTTAATGATGATTATCAATCACCATTGCTGTGTTGAATAGAGAATCTAAATATTCTGTAGAAATTTTGGTCTTCAATACGGTTTGTAGGCTTTAAATACTTATTTAACTATAAATATTATGTTATGAATTCTAATAGAAGTCATATATAAGGCAAACTCAGGCAAATCTTTATGTTCAATCGATATAAAAGCCAATAAGAAAAAAACATATTGGTATTGCCACTGCACACTTACATATTAAGAACTTAAAATACTTAAAAAGGACTTCAATAGATTCGCTAAACGCTTATATCATTTAGAATAATTATGAGCAACAGAAAAGTGAATTACGACATTTCTAGGTGGCCTCCTGTCGAACAGAGCTGTCAATATTTATCACGTTAAACTTTTACAAGCACAGTATTAGGTATCTTTTCATTGAAAGGAAATTGTATTTAAGAGCTGTAATGATTAACAATCTTATGCAGTATCGAGCTGTTATCAGCAACAGATTTGATCATCTCTTTAATCGTTTTCAAACAGAAAATAAGTTAATTTTTGCGACACTAACAGCAATCTAAAATCCTTTGAAGTTTGTGTTTAACACAACATACCTTTCTTATATTGATTTGTAGATATAAATATAGCAATAATGGTTTTATGTTTGATGCAATTAGGTTTCAAATTACCATCTTTCATATCATTGATCTACCTTATCTGTTTCTGTTTTAAATGATTCAAAGCATAAACAGCATTAATTATTAAGCTGGTTTAAACAGTAAAAATCATTGCAAAAGATGCATTACTAAACATTTTCAAATAAAACAAAGTCAATAAAACCAATTGAAAGAATAACTTCACATGCCAGTTTTTACGTCAAGGAATCAGTGGCTTAGAGAGGCGTGTCTGCCTACAACATTGTCGATTGTTTAAGCACAGATTTGGTCGTAAATGCAACAAGGGCTGAAAAGCCCAAGTAAGATTCGTAATTCGTAATTAACCTAAAAACGGTTTCACAATTGCGAAACAATATTTTTAAACTAATAACTTTCCCTAACTACATGCATGAACACATTTATTCTCATTTAAACTTTAATGTACATAAAGAGAATAACAAAGTAACATTAGCCTTTACAAAATTTTATTTTGTCTTATGAAAACCAAACAAATGATGCTTAGAGAAAAAATCTCCTTAAATTATAAATGTAATAGTTGCATTTGAGAAGGTCAAAATGTGATATAATGTTTTCTTTTTTGAAATCGATTTAAGTGCAAATACAGTGGTTTATTAATCACAAAGAAAAGTAATCTACCGTCCTATCATTAATTCTAAGAATCGCTTTAAGCTATTCCGAAAAACTTAATTTGCCAAACAAGTAATTGATAAGTAATGCGCGTGAATCATTAATTATATAATCATAGATTTAATTTTAAAACGTTCATAATTTTAAAACGGTCAATGCCTTCCCAATCAAAAGTGTAAAATTGCACATTTTAGAATTCTTATTTACAGTACTGATTAAAACTTTTAAAATCAAATTTGAATAAAACAACATATGAAAATTTGGTTAACATGCTTAATACTTTTATTATTTTCTCATGCAAAACAGTTGCATTTCACTGTTCTATATCATACAATTGGTTATCTCGGACTCTAAAACCATGTTTTTAATCAATGAAACAAACTAAAATAAATGTCAAGGATTGTTTTGTTTAACAAGACATTTTGTCAAACTATGATCTAGAGCTATATCTTACAACAGTGTGACATTTACTTTTCACATATGTTGTGTAATATAACTAAATGAAATCCACCCATTTAGCTGTTGTATTCCGGTGTGCACCGAATAAGGGTTTTGTCTATATGAAGAAAAAACATGCACAAAAACCCCTCTAAAATAATAACTGTTTATCTTCAATAGTTAATATGTTGACAATACGATGAGATAAACACAGCACGACACCATTTATTTATACTTTGCAAACTTATCTACCTAGTTTTTTTTTAAATTGTTTGTCATGTCATAAAGTATTTTTACATGTAGATAAAACTCATTTTAATTCTCCGTGTCTGGTTACTTAGTGTTATCGCTTTCAGTAGAGTAGCGCAGCATATCATAGTAACCGTGAGGATGAAGGACGAAACTTTTTTGTTATACCGATTTTTCCTTTCCATAAAATGGCTGTTCGTGTGCAATGTCAAAATTTTCATCTTTCTATAAAAGGTTATTTGAACAAAAACACAACAACAGTATTTGTGTTTTTTTTTCTCCAGCATTTCTTTCCAAATACGAAATGTGCTACTATATAAATCAAACTTGTATAAGATCATTATGAAAAAAATTAAAACAACAAAACTTTCCATGTAACAGTTGCAGGACCAGATGACGTTATGCGTATATCATCGATTATTAAATTTTCAAAAAATCTGGTGCGACATAAAGGTAGTTCATTTATGAACAGTGCGCAATAAACTCTACTTGAGCAGCTGTGTTTAAAGATTTAATGATCACAAACATGTTTGCCACTGGATGTCTTATCAATACTTTGTTATTTGAAATAAACAACAAGTCAGGATGATATTTCACGAATAAACATATATATTTTTATCTGTAAGAAAGAGTACGTATGCTTCAATTGAAAGCCATCTCCTATTGATTATAGGAAGACGTATATGATGTAAATTGAGTTTAACGTTATTAATTGTTGCTACAAACTTTTCATAAATTTGAACATTTAAATATAAAAATTATCTAAAATGTACATTTTACTACCGCAATAGTGGGTATTTTCAATTTTTAGTAATTCGATCGAATTGCTCGAATTGTTCTTATTTATGAGACTGCTGCAAGGACAAATAAAGAACATAAACATGATGCAAAATTATACAAAATTACATTTTTAAACAAATTGAAAATTGATAATGCACCGGAAGTGTAAACATTGGCTATTCCTTTTAGAATCGTCCCTGTTCTTGTTTACACTATATAGTTATAGTTAAACATGAAGGTATCGTTTCAAATATATTGCAGAATACATGTATAACAAAAATGTCAAATTGAAATATAATTATTGACACCTGAACATTAAAAAACAAACCAAACAGTGACGGGAGCAGTTCATGAACGTTAAGTTGTCATGTTTTAATTTATGCGAACTGTCACATCATCAGAATGACAAAAATAATGAAATATGGCACCAAATTAGACAAATGGATGCTTATTCTTAAGAAGAAACATCACTGGTACGAAGTGTATAATTTCAGAAACCTCAGTGGTGTAGCGTAATTTACAACTATCAGATAGAGAAAAATGTTTGATTGAAGTGAATAAAAAGTGCATTTGAATATAAACTCCGAGTTGCCTATGTTCCATTATCAATCGATCTATACAACAAAGCATACAGTATGTTTTAAACCGAGTAAATGTTACATGCAATCATTATGAGCTCTTCATCTTTCTTATCACGAACAAAAGATGTTTTTATTTGCAAGGCAATGCGGCAGGTGAAGAAAATACTTTTTCTTTCATTAAAAAGATAATTATAAGATGACATAAACAAGAAACTTGAATGATCCATCAAAATATGAAGTTCCAGAGCAAGGTGTTGGATAGTACCATATAAATTGAGATAATGTTGGTACTGATTTTAAGTTAAGAGAAGGAAAAGAAGTCGGTTATGCAGAATTATTGTGGATTAAATATCAAATTTTATAATCAATACTTCTTGAATCGTTTTTTGTTTTAAAATTCATTGTCAAAAAGCAAAGCTTTATATTTAGTTATCCTAGCCTAATCAATGTAAATGACATAACTTCATGTATAGTTCAATTCATTAGAAATTGCTGTGTTATGTACATACATTGGAAATATTTAAATAGCTTTTGTCAATATGATAAATGTTTATTCAAATAAAACGATCCCAGTTTATGTTTGTCTTCATGTTTTGTGTTTCTTATTGACAATATCGAATCTTAAGTTGTAAATGAGAATATGTTATTGACTTGTACTCGTAAGTGCAAATATTTTATATCCACATGTTACACTAAAGTACATTCATTCATTCGATTCACATACAACAAATTATTCACTTTAGAAAAAGAATATGTTAAATACTTAGACAGTAAGCTACATCACAGGTATGATCAAGCTTCACTTAAAGTACGCACGACTCGATAATTGATAAAACCATTCTTCACCATCTGACCGAAAATCTATAATTTTCAGAAGATTTTATCAATGTTACACACAGATGCACTAATTAAAATGAAGTTTAATGAAATTTTTATGTATGACAATGTATGAACTTGTTAATGTTTTCAGAAACCTTCTTCTTCAAATTGTCTGAATGTATTTATGTTTCTATATCGTTTGCAAACCATTACTGGTATTTGATAAGTGGAAAAAGTTATCATAACATTTAATGGCAGATGCTCTTTATATTAAATAATGCGACAGAACATGATTATCTACATACTTTTTTCCTGCTGTGTTTGATAAAACTAGATATTGTTAGTGCCATAGACTCATTTATACTAGGCCAATAAAGGTTTTAAAAGTGGAAAAACATTTGATCATGTTGCATATACTTTAATCTACTGAACCTGTCTTTAAACAGAAACCTATCATCCAAACAAACTGAAAAGAATGTAAGATGCAATGTAAGTAAAGAACATTTTGGACAGTTCCGAGGAAGGACAAAGTATCTTATTCTCACAGCTCTTTTAAGTGCTTAATTTACCTCGTATTTGTATGATTTACGTTTTATTATTAGGTACTTGCTATGCTGTCAAAATAATTATTAGCATTATCCGGATATCTATACAGAGTAATTATGGAAAGGATTACTTTGTTCCGGTTGGGATATGTAATTTCCTCAATAGTAAATTGCAATTATCTAAAAAGCAAATATCTACTCTATTGAGAACATATAAACGCTGACTCTTGTCCTTGACGACGCAATTTCCTCATATCATGCTAAAACATTTATGAAAATGTACAATATATAGAAACCCAGGTTTTGAGTTTCATCAAATTTTGCTTAATATACTCCTAATTCCGGAGTAGGTCTTAAGTCCATTCACGTCATTCTAAACCGCAATAAAGTGGGTTATATAATCTTATACGGCGCATATACATTGTCCTTGAACTACGTATGTTTACATCTTTATATACAATCTTAAATCGGTCAAGCATATAAATATGTGCAATTAACATTTTATGATCTGGCATCACTGTTCCTAAATATATGTAAATATGATTTATGTGCCAATATTGTTCTTAAATTTCCATATTTATATCGTTATGTTCTCATAGGAATGAAATCAGCATACGACTTAAACCATTATCGTTAAATTGAGTTATACGAACTTTCCTTCTATGTACTCATTTGATATAAGTTTAAGCTTAGTATAAGATGCATTTTTATAAGATCATTTCAAGTAAATTTTTAGGAATCAAATCCACATGTTTTTCTAAAGTAATAATACGTTTTTGTTCATACAAAAGAAAACATTTGTACCATATGATGTTCGCGATATAAATATGTCGATTTTGCAAATTTTCCAGTCTTCAATTGTCAATTAATGCCATGGCATCAGTGTACAATATAAGAAATATAATTGATCAATATCCACAAATTGTTGCATTTCCAATAAGCTGTGCTGCCCTATTCCTTGATTAAATAGACAATTTGCATATAAACCAAATTCACTTCGATTTTTGGGATATGTATTGTACTTTTCTTTCTCTCCTTTCCAGAGTTTTAAAATGATGGTAATTTTCTTACGTGAATTTCATGATGAACATTCTCAAATTGTACGTTCACAATAATGTATCTAATATTTATACCATTAAACTAATGTTAACCTTACATATGAAGTACATATGAGTATATACAGAAGGTTAACAAGGGAGAGCAAACTTCAAGGAAAATAGCCCCCTGATACTCCTTTTAAAAATTTATTTTGTTGAATATGTAAACTGAAATGTTATACAATTGTAGTTTTTTTAACCCCCGGCAGATATGCACTTACATTGGCTGTCTTTTGAGAGGATCATACACAACTTTTCATGACATTGCGCGATTGTGTCACATTATATGTTCCATCATCCATGATAACCACCGTATTACCCATATATGTTTCAAATTCAAAAAGACATCATACATCGATTTTTTTACCTAGAACTAGGGGCGTGGACGGCAGCTTGTTCTTATGGGTATGATTTATGAAAAGACTCAATCAAACCGAGTCTGAAATATTTCTAATTTAACCGTTTTGGACGTTCTTTAGTTATTCCGTTGATCTCTATTTAACGTCACATTAGAGTTGTTTGTGTTGTATAAAATGTCGCCCAGTACAGTCAATTAGCCTTGAAGATCTTTCAGCACGGCATAATTGTTGTGTTTATGCATTTTTATTTTCTTCTTTTTGAACTTTTAGTATGTAGTTTCCTTTATTCATACTTGAATACTGTATGATTACCTTAAGAATATGATACCTGCTTTTTAAATTTTTCTTTTGACGGCTTGTCTGAAAAAGTCATAACTTATGAACCTCTTCAAAGTTCCTTTATTTGCGTTGCCAATCGCTTTTTTCGTTTTGGACACACCCTGTTTTACTTGGAAACCACACATTACTGTTTATGGAATAGCCCGAACCTGTTTCATTGGAAGTAATATGATAACCTACGTATGAAAATCCCTTGTGGCTGAGAGGTTGCTTTTAAGTGGTTAGGGTATCAGAATTGCAGCCACTGTTTATCCCTACGTGATCGTACGAGGCGAATAAATAGGCTCGAATCTATGCATCTCTTAGCTCCAGCAGGTGAGATGGTTTTGATCTCTGGTGTTGTTTTAAGTTTGAATTTAGATGTTAAATTCTGCTTTTACCAGTACTAGCGATTGTACTTTTTATGCAAAACCTATTTTCAACTTATTATCTTATATTTCGTTTGTTTGCAGATTGAATAGCAATATCTACTTATATGTCAGTATGGAAAAAAAATCTTTATAAAAATGAATGGTGTATACATTGTTGATTCCAATTTAGAATTTAGATACAGATTTAGTTTGCTAGTAATGTTACTACAAAATGTCATTATTATAGCATGTTTAATTCTATTATCGTAGTTCCTTGTACAGCTTATCACATATTGGTTATCTGTATCATTTCCATCGAAAGATTAACCAAAATAGTTTAGCGACAAAGACATAATTGCAGTCCTTGCCGATTGCTGCAGATTTGTTTTCTAAATAAAATAAATTGCCCATTTAAACGAACGCTGATTGATTGAAAGCTTTCACTTGTGCTTGACAAATCAAATTGATTATTATAATAGATTTAGTCCCTTTAATAACCCGAGCAATATTGAGCTATTCTGAACTTTGTTGTGAAGTTTGAAGCAGTTTTTTTTATCAATACCACTTCCACTTCAAGAGCAACAAAATAGGATTAACTTTCAAGTGCGTTTGTAGAGTAAGAACATTGCAACCTTTAACAAGAGAAAGTTATTGTATTTGTGTTTGCGTAAGTTTCTGAAATACAAAGTGATGTTGCAGGGAATTGCGATGATGCTAAACAGCAATATGTAATATTGTCATTGCTCTTGGGACCTGTCCTATTCAGTGTCCTGCTGGGCATCTTGCCCTTGGTCCTGTGTTGGGGGCATGTCGCCCTTCCATGATGATCTTGCTTTTCATATTTTACTACATTTCCAATAATATACTCTTCCCCACTTTTGGAAATTCTTGATAACATATTATTTTCTGATTATAAACCCTATAATACCAGTCATAAGCTTTGAATGTTTTAATGTTGTGCTGCTAAAATTAAAACATTTTTATCCTCGTGGTTTACTTATCTTCTTTTCTCTCACTTGAGTACATGTACATTGTATATGCACTGTAGCAAATAATATACTGGGTCATTCATATCCAGGGAAAATATATTACGAATTTCGTTGTTATCCTTTTCTCTTTTTTACGTGTCTTCTTTATATCATTGATAATATACAGCAAGGAATACTAAAACTGTCAAGAAAACAGATGTTGCCAACATTGAGAACATAAAGCACACATCGTAGACATACGTATGATATTCATTATATAGGAATTGCCGAAGCGTTTGGAACTTTGGTAGATGATTCAAATGTCAGATTCGTGGGTGTCTTGTGTTTAAATGTGTCTATGTGTCAGAGTGTCAAAGCTAATTCGATTTATAACATGGGGAATCAATATGCTCGAATAATGTTTGGACAATAACTGGTATTGTATCAAAAACATTAAATAAGAGTGGATTAATATTAAGGCCTTAAGAGACGGTAGGATTTAATTGTACAACACTAATTAAAGATATGATGCAAAATAATCAAAGTTGTTACTACACTTGCATTTAAACCGTTATTCTTTATTTTGTGAATCATCAGGTTTCCCTCCAAAACATTTCCCTCCAAATAAATTTACATACTATAATATCTTGATTACTTGAATATGTGAAAATGTTCAAATTGTTGGTTTTAGTCAATTATGGTTGTTTAATTGGAATACCAAAATGTTTGGTCGTGGATAGCATGGAGGAAGCTTTTAGGAAATTACCACGCCCTTCTTGAATAAATTGAATAACTATGCATCCTAGAGCCCGTTCTGTATTTTGGTCTTACGGTGAAGAATTTATTTCTCGAGTAATGAACACAGCAAGTATATTTTTCTCTCTCTTAAAGAAAATTGGGATGCAACATCCCGCGCCAGGGGTTGGAGGGGATTGGCTGGCAACACCCGATTTATTCAATTTTACTACTTTGTTTACATTTAAGCAATAATTGTTCCGGAAATTACACTCATTACATACATTCTCAGGGGACAATTTAGAAATATGTCACTTGTTATCAAGAGATGTCTTGGTAATCTAGTTTTAAGCTTTTCGAGTTCGAGAATTAGTAGCATTCGCACATAAAAAAAATTTGTGTTGGTTTTATTAGCATAAGTACATAAACGGTCAAAATGATAAAGGTATATATCATCTTTCTTTTGAGGAATATGTCTTTACGTCTCTCATGTTTAAGTGAATTTATCACGTAACAAAAATATCGTTTTAAAGAAAATTATTGTCATTTTATGTTATATTTTCTGATACAAAACCAGTTATTGTTCGTTCCTCTGTCAATTTTGTTTTTGACCTTTCATACACAAATTAAGCATAACATAAGAAAGGATAAAGCAAAAAGATAACCATAAGTATAATTGATAATAAAAAAGCCAGTCAAAGTTTACAGACTGAGGTGGTACATGACAAACCAGATGAAGATCTGCATACTTTACAACATAAATATTGTTCCTAACACACAGACACACTCAACATAAGACGCCGCCGAATCTGCCATTTGAATTACCTGTTTGATTCACACACACTTTGGCAGTCCTTGGACGTTGGCTTGCATATTGTATCTTGATAAGACCTGTTTTATGTTCTACAAGATGACAACATCTGTTTCTTTGGCATTTTTACTATACCGTCTTGTTCATTATAAATGATTTACGTTAGGCACATGATACACCATAGACAAAAGAGTCGGATATGAAATGTATTTTCACCCAATTACTTCATTTTTCTGACACTATGTATACCTTGTGTTGCTGTACATATTCAAACATAAGAAAACGACAATGAATGTTTAACAGTTATTCTATTGAACAAAGTAATAAAATTATAAAAGCAAGGGTGATTTAATTCCTTAATATTTTTGTACTAGTAAAACCATAATTATATCGACACATTTCATCATTTAAAGTGCTTGTTTTATAATATATTTGTAGTCATTCATTTCATTTGAACTTGAAAGCATTGCACAATTACACAATTATTTTTCCTGCATTTGAAACAAAACAGCTAGTATAAAAGGACTTTCAAAAGATTTCCATGGCATTAAAACAACGATTGTCAGGTAGGTGGTAAAATACTTACTTCCCCAAAATAAAGGCAATTGTAAAGGAAAAATTCTAGTTTCTCGAGGCAAAACAAATTTTGATAGAAAGTTTAGATTGGCGATAATGACAAAATGTTAAAAATAGTGCAATGCATGAATGTATGTCTTGTTAAAAGATAAAATCTGTTCAAGTCAAGAAGATGATATTTGTTCAAGTCGAAAAAGAAAAGAAGATGAAACGAATTAAACCGTTTAGAGGTATTTGACATGATACGATTTTCTTGTAATTACTCTAACTTGAAATGCACCGGAAGTGCTATTATAGTGTATAAAACGAGTTTGTCTACGAGTTAGTGTAAAATGTAAAATATCTGCGTTAAAGTTCACCATTATCTGTTATACAACAGTTTGAGAAAGGAATAACATGTGAACATGTAGCCTTTGTTTTAATTTCATCAATTTTATCTTCTACATTTATCTTTCCAAAATAATGTAACATGTAGAACATGAAAAGTCGATGACCATCATCCATTTGACTATGAGTTTTCATTGTGCATTTATTAGTTGTTAACAAAAGGTTATCGCGTGCATTGATTTTGAAGTTTTAGTAATTTTTCACCAGAAATGGAAATAATTTGCACAAATTGCTGATTGAGAATGGGAGTGATGGCCTAGTGGTTAAGGTGTCTGCCTCTCAACCCAGAGATCATGGGTTCGAGCCCTACTCGAGTCACGACCATGTTTCTTCATATGACACCAGTACTGGTTGGTTCCAGGAAGCGTACTCGAGAGTGATTAATATAAGTTGCAAGAACTTGTTCGCAACGAGCTTAAATGAATATGTTAAAACCAAAACACTGATCATTTCTTTTCCTGTTTGATAATGATTGTTTTACACAGACTTTCGACTCGCTAAAATAGGAGTTGAAATTTGAAATTGCGAATTCATTTACTAACATAAATTAATAATAAACATAATTATATCAAGATTAAACTGCATTTTACCACATCCCTTGAGTGTAATTTCTTTTCTTTTAGGATATAACAGTATATTTTCAAATACAACTTTATTATCTTTAACGCTCACTTTAGTACAATGATTGCCATATTTATATCCAAACCTTAAAACATCTTGTTTTGATGATGATTTAAGATGGGCCAAAATAATCCGAAAAGTACTCGTATCTTGTATATCCATCATGTAATTATTTTAACAAATTTTAACATACTGTTAGTTTTTTTTCAAGAAGTCGACTATATGTACACTATTCAATTTTTTTTGGTTGGGGTTTACTTTGCATCAACACAGTATTGGTCATATGGCGATTTCCATCTTTACTAGTGGAGGAAGACTTCATGTGCCTCTGCCTCAGCTAAAACGGACATCTGAGTAGAACAACTAACGGTCCGTTAGCTATTTTTTGAATGTAAAACAACACTTATATCATAATATCATAAAATAGATAAATACAGAATCCCTAAAGAAAGCCCAACACGGCAAAATTGAAAATGTTGCAGGCTCGGTTTGATTGAGCCTGTTCATGGACGGTACTGGAAAGTGCAATTTACCGTCCACGCCCCCTAGCACCGGCTTAAGCAGAATTCAACATTTAAACATGAAATAGTAAAATTTTGAATTTAAAAACACCCGCAGATGTGTTCATACGGCGGTTAATATGGAACCTTCAATGTGACACTTCCGTGCCATTCCATGAAAAGCGGCGTATGGTCCCCAATTAATAAAAAGCGTGTGCCCTAAACGAGAAAACAATAAACCTCTTTGTGCTTTGTCTGTCAGAATGGCAATTCATAATATTCCTTTTAAACATCATCATACAATAAGTTATCTATATTTATATTTATGATGAAAAACCAGCACATTGAAATTTTCAAATCTAAGCAGTTTGAAAAAGGAACACAACTAAAGTAAATGCCTTTTTACGTTTGTACAAAAATCAAGACATGTTTCAATGCAACCTAAAAAGGAGATTTTTAAGACTTTATATTCTCTTTTTTTTCGTGTGAATATATGCTTACTTTAGCCATTTAAACAATAATCTAAAAGACCATTGCTAAAATTAAACAACAAATAGTTTAAATGTCTGGCATGGTTGCACAGTTGAAAAACTTGAACTTACTGAAGTAGCTTTTGGTAAAGGCAAATCATTCGTTGCCGGTATATAACACAACAGTAGCTTTTGGTAAAGGTAAATCATTCGTTGCCGCTATATAACATAAATGTTGTATGAGGTTTGTAATTGACCAGATATCTGGAAAACATCAAACTTTGTGAGATAGGATGTGTGAATAAACAAATAAAGTCATCAATTATACATTACATTTACCCAAGATTGAAACAGAGTGCAGACATAGCGAAAGTATAAGATAAAAGATATTGTATTTAATCAAAGGAGGAAAACTTATAAACGAAACACCACCATTTCGAAGATTTGACTGTCATATTGTTCAAAGTATTGAAACTTTTAATATGTTTATTATAGATTAGACAAACTTTTCTACAAAGAGGCAAAGAAAAAATTATTTCCGGTTTTGTTGACGATTATGTTGACTACCTTTGATGTTTAAATAACAAGTGTGATATACTACAGATAACTTCAAAATGTTTGAAACTTATCTTTCATCAACATTCATGTGTAGTGCTCAGAGTAAAGTGCAAGGAACTTAATCATGTTTAATAACAAAGAACACTAATTGCTTTTTACTAAACATAGATCGGACTTTGTTCTTGATTTAGATAATAAAGAGCTGAGTTAATTCACTTGGGTAAACAATAATTCGATTTCCTATTTCGTCAAAGCTTTTGATATTGAATTAATGTCGTCTCCAGTGCCTAATTTAATACAATCATTTGCTAATACATTCGCACTCACTCGTATCACTGCCTTTTCTTTATTCTTTGCCATTATTATATTGTATTTGTTTGTTGAAGTTGTTTACAATTGTTTGTAATCTGATCTACTTTAGAGATATACTATGCTCATCCTCGAGTAAAATATTTTAATCACAAAACACAGAACTACATTGAAATCTATTAAAATCTTACTAAATATGACTGATTTTAATACATTAATAATAATATACGTGTATGTGTCGAAAGCGGCCTTATCTATTACAGGTCATGTAAAGTTGATCCTTTCTTAAAAAAAAACCTGCCAGTTTTTTTCAATGATACATATTCATATTGTGACCACATATAGTGTGTAGGGTTTTAAGTATAAAATATCTACTTCATATGAAGTCAAAACTTGCTTATTTTATATTTTCAAAAAGAGAGACTGTGTAGCATTCTAAAATCTAATTTGAGCAATGTACATCTTTAAAATTAGATTCAATTCAAGTTTATCAATAAAATGTAAGTAATAGAATAGTGATGTGTTTTGTATGTGGTTTTTTACCAGTTAAGATGCTTTCTTTTTTATTGTATACACGAGCTAGTTTACTTATCAATAACTTACGTATTTACGTGCATTGCTATTTTGTCATTCCTCATTGCACTTGATGCAAATTCCTAAACACATCCGCTAGAACACTCCTTGATAATACGCTATTGCCCCAATTATCTGGCATTTGTTGAAAGCATTGATTGTTCAGTAGTTATAAGTGTGACGGTGCTGGCCTGTCATAACAAAGCAAACGAAATTTATATTCTATCACATTTTCTTTTCCGTTCACAGAATTTTGTTTAATTCTATTATTTTACAAGATTGTTAAAACATCTTTTTTGCAAGGCCGTTCATCCATATAAAGCATCTCGATTATGCTTTTAATACACTATCAAAACATTTAAAACCAATGAATGCAGCTTTTGAAGAAGTAGATACAATAGTCAAGTTTTAGGCCTTTAAACTAAACAAAATAACTCGTTTATACGATGAGGAGGCTTATTAAGAGTATTTGTATTTGAATTATTTGTCATTGATATATAATACGAGAAAAAAAACTGGAGTAATCGGTTAGACAAAGCAAATGTTGTTTCCTACTTCGTGTCTGATTATTGTATGACATTATATAAAAGTAATTATGCTCGAAATAATGATTTCATTATAAGATGAATAGGAAAACATCATTCAAATTAGTGTTTTTAAACATTGACTGATAGAAATTATTACATTGTCCGCTTTCTTGCCGTTTTATATTACGATGATCAACTGCTTTTCAACCTTTTCTGACAGAATGATTATCATGACCTTGTGCAATTGACCTACAGCTTCTTTTGAGATGCCTTACGCTATATTGGCAACATTGGTACTATTTTCCTTAATGCCAATAGAATTATCATGACATTTAAAGGACAGCATGCATCCGATATATCTAAGAAAATAGTGACTAATGAAAGTACATGACCAACTTGTTAATTTCCCAATAAAATAAAAAGAATACCAATTGCAACGAAATTCCATATGTCATTTATTTTTACACAATTGTATATCATTTCACCAATAATTAGTCAAAACTTCTGCAATTTTAGAGTTATAAGATATACGCCGGTTAAACATAAATCTCTGCAGAATCATGTAAATTAAAGATGGATAAACTAATATGATATTTTGATACTGTTTCAGAGATATAAAATCGTAATGATGTCTGGTTAAAAACGTATGCTTGTTTATTCACGCTTTTGTCGCAGATTAATATTATTTATGTAATAATTATGTTATGGTCATATTAAGAAAAATATCATAATGATATATTCACATTAAAATGACATTTGTCACTGATGATCTTAATATGATATTTTCGAATACACTGACTGATAGAAATTATTACATTGTCTGCTATATTTTCGTTTTATATTACGATGATAAACTGCTTTTCAACCTTTTTTGACAGAATGATAATCATGACCTTGTAACTTTTTGTGCAATTGACCTACAGCTTTTTTTGAGATGCCTTGTGCTATATTGGCAACATTGGTAATATTATCCGTGATGCCAATAAAATTATCATGACATTTAAAGGACAGCATACATCCGCTATATCTTAGAAACTAGTAACTTATTGAAGTACACGTACAACTGGTTTATTAAAAACAACAACAACAACAACAAAAACAACAACAAAAAACGAAAATCCATACTTAAAATAATAACATGACATTTCACACAATTGTACATCATTTCACCAATAGTAAGTAAAAATCGTATGTTTTATAAAACGCAAATTTAACATAAAGTTCTGCAGAATCAAGGAAAAAAGGATGCGCTGTTTTGATACTGTATCAGAGATATATTATCGCAATGATGTCTGGTTCAGAACATATGCTTGTTCCTTTTCACCTTTTGTTGTAAATTAATATGATTAATGCAAAAAATATGTAATGGTCAAATTGAAAGAAGTATGCATAATGGTATACTCTCATTAAAATGGCATGTGTCACTGATGATCTTAATATTATTTCTCTAATGCAGTGATGCCATGGAAATAAAAAGAAACATGACGTCAATAATAAGTTAATAGGAAACGTTTCAAGTGTTTTTGTTCAGTAATACCGATGCGTACACGTGCCGCTGAAATCATATGTTATGGTGGTATTCACCTGAGAAAATTGTGTGAACTTAAAAAGAGGTGACATTAGATATTAATGTAATACTATAAATGTTCCATGAAAGCCGTTTCTTCCCACACTGCTGGCATAAAGACGTCATGTTTTGTTTTTCAAGTTGTTTAGTTTTTGTTGTATGTTTGGATAGAATACAGAATCGTTCCTGTCAAACAGCTTACGCCCACGTAAAGTTAGTTGTTTTTCCCTCTATAATTTGTCAGTATTTCAATAAAAAAAAAGCACTGAATGTTTGCTTTGCTGCTTTTATAAATAAAACAACTATACAAAGTACTTGAAATTTGAGAAATTTTGTGACAAATGAATCAGTCTTTCAAAGATTCGCATTCTAATGGTGTTAGAATTGATGTTTCAATGTTGTATTAGTGGTCAGAAAGAAGTATTTATAATAACTGTGTTAAAATATAAAGTTTTAGTTGTAATAAGTTTATACTTGTGTTGAACTTTTTTTATCATGATGTGTTGACCATTTCAATGACAAGTTCTGTATGAATTTGGCAATAATGTAAAGCGAGTTCCTAGAAAAACGAAACGAAGATATGATGCAGTCATTGAATGTTATATATTAGCATTATGTTTCGATTTAAAATATAACGTTAACATTTCCTGCAATTCACTAATTTGATAATATCTTGATTTGTTACTACTGGTAAATGTGCCAATATAGTTTGAAAGATTTGATGATCAGGCTAAATTTTGAATTAGGTTTTGTTGCTAATATGACTGTGCTAACTTTGCAAAATAAAACAACACTTTTCCAGAACTTAAAAACAACAACATAGAACTAAAAGCTTAAAAGGTTAATGTTACAAGTGCCTATACTCGCAAGAAGCTCAAAGAGAAAAATACATGCGCCCAGAGGGTAAAGAAATGTAAATACAAATAAAAAGATTAACAGTAATGATAAAAGGTATGAAGGCGTTGAACAAATAAGTTGCTTTGTTTCCTGTAGTCAGGAATCAAGATACATGTAATTAAAAAGAACTGAAAGGAAAATGTTATTTACATGAATTCAGTTTAAAGTATCTTGATAATGCAATTGGGAATTCAATTTAAGGTATCTTGATAAAGCATTGATATTGGCATTTACACCGATTACACTAAAGTGAATAGACTATGGTTTGTATGCAATACATCTATTACTTCTTTTATGTATACAATAAGGCTCGGAAATTTCAAACGGGAAAACCAAACTTTACAGCAGTGTTTATCGTAAATTTCAACTTTACCACTTCTGCTGACATTAAGTATCATATAAGGTAGTCATTCTAATAGCTTACTTCCATTTGTTAATCGCATTTCAATGTGATGTTTAATTGAAAATACATACGTGAACTTTTATTAGAATCTTGATGAGGAGTATTTTTTTTGGAATTATTAACCGTTCTTCAAATGGATCAGAAATGTGTTTTGTAATTGTTGAACCTTTATTGTTTGTAAAGCCTTATTGTAGATCAAACCGCATAAAACATCATAAATTGTTTAGAAATATTTATTTTTCGAATACATACATACAAATATATACACTATCAATACAAATTAAACATTCTTATATTCAAGAAAAGGATTCGAAAGAAAGTCTTTAAAAATTCTTATCCTTATCATTTTGTAAGAGAACATCACAATTAAACGGCTTTATTTGAATCTTTTCAAAACAGTTTGACTTTAAGTTTAATTTTGATTTAAAGTTAAACAAGAAATCGTCAAATAGCTTTTTTCTAAACTGAATTGTAAATTAGGTAAAATATTACTCAATTGCCGTTTGTTTGATAAAATCCTTGACAATCCTTGAGTACACAATTTTTTGCTGTCGTTTGCAGTTATATCTATTACACTATTTATGTAATATAAATAGAAACCCTTGTTCGTAAAGCAAATAGATGATTCAATATATTTGTCTTAAAAGCTTTTTATATTGATTTAATGTCAGCATAAGTACCCTATTATTAAAAAATTATTTGCTAAAGCATTTGGGCTAAGCCGTCTTTCTTCAGCTTAGCTCTTAAATACCTTATTCTATTTATAGGCAGAAGTATATTAAATGATGTACACTTTATGATTTATAAACCAAATGAACTTTTAGGTGTGAACCCTTTTCTGTTATGATACATGGTCTATGAGAATGATAATGGAAACATTTTATGTAAACAAATAAAAAGGGTTTGTATCAATTACATTGTTCTTTTTTAATTATCTGTCCTCGAATTTGAAATCTTTGCAAATTTGCTTGCTCTTCCTACCTTCAACATTTTGATTTTAGTAACTCTTTTTCTAGATACAGACATTTTTACGCAAAGAAAAAAAAAACCCCGATATAGTTTTTTTTGCGCAAACATTTTTTGCGGGGGACAAAAACAAAAACATTTGTTTTTAAATTGGGTACATATCAAAATTCCCAAATCGAAACATGGGAAAAAAAACGGATGCCCCTGTACTGTAATTTTTTCAGGGGGCAGGGTTTTTTCGCCCAATAATTATTTTAAAAAGAAGTCTCACAGATTTGTGTTTTAAATCATACTTCTGGTGATTTAATTTAGTTAAAAAAACAGGGGGACTAATGGCCCATTAAAATTGGGATTTTAAGAAAAAAAGGGATGCAAATATTGATATACCCTTCCCGCATACATGACAAAACTGGTTTGAAAAAAAGAAAAAGAACAATACTTTTTTTTTGATTTTTCATTGTAATTATCTATAATATTTACAATCGTTAGGTCAGAACAGAAGTGAAAATACTTTTATTTGAAGCTTTTACATAATACCTCGTCGTGCAAATATATATAATCATATTATATATCTTTATGTGTAAATATAACTATGCGACATTTTATACTAGTTATAACATATAATGCAATAAAACATGTCACATGATCATGTTTACACATGAAAAATACATAATGAAAATGATCAGGTAATAATGACATTTATTATTAAAGGGACTGCTAAAATAAATTATAATTAATGTATACTATCTCAAAACAAAACAGTACTAGAAATTCTCCCTGCAACTTAACAGGATATTTTATACGATATCTTAAAGGCACATTTTGCGTTCGAAATTTTATTTCTCAAAAAAAACCATTTAAATATTTGGTATCTTGTTACAGTGTTCAAAGTAATACTCATTTCCCATATACATGGATTTTCTTTTGCAACAGTAACTAAAGTAGAACTGTTGGCTATTTTGTATGGAAGACAATATACCATTTGTTTACTTTTTGCTACCTTTACCACACAAATCTGCACGTTCAGCAATATTTACTTCAGTTGTTAAACATCAAATATGCTCTAAATCCATTATTTAAACATTATTATACACATCCTTGACATTTCTAAAAAATTGATTACTAAGACATAATGTACCTTTAAGTCTACATAATGGTTATATCACTCATAATTCTATTCATACACATTTTAGAAATTTCAACTGTTATAGTCACAAGAAAAAATGTATAGACATACAAAAAATGCTTTTTAATATGACGAGAAAGGTATATAAGTTTACAAAAACAATTTGCTAAAATATGAAAGTACTCTTAATAACATTGATTCCTGTTTGAAGTCATGTGTACATTGCAACTGCTGGGCTACATTAAACTTAAAAAAGAGAATCCAAATTATAATTTTTAACAAATATAAAGAATAAGAAGAAAATAAAAATAAAATCAATTGTCGTACAACTAAGTTAATTTACAAATTTTCAAATAGGTCAAGTGTTTCGATATTATAAGGTCTAAGCAATTAAAACCCATAACTGCACAATGTCTTCCAATAAAGCATCAGTTCCCACATTAAACTTCGACACTATTTTACCTAATTACACTTCTTTTGTTACTAATGGGAACTTTTAAAGAATAGAAATCGGTTTAGTAAATTCTAAATTATAATGGCTATAATATGAAGCCTGATTTTGCAGATTTTAAAGGAAATTTAAATGCACATTATGAACCAATAAAATCTTACCTCTTTAATGGCAAACATGAATACTATACTGTTAAAATAATGGTTTTAAAGAACGTTAGATAATTTTATCTGAAGAAATAAGAGATAATGTGAAATGATTTGTCACAATGGTAGCAAAATATAAACAAAATAGTATTTTAACTGTCATACAAAATACTCATTCGCTATAAATGTACTTATTGCCAAAAAAGCAACAGCTTAAAAAGATGGTTTTAGTAACTGGCCAATGACGAATAAAACCGCTTTTGAGAAATAAAAATCAAATCATTTCTGAGGCATAATGGGCCCTTAAAGGATATCGTGGACATTGCCGTGATCTAATCATCATGTTACACTCCTCTCATAATTGGCAAACAAACAAACAAACAAGGATGAACACAATCTGCAATCTGGTTATATTCTGTTTACCATATAAACAAAATTGGAGTACGTGCACATAAATACTCAGTTTAGAAATCGTATATTTATACCAGGAGATCAATATAGATGCCAGACATCAGAGAATATAAGATCAAAGATGCCAAAAATAAATTGAGAAGAAACTTAACACACCACCATATGCATTTAGACCTTACCGTTCATTTTCATTTAATAAAAGTAAATTGCTAAACATTAGATCCTCTGTGTGCAAGGGAAATGATTAAACGGCGTGGTTGTGAATATAAGTTTTCATGTCACGAAATGGTTTTCAAAAGATTTCAAAACTTGTTTTCAAAAGCAATTTATTTAGGTTGTCATTACAAAAACGATAAAGCTATGTACTATGACAAAATAAAATAAAATCCTTTAAATCACATAAACGTATTTATTTTGATATTTAAATATGTCGTGTTAACTAAACAAAACTTTTTATCGTTTATAGGAAATGAAAAAAATCAACAAGTAGCTGGCATTTATAATTCATTGAAATACTTCCTACCTTTTCATTACTAAAACTGAATTGTTTTGATATGTGATATTTTGTAGATTAATAAAGTGCAGATGTTTCTTAATTCGAAATTGCACCATTCTCATTTTAAAATGTTGAATTCTGCTTAAGCCGGTGTTAGAGGTGGTGGACAGGAACTTGCATTTTCCAGTACGGTCTATGAACAGGCTTAATCAAACCGAGTCTGCAAAACTTTCAGTTTTGTTGTTTTGGTCATTCTTTAGGGATATCGTTTTTTTCTAATTTGAGTAAATTTGATTTACATTTCTATGATGACCAGTAAACACTTTTCGTGCAAACTTACAAAAACCCCTTTAGTTAACATTCATGCCTAACGACAATAATAATGTCTTAATAATGGGCTACAAAAGAATGTTTTATGTATTATACATCTTTTCACATACTATTAGCAGAATCATATTTGTTCCAGGAAGTGGTTTTAAGTGTAGGTCCTATAACGATAGGCTTTTTATAACTGAGCTAAACCTAATATGTTTAAACCATTTGAAAGCCGGTCAAATAAATGTTAAACATCATGTCAAAATAACATTAGGAATCAAACGTTATACAAGGTTCATAAATATCATAATATTTACATGTGAAGTTAAACAACCATCAGTTGCCTTTTTGTGCTGTTTTAAAACATAATTAAAGTCTTAAATACCAGATTAAAACTTTTGTTGGCTCGGTTTGATTGAACCCGTTTATGAACGACAGTTCAAGCTTCCCTTGCCACCTTGCACCGACTGAAAACAAACTTTAAAGTCTATATATATTTGTATTTAGATATATTGTAAATTAATGTTTTTGGTAAATTTCGCTGAAATTATTATACAAGACACCATACATGATATATATATCAAACCAATAAGAACATTTACTGACAGATTAAGCAGCTAAGTGTCAAGAATAATGCTTTTCAGATGCATTGCTCTTCAATCGGAAGTTGTTTAAAACAATTCCGTTTTGCATTGTGTAAATAAAGCAACCCAACTTCTCATCTTATCGATATTCCAGTATCCAATAGCAAAGGTGTGATCAAAGTCATTCTGTTTCAAATCAAAATGAATTGATATCAGCTAATATCAATTAAAAAAAAAAACAATTTGCGAAGAAAATATTGCATAAGGCCTGATCGATTTCTCGAACTAATTTAATGACATCTTTAAATACGTTAGAAAAGACATTGTTAGAGAAATGAGAACTTGAAAATATTACAAGCAAATTAAAATATTCCATGCCTAAAACATATCAAACTAACTTTCAGAGGTTCTGTTGTTTTACTCAAGTCTATGCTTTTTCCTGAAATGTACGAAAGGGCAAAGATAGAATCAAATTATTACAAATAATGAAATCAAAAGCATTGTATAAGATTAATTCAATATGTACATTTCCTCCAGGGAAATAAATGAAACAATGTAAATAAATTTGTGATCATTAAACAAATTATGTATGTGATAATTTTATTTCTAGTTTTGTTTACATTATAACAATAACATTCTGTAAATCTAAACAGTATCAAAGAGAAAATCCTCAGGGAAGAGTTATCTGTATAATTTCAAATTTGACGATATTGTAACTGATTGATTACAGATGAATTATTGATCAATAATTTTTAATGCAATCCTCTAAAACAACTACTTTAATGTAAGCACTCTGTCGCTTAATTTGTTTTCGACATTAAAATAATACCAAACTTTTATTTGATTAAGATGTACTTAATGATCAAAATACACAGAAAAAATGTAAAACATGCCAGTTGAAATTGTAATATGGTAAATAATTTTTTGTGATGCGGAACTGTTGATAGCGTTCGTTATATATAATGACGTGATCATTTTAACTTGATTTATTATCAAGTATTTCTCGTTATTTCATTGGCACATTCACTAACTAAGAGACTTGTCTGCTGTACTGTAACGAATCATGTTCTTACTTTTTTATTATTAGCAGAAGATAAGTAATTCATTGGACCATTTCTTACATATTTTATTTCCAATAATAAAATACTGAATGATAAAATGTATAATTTTTCGTTAACTTGATTTATATTCTACAGGTGAATGCAAAGAAAATAGAAAGGTTAAGATGGCCATATTGGAAAAGAGGATTCTAAATATAATATTAACAATTTGACTTGCCAAGGTTAGGTTATCTGTGAGCTAATGAAATATTTCACAAGTTTAACCCTTTCACTGCCATAGGGACGGCTTATGCCGTCCCTGTTATTTTCGGCGTATTTGCAATATGGACGGCTTTAGCCGTTTCTATAATAATAATAGTAATAATAATTAATTGAAATAATAATTATAAAAATAATAATAAATATAAAGAAAGTTATACCATCGACAATAATTACAATTATACTAACAGATTTGGAAACATATATGATTATTATGATACTAATAACAAATAATAATAATTATATTAATCAATAATATAGTAATTTCTTATAAAACCCTCTGGCAAATAGGTGATCAATAAAACAATAATCCTATAATCCTCTGGCAGCGAAAGGGTAAACATTTTATCATGTCAAATGTATCAATATGTAAATACCTTTGTTGATTTACAAGGTATCTCATAATGGACTAATGGTAAATTAATTATATTGTAGTTGATAAGAGTTGAAGTGCAAAACATGTAAGAGACAAAATTGTATTTAAAGTGGCGGCATGGCCGAGTGGTTAATGATCACTAGCGCATGAGTTTAAATCCCGCCTGCGACAAGTCGTTGGTTTTGAGCAGGAAACTTTAGACATATTGCTCAGTACTGGTTGGCTCCATGAATGGATTCGAAAGTGTGCTTATTACTTCCTTGACATTTTTCATTTACGACGTTTTTAACTTGTCTATATATTCTCGTACATGTATAAATATCTTTTAAATTATCGTCACTGTACTGATTTGATAAAACGAAGAAGAGAAATGTATATGGTCTGTGAATGTATTTATTAATCCTTATATATACAATGAACACGTTTTACATTCTGATACACATCAACAGGTAGACCTTTGTTAATCAGGATTTTAACATATAAACTAACACATAAATGGTACTTATACATAACAAATTCGTAAACTAATTCAATAGCGGGGAAATGATTTAATTCAAGTACGTCGTACATTTTCTAATGCAGCTTAAGAAAACGAAATGATCTAAGAATGAATTATTCCCTTTCAAACTCACTTAGAATAAGAAAGCGTCGAACTATAAAAGTTGTACGACAAATATGAACTATTAAAATAAGCAAGTAAAGACGATAAATGTGAAGTACTTAACCATTTTGGCATCATTACAAAATGTACAATATCTACCGTTATCTTCTGATTTAACCCAATTTTATTTTCAAGTGTAAGGGAAAATGCTCACCAATTAATAATGTTGAATAACAATTTCTTATATGATAAATAGTTATATCGTTTTGATTGTATGCATTTAATGATGTTGGACTCGAGTATGGTAACATGAAAGGAATCTGGTATGGTAAGTATGTTGAACCAACTTTGAAAGAACCTGCCATTTATACTTTAATATCGTCTAAGGGCTGACAGTAATCTTAACATAATTTCCTTCTCGTAAAACAGGACAACATTAAAGGCGCATTAAGCCTCATAATTGAATGCATTTTCTCCTTTGAAAGGGCAATCGTACGTTTCATAATTTTGTAAACATGGTTTAAGGGCATGTAAAATGTTTAACAAGAGAAGAAAATAGTTATGAAATTAAAATTAAAATAAAGAAAGCATAATGCATAAATAAAATGCTATGTTGACTTCCAACACTGTACTGATTGCCAGAAAAGGCAAAGGGAGCAATGGATTTGGAGACTTTATCCTGGCATCAAAAATAAAAAACTTTTGATGATAAAAAAAATATCAACTTTTGGACTTGATGGGCCTTTAAAGCTTACAGATAGAACATTGCTTTTTTGAGGACAACAGATGCCTTGGTGTAAGTTTCGATAACAATATTCATATGGCGGGTTAAGTCTAGGTTTATTTCTACGGCAATGTTTTAAACTCACAATGTCTGCTGTTCAATTACAAAATATGAATCTTTTTACACAATCTACGTTTACCTATAAACAATTTATTTGTTTTGTCCATGTAGTGTTTATTTAGATACAGACACTAGAGTATCGTGAAGTACAATTACACATAAAGTAAGCGGAATAACAATCTTGATACCTACCGGTTGTGAAGTTTGTTTGTATATACTTTGTTATGTTAACATAAGTATTAAAAGTACAACTGCATTGAAATGAAATATGTGTATTTCAAATTTGTATCCCGTTATTGACAGGAAATCAGTTTAGAACTTTCTTTATTCTTAATGCATTTAAACAGTCATTTATTACAAAGTTTAGTAATTTATCATTTATTTGTTTTCAATAAAACAGTATGCAACTTGTAATAAATGATTTATTTATTTTGATTCATCGAGTCCGCATTTGCACCGCATAGCAAAATTTATAACGCTCAAGCTGTACTTGATTTATGATTATATTATGATCAGTACACTTTTGGTGCAAACCTTTTTTCTATATTCAAGCTAATTTATGATCGGATATTGATATCAATTTTTGTCAATCATGATTAACAAGTGCACTAACAGACATTTTAAAGCTGACCAAAAATACACCTGTGAAACATCAACCTGACACAGATGGGTGGCTGAGTAAACAAATATGAAACGCAGTTTATAAACTGTTTATGGAAAAGCTCAATATAGATGCCAGACAGCCCAAACCATTAAACCAAAGATGTCTTCAATGCTTCCAAACCGGACGTATAGCCATAACGAAGAATGTCTCTGAAAATGTAATGCCTGAAAGAGAAATCATTATGTAGTTTTAAAATAAACTAAATCAAACTATAATTATTACTGAAAATCCGTTTTAAAGACTGTATTTTTTGCCGAAATTTTATAGATTCCCCTAAAACAAATTACACAACAAAACGAGAAAAATCAGTCCATCGGTTAGAAATCATGTTACCTTCAATTATATGAAACACTGTAAATGTGAATATGTTACTGCCACTGTTTCTGCAATTGGCATATGCAAAGTTATGTTTAAATCCGGTCATAATAATGTAAAACATCATATCAAAGAAACATTTCGAATCAAATGTTATCCAAGGTTCATTAATATGATATTTACATGTTAAATGTTAAATAACCATCGATTGCCTTTTTTGTGCTGTTTAAAACATTACTTGAGTACCAGATTAAAACTATTGCTGGCCCGGTTTGATTGAACCTGTTTATTTACGACAGTTCAATCTTCCCTTGCCCACTTGCACCGACTGGAACAAACTTGTAAGTAAAGAAATATATATATATATATATATATATATATATATATATATATATATATATATATATATATATATATATATATATATATATATATATATATATATATATTTGTACTAAGATATATTGTAAATTAAATGTTTGGTTTGGTAATTTATTCAGATATTATTATACCAGAGACACCATATATGATATCTATCAAACCAATAAAAGCATTTATTGACAGTTTAAGCAGCTAAGTGTCAAGAATAATGGTTTTCAGATGGATTGCTCTTCAATCGGAAGTTGTTTGAAACGATTCCGTTATGCATGGTGTGAAAAAAGCAAAAATCATCAGAAAAAAATTCTGGAAACAAAGTGATCCCTCGGAAGCATTAATCACAACAAAATTACAAGAGAATTGCAGACTCGGTTTGATTGAGTCTGTACATGAGGGATAATGAATAAGTGCAACATCCCTTACGCCCCCTAGCACCGGCTTGAGCGGTACTCAATTCTCAACACTTAATAGTGCTGGCATCAATGATCCCGAAAATATAACAACACTAAAAGACCCACTTTTCATTTTATCTATATTCCAAACTCCAATACCAAAATAGCGACCAAAGTCATATTGTTGAAAATTCAAAAATGAATTTATATCAGCTAGTATCATTTTACAGAGTTTTTTGCGAAGAAAATATTGCTTATGACCTGGTCGATTCTTCGAACCAATTAAATCTTCTTCAAATAAATCTATAAGAAATACGTTAGAGAAGACATTTTTAGAGAAAAACTTTAAGATTTTACAATCAAAGTAACTTTCAAACGTTCTGTTGTTATACGTACGTCCCTGCTTTTTCCTGAAATGTACGATAGGGCAAAGATAGAATTAAATTATTGCAAATAATGAAATCAAAAGCATTGTATAGGATTAATTCAATATGTACCTTTCCTCAAGGGAAATAAATGAAACAATGTAAATAAATTTGTGATCATTAAACAAATTATAATTATGTACAATGTGATATTTTTATTTCTAGTATTGTTTGCGTTATAACAATAACATTCTGTAAATCAAAACAGTATCAAAGAGAAATCCTAGGGGGTTATTTGTGTAATCTATTTGACAATATTGTTACTGATTGATTACAGATGTATTATTGATCAATAACATTCAATGAAATCCCCTGAAACAACTACTATATAATGCCCATTAGCACTCTGTTGTTTAATTTGTTTTCGACACTAAAATAATACCAAGGTTTATTTGATAAAGATGTACTTAACAAGAAAAATATACTTCGAACTTAAAAGACACAAAACACACCTTGTTAAATGTAAAACATGTCAGTTGAAATTGCAATATGTTAAAATATATTTTATATTCTGCGGGACTGTTGATGTTCGTTACATATAATGACGTCATTATTTTAACTTGATTTATTATTAAGCATTTATCATCATTTCATGGGTACATTCACAAATTAAGAGATTTGTCGTGCTGTACCTAAACGAATCAATTACGTGCTTTGGTATTTATATTATTGGCGGAAGATCAGTAATACATTAATCCATTACTAAATATCTTATTTTGCATAATGAAATACTGAATGATAAAATGTACAAATTTTCGCTAGATTGATGTTCTAAAGGAGAAAAGGAAAATAGAAATGTTAAAATATGATAAACAAGATCGACAAGGAAAGGCGGCATTCAATGAACGCAGCCCCCATCCGACCCAGCAACAAGCGCCAGCGGCAAGGAGCCCAGGAGGACTCCAAAGACTGCCTTTGGCAAAAAATAAAGTCCTTATTTTCTGATTGAGTTTGTTTAAAGAGAACTTGGTCTTTCATTTAATCAATCATTCATCAATTGGGTCAGTGAGTGATCGAACTTTACAAAATCATAGATAAAGGTTTTGTGTGTTAAATTGACAAAGAAAGGAATTAAACGGGGTAGTGTACACCCTCTATAGACGACAAGGCTTTTCTGCTTGAAGCATTAAGCATTACATATGCTTGTTATTAATACTGCCATTATGAACCTATGATAGCAACCGTCATCATTATAATCAGATTAATAAATATTTTGCACATCTTTAATATCTTTAAATAAATTATAATTAGATAATATGTACGGTTAAAATTTAATATAGTCATATTGGAAAAGAGGACTATAAATAAAATATTGATCATTTGACTTGCCAACGTTATGTTATCTGTGAGCTAATGAAATATTTCACAAGTTTAAACATTGAATCACGTCAAAAGTATCAATATGTAAATACCATTGTTGATTACAAGGTATATCACAATGGACTTATGGTAAATTAATTATATTGTGGTTGATAAGAGGTGAAGCAACGTTTATATACATTCTACAGTGCGGTACATGGACAAGATAAAATGTAATTTGATGGCGACATGGCTCACAAGCCGCATGAGTTCAAATCCCGTCAGAACTTCAGTAAAAAACTTTTTACACTCATTGCTCAGTACTGGTTTGTTCCAAGAATGGATTCTAAAGTGTGTCTAAATGCTTATACCTTTTTACACATTTTTCATTAACGACGTTTTTACATTGTTGATATATATATATATACATTTTTGAATTAATCATTACTATACTGATTTGATAAAAAAGGAGTAAGAAACATGTATATATGGTCTTTGAGTGATATATATTCATCCTAATATATACATTGTATATGTAATACAATATTCTTATAAAAAATCAATATGTAGACCTTTGTTAATTATGATTTTAACATATAAACTTACACTTAAATGTTACTGTGACATAACCTTTATTTTCTATTACAGCTTTAGAAAACGAGATAATCTAAGAATAATTCCTTTTTAAATTCACTTAGAATTTATCCAAAAAAAGTCGCCCGACAAATTATAACAAACATTAGCAAGCCAAGACCAAAAATGTGAAGTACTTAACTACTTTGGCATCATTACAAAATATACAATCTGTACCATTATCTTCTGATTTAACCCATTTTTATTTTCAAGTGTAAGGGAAAAGGCTCACCAATTTATAAAGATGGATATCAATTTCTTTTATGTAAATATCTTAGTATAAATAGTTATATCATTTTGATTGAATGTATTTAATGATGTTGGACTTGATTATGGTAGCATGAACGAAATCTGGTATGGTAAGAATGTTGAACCAACCTTGAAAGTACTTGCCATTTATACTTTAATATCAAGGTTTTAAAATCGTCGACTAACAATAATATTTAAATAATTTCCTTCTCGTAAAACATGCAAACCTTTAAGGCGTATTAAGCCTCAGAATTGAATGCATTTTCTTCTTTGAAAGGGCAATCGTACGTTTCATAATGTTGTACAAATGCACTCAAGGTGAGATAATATGTCACAAAAGTAGCATAATATATATATATATATATATTAAATCACTTTTAAATGTTCATATTGCCAATACAGGCAAGCGATCACCTTCATGGCCAATAGGTACCTCTTTGGAAACTGTATTATAGTATCAAAAACAAAAAGCTTTTTGACGATAAAAATGAAATTCATTTGGACTTTATGGGACTTTAAAACTCAAATCACACAGACATTTTTGAAAAGTAAGAAGAAAAAAAAAGATAAAAGATATTTCAAAGATGAAAAGATCATTCAAGAAGTAACAGATAGAACATTGCTTTTTTGTAGATGTCTTATGGCAAATTTCGATAAAGTGCTATTCTAATCATAAATAACATATAATACAATATTCATATGACGGATTAAGTCTGGGTTTATTTCTATGGAAAATGTTTCTGACAGCCCTGAGCAATGTTTTAAACTCACAATGACTTGTTTTCAATTACAAAAAATGAATCTTTTCATACAGTCTACGTTTACTTATGAACAATTTATTTGTTTTGTCCATGTAGTGTTTATTTTGTGATATACACTCGAGTATCGTGAAGTACAATCACACATAAAGTTAGCGGAATAACAACCTTGATACCTACCTGTTGTGAAGTTTGTTTGTATATACTTGGCTACGTTTACAAAAGTATTAAAAGTACAACTGCATTGAAATGGGAAAATGTGTATTTCAATTTTGTATCCCGTTATTGACGAGAATTCAGTTTAGAACTGTTCTTTATTCTTAATGCATTTAAAGAGACATTTATTATAAAGTAATTTATTATTTATGTGTTTTCAATAAAACAGTAAGCAATTTGTAATAAATGATTTATTTATTTTGATTACTCGAGTCCGCATTTGCACCGGGTAGCAAAATTTATAATGCTCAAGCTATACTTGATTTATGATAATTTTATGATCGGTACTGAAATTGCTTGGCGCAAACCTTTTTAACTATATTTAAACTAATTTATGATCTTAAACAGATATTGATAACAATTTTTCTCAATCATGATTAAAACAAGTGCTTTAACATCCATTCTAAAGCTGACCAAAAACCACCTGTGAAACATCAACCTGACACAGATGGGATAGCTGAGTAAACAAATATAAAACGCAGTTTATAAATCACATAAACTGTTTATGGAAAAGCTCAATATAGATGCCAGACACATCAATTCATTAAACCAATGATGTCTTCAATGCTTCCAACCGGACGTATAGCCATAACGATGAATGTCTCTGAAAAAGTATTTAATGCCTGAAAGAGAAATCATTATGTTGTTTTAAAAAACTAAATCAAACTATAATAATTACTGGATGTCCGTTTTAAAGACTGTATTTTTTGCCGAAAATTTATAGATTCCCCTAAAACAAATGACACAACAAAACGAGAAAAATCAGTCCATCGGTTAGAAATCATGTTACCTTCAATTATATGAAACACTGTAAATGTGAATATGTTACTTCCACTGTTTCTGCAATTGGCATATGCAAAGTTATGTTTAAATCCTGTCATAATAATGTAAAACAGCATATCAAAGTAACATTTCGAATCAAATGTTATCCAAGGTTCATTAATATGATATTTACATGTGAAGTGTTGAATAACCATCGATTGCCTTTTTTGTGCTGTTTAAAACATTACTAAAGTCTTGAGTACCAGATTAAAACTATTACTGGCTCGGTTTGATTGAACCTGTTTATGAACGACAGTTCAATCTTCCCTTGCCCACTTGCACCGACTGGAACAAACTAATAAGTATAGAAATATATATATTTGTACTTAGATATATTGTAAATTAAATGTTTGATAATTTATTCAGATATTATTATACCAGGCACCATATCTGATATCTATCAAACAAATAAGAGCATTTATTGACATATTAAGCAGCTCAGTGTCAATAATAATGCTTTTCAGATGGATTGCTCTTCAATCGGAATTTGTTTGAAATAATTCCGTTTTGCATGGTTTGAATAAAGCAATCATCAGTGAGACCCACTATTCATTTTATATGAAGGTTTTGTGTATTAAATTGACAAAGGAAGGAATGGAACAGAGTAGTGTACACACTCTATAGACGACAATGATTTTCTGCTTGAAGCATTAAGCATGAGATATGCTTGTAGGAATGTTGGCACTTTTTGGAATTGATAAAACATTATAGTAGAATGAACTTCATAGATACATGAATTTGCCAGTTATTAATACTGCCATTATAAAGCTATGATAGCAACCATCGTCCTTATAATCAGATTAATAAATATTTTGCACATCTTTAATATCATTAGATAAATTATAATTAGATAGTATGCACGGGTTAATTCAATCTAGTAATATTGGAAAAGAGGACTTTAAATAAAATATTGATCATTTGACTTGCCAAGGTTAGGTTATCTGTGAGCTAATGAAATATTTCACAAGTTTAAACATTTAATCACGTCAAATATATCAATATGTAAATACCATTGTTGATTTACAAGGTATCACACAATGGACTAATGGTAAATTAATTATATTGTAGTTGATAAGAGGTGAAGCAACGTTTATATACATTCTACAGTGCGGTACATGTACAAGATAAATGTATTTGATGGCGGCATGGCCGTGTGGTTAATGATCACTAACCGCATGAGTTCTAACCCTATCAGGGAAAAGTCGTTGTTTCCTTGAGCAAAAACCTTTTACACTCATTGCTCAGTACTGGTTTGTTCCAGGAACGGATTCGAAAGTGTGTCTAAATGCTTATACCTTTTTACACATTTCTCATTCTTTTTTACATTATTGATATATACATCTTTATAAATCTTTTGAATTAATCATGACTGTACTGATTTGATAAAAAAGGAGTAAGAAACATGTATATATGGTCTGTGAATGATATATATTCACCCTAATATATACATTACACATGTTATAAAAAATTCTTATAAAAACTCAACATGTAGACCTTTGTTAATTATGATTTTAGCATATAAACTTACACTTAAATGTTACTTATACATAACCTATATTTTCTATTACAGTTTAAGAAAACGGAATGAACTAAGAATAAATCCTTTTTAAACTCACTTAAACGTTATCAAAAGAAAATGTCGAACAATAAAAGAGACAAATTAAAACTGTTAAATCACCAAGCAAAGACGATAATTGTGAAGTACTTAACTATTTTGGCATCATTACAAAATATACAATCTCTACCATTATCTTCTGATTTAACCCAGTTTTATTTTCAAGTATAAGGGAAAATGATCACCAATATATAATGTGAAATATCAATTTCTTATATATACATATCTAAGGATAAATAGTAATATCGTTTTGATTGTATGCATTTAATGATGTTGGACTCGATTATGTTTACATGAACGAAATCTAGTATGGCAAGTTTGTCGAACTAACTATGAAAGTATCAGCTACTTATACTTAACTATGGGGTTTGAAAACCATCTAAGGACTGATAAAAATCTTTACATAATTTCCTTCTCGTAAAACATGACAACCTTAAATGCGTATTATGCCTCAGAGGTGGATGTATTCTTTCATCTTAGTAAGGGCAATCGTATATTTCATAATGTTGTAAACATGATTTAGGGCATGTTAAATGCTTATCATCAGAAGAAAAAAGTACTGAAAGTAAAGTAACTATTTATAAAGGTAGCATAGTGTAAACAAAATGTTATCTTGACTACTCGTACTTCCATATGTATTCTTATTCCCTTTAAATGTACTGATTGCAAAAAGGCAAACGAAGCAAATGATTGCTAAGTTTCATGGCCAGTGGGTTCCTGTAAAGTATGTTCTGAAACTATATCATGAGCTCAAACCACACAGACATTATTGAAACGTAAGCAGAAAATAAGATATTTCTAAGATGAAACGATCATTGAACGTCTCCTTTTTGAGACAACAGATGCCTTGTGGCAAGTTTCGATAAAGTGCTCTTCTAATCATAAATAACATATAAGACAATATTTATATGACGGATTAAGTCTGGGTTTATTTCCATGGAAACTGTTTCTGACAGCCCCCGAGCAATGTTTTAAACTCACAATGCCTTGTGTTCAATTACAAAAAAATGAATCTTTTCATAGAGTCTACGTTTACTTATAAACAATTGATTTGTTTTGTCCATATAGTGTTTATTTTGTGATATACACTGGAGTATCGTGAAGTACAATTACACATAAAGTAAGCGGAATAACAACCTTGATACCTACCAGTTGTGAAGTTTGTTTGTATAAACTTGGCTATGTTAACAAAGTATTAAAAGTACATTTGCATTGAAATGGGAAAATGTGTATTTCAATTTTGTATCCCGTTATTGACGGGATATCAGTTTAGAACTGTTCTTTATTCTTAAATTCTTAATGCATTGAAACAGTCATTCATGACAAAGTTACGTAATTTATCATTTATTTGTTTTCAATAAAACAGTATGCAATTTGTAATAAATGATTTTTTTATTTTGATTCATCGAGTCCGCATTTGCGCCGCGTAACAAAATTTATAATGCTCAAGCTATACTTGATTTATGATTATATTATGATCAGTACTCTTTTGGTGCAAACCTTTTTTTCAATACAACAGTATGCAATTCAAAATAAATGATTTATTTATTTTGATTCTGTCGGGTAGCAAAATTTTTTTATCTTCAAGCTATACTTGATTAATGATAAGTTTATGATCAATACACTTTTGGTGCAAACCATTTTACTATATTCAAACTAATTTATAATCTAAAACAGAAATTGATAACAATTTTTCTTAATCATGATTAAGACAAGTGCATAAAGGTTTAAGACATTTTAAAGCTGACCAAAAATACACCTGTGAAACATCAACCTGACACAGATTGGGTGGCTGAATAAACAAATATGAAACGCAATTTATAAAACACATAAACAGTTTATGGAAAAGCTCAATATAGATGCCAGACACACCAAACCATTAAACCAAAGATGTCTTCAATGCTTCCGAGCCGGACGTATAGCCATAACGAAGAATGTCTCTGAAAATTTATGTTAATACGTGTGAGAGATGAGTTTTTTTACAGAAGTCAGTATGAATTTTAAAAGAAACTCAATCAAACTTTTGTAGTTACCGAATGTCCATTTTAAAGACTGTATTTTTGTTGTCGAGATTTTCTAGATTTCCCTAAATCAAATGGGACACCAAAACAAACAAAATCGGTCCATCGATTAGAAATCATGGTACTTTCAATTATATGAAACACTGTTTATGTGAATATACTCAATATAGTATTTCAACTGTCTCTGCAAATGGCATATGCAAATTAAGGTTTTTAAAATTAGTTAATTTACATCTTCACATGGACAACGCATTACTATCATTCTCGATTTAACCACTGTGACCATTAGTGCACCTAAATATTTATTACATTCTTTTCCCATGATCATAACATATAAAAACGAAAGCATTATACCCGGAATAGTATTTAGCCGTGTAATTGCAATTAAGATGTAGCCCTCTCACCAAGTACAACATTATATTAAAAAAATCGCCTATAAGTAAAGTGTACTCTATTTTTTATCAATATAAACTAATTTGATCATGACGAATATTTATTATTATTTATTTATAAATTACCTCGTGTTCGTTACAAATGAATTGCTATAGAGGGAAAGTGTGTCATGTCCCTCTAATTATCAGACAAGATAAAAAAATATATACAACCAGCTTGAATCAAGCACATTTCAGATCGAAACCATTTGTGACATATCTATTATGTGAATACATGGGAATGATAACACCAAGTCCTCTTATACTGCTGTTCAAACTTCAATTTAATTTAAAGACAGTATAATTCGTAAAATACAGGCATAGCAATAACAGCAATGGATAGAAATTAAACTATATCATATTTAAAAACTGTGAAATTTGTAAAGATTATGGTAAAGGTTTAAGATTATACATGTTAGTCTGAAAATGTATGTTAATGTTTGCAACAGGTGTGTCATTTTCACAGAAATCATTTACTATTTCACAGAAACTGAAACTGTTGTAATTGCTAAATTCCCGTTTTAAAGGCCTTTGTTGGGATTTTCTAAATTCCACAAAAAAACAACAACAAAAAAACAACAACAAGAGACTTATAATACTGAGGGATAGGAAGCTCTTACAAAAGACCCACTATCCCTTGCACGAGATTCATTGGCCATTAAGTTGGTCGGTTTCTAACCTTACCGAATATGTTTACATTTTCATTCATTACCAATAATAATTTACATCTTCCTAATCTAATATATTCACAACTACTATTCCGTTCCTGTAACAAATTCAAGATAATATGGCTGCGTACCTATAGGTAAATTTTCTCAAATCAAACACGTCAGAAAATACAAAAGATAAACTTAACATAAAAACACACGATTGTGGAATAAGTATTTAATTACTAGTAGTTCTAATAAAACTTATTGCTTAAATGCAAAATCTCATTCTGTCAATAAATGAAATTAAGATCCTTTACTGCATATTCACAAAAGGCATTCTACCGATTAACCAAACGGTGTTGTAACAGAAGATGTTCGATTATGAAATAGAAAGAAAGTGTAAGATATAGATTTTGTTTATTGGTCTCGATCAATTTCCATTTTATTATCATTTTATCTAATTTTAGCATATTTGCAAAAATGATAGCATAGCTTCATTTCCATTTAAATATAACCCTGCGCCCTGCCACCTATTCCCACCCCCACACACAAAAGGTCAATCGATATAAGAAATCATGATACCTTCAAGTAGTATTGAAACATTATTACTGGTGTCGGCCTAGTGAATTTTCATATTCTTTGTTCTATAGTAAATCAGTCACATTTGAGGCTTAATTCTCGATTCCACTGTTCTTGTGAATTATAATTATACTGTCTTCAACTTTAAACAACAACACTATCTAAGTAATATAATATGTTAGCCATCTAATTTTTCAGAAATCTTTATTCTGTTGTAACACTGTTTAAATTCGCCACTTTGAAAACTCCGGACTGCTGGTGGGTAGTGCATTTTTAATCCTTCCGCCAACAAATGAGTTCCTGGAGAAAACACAAAAAACAATTTTTAAAGTCATCCTATAACACACAAAAAATACACACATGCAATAAATACACTTTAATTATGACCAATCAAACTAGAGAGAACTTAAACTAGGCCACTTCAAAACTTAAAAGAACTACTTTCTAGACTACAACGGGTTGGGTCTTACTCCGTACCGGGTGTGACCTACTGTGAATAAGTATAATACGACATTCCTGTAAGCAACCGTTCTATAAATGGCTACATGTATTTCTATATCAATATAATAACTTATTCACTAATGAAAAATATGTGTGTCAAAACTGTAACATAAATTATGTAAATCTCAGGGGGAAATGATAAATTATTAAATGATCTAGTTGAATAAATGATTTCACATTTGAGTTAACAAATTTTGATTTGTATATCCAGCATACACCAAGCAGCAAGTTCAAAATTTATTAATGGATTTTGTTAGCAAAGGCAATCAAATGCGTATTAAAAGTACGGAACTAATTTGCATTTTCTAACGATTAAGTTTTATAAAAATCCCTCCGAAATATACTGTTATATGACTGATTGTAGAATAAAGAAAAAAAATAAAGTGAGAACAATTGTACTCGTTGAAAAATTAATTAATCAACGCCGCAAAGTGATCAATCAGTGCAAAGCCATTGACATAAAATTCCATATCTAAAACCGATCATCCTTCCATAATAAAATTATTAAATATTCAAAAGATTACAAGGGTTTTATGTTTGCTGCTTTTTGCAGATTATAAGAAGTGCCAGTTAACCGTTTGCTGAACGAATTAACAACGACGTCATAATTTGATGATTTTGGCGTACATGTATTTAAATCTTTTTACCTACATTTGTAAGCAATAGAATTGCACATAACAAAACCTTCAGCGCTATATGGATGTTTGCCATTTATTAACAAGTGCAGTGCAGAAGTTGTAACATGTTTGGACATGATGTGTATTTTTTTAGTTTAAACGTCTATGAGAATAAAATTGTCGTTGATATTTACAAAGCTTAAGAGTATATGTAAAAACAGAACATGCATTTTAAATGACTAATATATACAGTACTTGAATTATTGGTCAATCGACATAGTAATAGTGAATCTATTGAAAAATATTACTATTTCAATTCAACATCACTGCTAAAAATTCAGCGTAATGTCACTTTAAATAAACCACTGAACGTTACAGTTCACTCAAATTATTTAATGACGGTTTGTTTCAATACAATAATATATTTGTATACCCCTCCCTTTAATATATATGTTCGTATTCACTTAACCCTTTCCCCCATGAGCATATTGTGAAAAATGGCCATTTTCACTTAAAAGCCTCCTCTTACAAGTTCAAACTGCTATGAAACTATGAAAAATGCTTCAATACTAATCAAACTTGGCACAAATGTTGACTGGACCACTGCCTTTGTAACGTCATGCTCAGTCTTAAATTTCCTGTTACCATTGCAACGAGGGGACATCTCAAAATTGCCAAAAATCACTATTTTGCCTCGATTTTTTCCATCTAAATTTATTTCAAAGTGCTGCAACTTCTCAAGGGATTGAGATAGAGTCAAAGGCTTTTCAGCGTTGATTACACGTTACCTTATGATCGACCTGGGGTCATTTTAAGCCTCTCACAAGTCCAAAATTTTCTTGGCGATGAGGGGGACTCCGTCCCCCTTCAACCCCCCAAACAGAAGGGGGCACATCCCCCTTCTGGCAACCCCCTCTTTTGAATGGGGGCGGCGCCGAAAAAGTGCTCACTTTTTTAGCAACATTTCTCAAACATGTGTTTGGGGCCCAAATAGGACATTTTTTCACTATTTCAGGCCTAAAAGGGGTGGGGGGTCGAAAGTGCGTTGTTTCGCGTATATATGAGGTAAAGGGTTAATTAAAAATTATAATAATATACGATTTCCTGTTTTAAGTATAAATTATATAAAGGCATCTACCAGGGCTGTTTGAAATATTCATGGAATTTTATCGTAGAAATATTAGAAACATACCGATTCAAAAGATTACTTTACTGCAGCACTTTTGCTTCAGACTTTGTTATTTTAATTCTTATATGAGCTTACCAACCCTATAACAAGTAGAGTAACTGATGGCGAACAGCATGGATCCTGATCAGACTGCGCGGATCCGCAGGCTGGTCTGGATCCATGCTGGTCGCAAACGCACTATGTTAGTTTTGTCGTGACGCGGCTCATATATCAATACATGAAATAGTAACATTCATTTATATAAGATATGTTGCCGCCCATGTACAGGTTCAATCCAACAAAACCTGAAACATTTTCGCCGACATTCAATTTTTCCTTTTTGTACTTTACTGGTGTAATAAAAAATAATCATAAGTAACACAAAATGATTGCTCGCAAATATCAAAGCACCACATGTCAAATTATGTAGGTTTTTTCCCCATTCACTACCTTAATGTTAATAGTTTATGACGGTACTTTATAAATTTAATTAGGTAATGTGATATTTATTAGAAAGCATAATCATTATTTGTATAATTGCCCACGTCTTCTATCTGGAAGAGCAAAGAAGTGGAAAAGTGAAGCTAATTATTTTATATATTTCATCCGGTAATGAAAGTGTAAAAAAGAGTACAAAAATTATTGTTTGAATTTTTAAAAAAGATAATTTCCGTGAAAGTGGATGGCACATTCACAAAATCATTAATAGTCGATTAAAACTGTACTCAAAATTGCAGCATAATAGTTTATTCCGTTTAGGAACAATACTCGTGTGTGTCAAATAACAAAGACATTAAATGTAACAACTCTTTCGGGATTCGGTTGAAAAAATTTTACTGTCAATATATTAAATTTTGATAAAAATATTTCACTAAATATAGCTTTTTCTTACATGTTTTTAAGTGTCACAGTAAAATCATAAAATATAAATTTCACATGAGCGGATGAAAAGAATATAACTAAAAGAAGTGGGAATATCGTCAGAAATAAATTCCGTCTCAGCAAAATTCAATAAAAATCCCTTTAAATCCCTAAAAAAGCATGAGATAAATAGGAAAATTGTTTGTTTTGTATGAATAACTAATAATTACTCGTGTACACCAGCTCGTACTTTTCACGTGTGGCTACGAGACATCCGAAAAGTAATATTATATTTGGTGTTCACTGTATTAATAATTTCGATCTTTCATGCAAATTAAACAAATATCCTCTATATACCCTTTTAATTCATTTTGATACGATTTCAAAAAAAGTCATCCCTTTTCATATTGTTTACTTTTTTATTAGCGTCTACTTATTTTATAATGTTACATTTTTACGTTAAAACGACATAAATCATGTTCAACATTCATTATGAATTATAACATTTCTACACATTTGATTTAAAGTTAAAGAAATGATCGATACAAAATATATATTAAGGAAATAGAAAGCATTTAAATGATAAAACTGTGCATTATTATACTACAACGCGCGAACATTAATGAATATCTTTTCTTTTCTTAAATGTTCATTGAAGCAATTTCAATGCAGTATATGCCAAAACCAGTTTTATATACGTCAGTCAACATTTAGTGGTTGAAATTCTATTTTGCAAATAATAGTGTCCCTTTTTTAAAATTCTTTGATATATTTATTCTAATCGGCACAAACTTGTCATTAAATACATTCCTGTTAAATAAGAGTACCATACTCGTATTGAATACTTTAAAGATTAAATAAATGATTTCAAGTACTGAGAAGGTTAGTTTGATAAGTCATCACAAATTAGATATTATCTGTCAAGCCCCTGTATATATATATAATTTCACAAGTAATGACTTACAAAAACGAATCTTTACTAAATTATGTCTTTTATACTGCAGTGTTTCTCATTTTAAAACATTATTGCATTTATAATAAACTGTTACTTATAACGCTTGCAGCAAATTCATTACTTGCTTTAATGATGCTGTCAGTTCATATGTCATGCACGCTTGATTATTCTTGCCCTAATCAACGAGCATATGTTGTCTCTAGGTAACAATATTTGACTGACACACTTTGTACGTTAATTATAAAGGATAGGTTCTAATATTACAAAGATGGTTACTCAGACATGTTGCTTATAATGGCAAAATTCATTATTATAAAACGTTGCACTAATGACATATGTAATAAATTGCCATTAATAAAAACTGAAACTCAGAAACTCAGATCCTTATTTTTTTTATTAAAATCACGCAGTACGAATAACTGGAGTCTATGCATCTCTTAGCCCCAGCAACGGGGTGGTTCTGATCCCTGGTGTTGCATTGAAGTTTGTTACAAACGAGGTTAGCCCAAATTATCGGTCCTATTTCGCCCCCATATATCCTTTAGTGTATTGTTGCGCCGTAAAAACAAACAAACAAACACACAAGTACATCGGCATTCATATCAACAATTCAAGACCAAAAAACTCCTGAAAAACGCCAGTTGCTTTTAAAGTAATGAAGATCAAATGGCTTTTGTTACGGACTATTAAAAACCATCACACAATCGATGTTTTCTCATACATAATTAATGCGCACAATTATGGTTATAATAAGCAACAGGCTGTGAATCATGAAAGTATAATCAACTGCAAATAGTAGCATCGATAGAAAAAGGTATACATGTATAATAAATATTCAGATATTTAGATGTAGATAATGCCAATTTATAATTGATAAATAATTATGATGTTAAGCCAACCTATTGGTCATATTCGTAATGATGAGAGAAACTTCAAAATGAAAGGTTTAATATATTAATATAAATCATGACATTTTGTATCATAGCCTTACATATTTTAGATTATAAAATTATACCAAATATATTTTGCTCCCGAGCAGAATATTGTCAAAATATAAATTATAATACTTAAAAAACAACAACAAAGCAACAAAAATTAAAAATCTGCAATGGTCAACTAGACAGAATAATTGTTGGAACTTATAAAAACATAAAGTTTGAACATTTAGCTATGGTAATACGAAGTATTACCTGTTAAAGGTTTCTTAAAGGACGCTGGCATGTCCATGCCATTATATAATTATTTTCTGCTAAAACATGTGGTAAAATAAGATTCACTTTGAGACAAAATATATACGAAAACATCTTTTCTAACGACAGGAATACTACTATTACAGCAACATAGCTAATGTAAGGCAGGTGGTGTTAAACATTCAACCATATATAAAAAGTCCCAATGGTAACATTTGCAGCTTTATGTGGGTAGAAATGATGCATTATATATAACGATAAAACACCTTTCTGAGCGTTGAATGAATCAACAAATTACGTCACTGAAATTGATACAAAGTAAGAGTGGTCATGAAACTAATTTAGAGGAAAAACGATCTAAGGCAAATTAAAGTTGTTAACGCCAGTACGGAAAACCGACATTTAAATTGTAAAGAAAACAACATTCAATCTATTCATCACTAATAAGAGCACATCTCATATCAAAGACTCCAAATGTCTTATTTTCAAATTATAATTTCAAATAGTGTTTTATACATGTTCTGTACATAGTATAATGTTAATGGTTTAGATACATTTGTCTACATATGTCCTTTCAATACTCTATAACATCATAAGGAAATCAAGAGGTTTAATCTCCAGTGGGTGTTATTTCTTAATAGCCTTATTCGCTGAGGATTAATTAGACAATGAGTCATTAATAGTTTCTGTTTTACGGTAAACCCATTCTTAGACATATGGATACTTATCATCTCTTTTATAAGAAATAAAGAAAAAAGGTATAAAATAAAATGTATCATATTGTGTCAAATATATAAATGTATATATGGTAATGATATGTAAATATTTGTGAAGAATGTTTGATTGATTTGGACAATATAAGTTGTGACTTTGGCGAATGTTTGTACAAGTAATTAAATTGTAATAGGTATTTGTTCGAAAACCAAATAAGTATTCAAAATGGCATGTTATTGATTTGTTTTGCAGTCACTTTTTCGAAAGCACTTTTGCTGTGTCTTTAATTACTAAAAAGTATATTATTTTATGTAACCTATGTTTATTTCTGTGGCTATGAAAATAAGCTCATGTTCAGCATTGATTTCACTAAATAAATAATATATATGTATCTATTTTCGTCTTGAAAAATTTATATAATCAATTTATGACTAGTCAATTGCCTAATGTAAAAAATATTTTGCTAGTGCATTCTACTTTTGTTATCTATAGTTATTAAACATTGATGTTTTACCAAAGATTTACATACATTCATTTTGGTATGGATGATGAGACCATTGTGAAAAAAGCAAACCCAGCAAAGCAAACAAGCAATTAACAAAATAAAAAATGAGACAAAAAATGAAAACAGATAGAAGCTTATTAAATTTTATCATTTTATTTTGAAGCTTTATACGTTCATTAAATCTTGTGTTACAGGATATGTATTTTTCTGAAATCGATTACACACCTGTACCTCTTTTCTTGTAACATTACCATTTTCAACCATTTCTGAACATATCTAATTGATATTTTACATTCAATAATAAAACGCAATTTTATATAGATTTTACATATGCAAAAATATATGCAAAATTGAAGCCCGAATTCTTCATAAGGTGTCTTACAAAAAAACTAATTGTAATTATTTTACGCAATCAAAAGGACCTTGATATAGTTAAGTTACTAATACAAAACATGCAAAAACCATGGATGTTTTGCAAATTTTATTTACATAATAACTGTTATTCACTTATTAAATATATATGGTCATACTTGTTGATTAAATAAAAGGCTAACACTTTCTTTTTTCGAAAGTTTTACACTATTAATGCTAAATACATGTTTTTTCTGGCTCAGATTATCCATTCAATAAATTTATTATAACAAATATTGTACATTTAACAAGTTCATTCCAAAAACTCATAATATTAGCCAATTCACAAATAACATAATGTTATTATATTATCCATTTAACCAATTCATATCGTAAACTACCTGCAGATATTAGCCAGTTTACAAATAACAGATATTAACCATTTAACAATTTCTTATCGACAATACCATTGATTGGGTAACTAAATTCACCAAAAATACATACGTCAAATGTCAGTCACATCTTTTATGTTGCTTTCAAAGCACAAGTAATCCGTCGTACAATTTTGACATTCTCTATGTTCTTTGTTTGATTAATCATAAGACAAGTTATTAAACTTTTGTCAGGATAATAAACACATATTTATCGACTCATAAGATCTTGTTTTTGTTCTGTTTTACAGAAGTTGAACATGCAATGCAAAAGAATTAACTTGTTTGTTTGAAAATGTGCTCCAATAATTAGCCTTTTTGTTATTTTTTAAAGACAACAAATTAATTATAAAAAATCTAGTTTAAATGCCTTTGTTAGGTGTAAAACTGACTTTTCCAAAATAAATCTTAGCACTTGTTTTTTACTAAGCAGATGTTAGATGAGTATTGTAATATTGCACCTGTGGTCTTGTAGGTGTGTCTATCTTTAACTGTTAATTATTCGTATCACATGGATTTATAGATAACAATTATCAAAATTATCATCGTTGCGTAGAAATATTTTTTCTAATGTACACATGTAATTTAGTTGTATCAAAACAATAAAACATTGATAAAACTAGCAAATTATCAAAATCCTTGCCGTTGCCGAGCTAATAAATGTGAAGAGTAATCGATATACTATTTTTTTGATTTCGCTTTACAATAGAGACAAACCTTAATCAATGGGAAAAAATCGAATAAAGACTTTCTTTAAGTAAACTGAAAGACAGAAACATATCTTTACAATAAGAAAAGTTAATGTATGAAGTAATCTGGAAGAAACGACAATACTTACAGCAAGAAAATAGCATTCAGTTAATTAAATATTTGGCAATCATAATAATAAATGAAAAACAGAATCGCGAAGAGTCGATTGCCCCGTACTGAAATAGGCCCCAAAAAGTTATATATTTGCCATAATTTTGGTTACTTGTTATAATTTGTTAGTCTTGACAGATTCAAAGCAAAATTTCATATTGAATATAATGCCATTAAAGAGTAAGGAATCCAAACAAGCAAATCTGAACAAAACAACTTGTTGATGTAGAAACCGTTTCTGTGTTCCGGGTGTAATGCTGTCTATTTCGCTTGTTGATGAAAGATTATCTGTCTTAGCAAACTTGATGTTGACTTTATCATATGTCGTATTAATCATGTCTACAAAAACTTAATATGTAATGTTTAACAAGAATATAATGTTTGATCGTTGACAAATTATTGCTCGTCCAAACGTATTTAGTCTGTCGTTTTATATAAATAAAATTGTATTATTTTAGTTACCTGATGGTATACACTCGTTAATTACATTATATTCGATAACTGATGAATGCTGCAAATATTGTATTATGAACGTCCTGACATTATGAGAATAGTATTTTACTGTTAATAAGCAAGTTATATTTTGTGTGTTTGTGTATCACGTGTTTATTAATCGTTTACATAATTTGACGGAGGCATAGTTAAAAGGCAAGGATATATACTTGTACATTACACTAATTTACAGCTGTCAAAATGTTAATTTTAGCTTTTTAAAATTCCTGCTTAAAATGCAATATATTCATGCAATTGTCAATGCATGATAAACTGTACAACTGAATATCATTAAGAATATCAAAGCAATACTAATGAAATACATGAGATATACCATCCTTCAAAGTTACATAAGATATACCATCCTTCAAAGTTATATAAGATATACTATCCTTCAAAGTAAGCCGTCTTGGTAAAGATAATTACAAATATATTGAATATAAAGCAGAACCTTAATTTGTTGGAAAAGTCAGTAGATATGAACACAAACTTATTTGCATTTTAACAAGAATTACAAATGTGGCCAAATGTATAAATAAAGTATGACCAGTTTTAAAACGGTGACATTTGTCCATTTAAAAGGATGTTATATCAATTCGTTACGTAAATCTTCATTTTTCGTTTTCATACCCTATTAAGTCTCATATTTGTTTAAATATTTATAGTTTATTAAAACATTCTATGTTTACTCCATAAGAATTCTAATAGACTATTATTACACTCTATTTAACGCAAGATACCGGTATTAACAAAAATACATCTCGTTCATTGCAAGAAGAACTAAAACATAAAAGAAATCAAACTGAAAAGAAATGATAAGTTCACAAGCTCGTTTAGACACTCGCACAATCGAATATATCATTAATTATGAGACTTATACACTATACATTTACAAATGAGTGCATCCAAATATGGCATATTAACTATACACAAAGGTCATCAGGCATCTACCAGATAGGGAACCTTTGTACCCGCTATCACTTTCTTTTGTCATCCGCAGACAATCACATCAAACGATTCATAATGATCGTAATATGCCGGGGTCGATGTGTCAAATGCCGGTTAGGATAAACTTCCCATTCGAAATATCATTAATTAATATCGCCAAAGACTTTCATTTGATACGCTTATATTCACAGGTATAAATTAAGTAAAGAGCAAAGTAAAAAGGTCGGGTTTATTGTCGACTTATAAACGAGGTCAGGCTATCCGTGTACACGTGTTTTAACACCAAGTCTCACAAAATGTAACCTTAATGAAAATTTCCGTTGATTTATCAGTTATCCGAAACTTGACAAATAGTTTATTAAATGTGTTCTATTTGATAAGATGTAATGCAAATATTGATATCATGTTTGAAATATGAGGATATTATTAAGATTATAGATATATGTATTTGGTTTTGGCTTTCCTCCGGTCAAGATCAGAATAATGATTTATTACAGGAAAATGTCACCTCGAGGATGTGTCTGATTAATATGTAAAGTCCAACTTTATTTGTCATCCAATGAAAAGGCTGTATTTCTTAAAAATACTGCGTAGGAGAATATATCAATTTTGTTCATAGTCACCTTCTGTTCTTCATAGTACTTCATAGAGACGCGTTCGTAAAAAATAGAGGTAGTGACGTTATAACGTGAATTTTAAAGAAGCCAAATAAAGCTTGACTCTAAGTATGTTAGTATTTATCCGTAGCTGTTCTACAAAAATTAGAAACACTCTCTAGTCACTATCGTTTCCGTCGAAGTTTCTAATTTCTGTAAAACTGACAGCACTGATGAACATTAACATATACTTAATATATTAGAATCGGTAAAAAAGAACAAAACATACTGATAAAACATTTAAAATACTAGTATTAAATAATGAACGCTATAACATTCTGAAATTGAACATTAAATATTTTTAAAAACATTACCAATTCATTAACATTTTATCTGAAACATTCTTAAACCTCTTTTTTATATTAAAAGAAAGTATTTTGCAGTGAAAAGAAAGACTCTGAAATAGTCAATGAAGGCAAAACTCTGAGACAAATACTTATTTCATTTAACTTTACAACATTAAATATAGCCAGGACATTTTGGTACAAAGTCTTTTAAAATGTCTGGTGATATAGTTTTGCTACCATTGATTGTCGAAAAGTACATGGTATATATAATATTACAAATCATTAAACTTTTTTTAATCCTAATATAGGTTTTCACCATGAAATGATCTTACCTAGCCGTTAATGACTATTTGATAAATATATGATATAATATAAAGATAGGTATTAAAAGAATATATTATCTATATCGCTAAATGAAAAATGAAATTGCATGTTATTATCATAAAATAATCTTAACTCAAGTTTACCATTATTAACTATTTGAATAATATATGATATGATATAAAGGTAGGTATCAAATGTATATATTATCAGTATATATTATTGATATCGCTACGTGAAAAATGAAATTTCACATCATACATCACTTTATTGATTCTTAAATCGCCACTGTACATTAAAATCATTCTGAAGTGAATTTAAAACGAATTTAAATATCGAGTTTAATTTGTTTTATGTAACAAATTTACAATTATAAATCCACAAAAATCTTATTTTCATTTCGTTCATATAACTGAAAATAAGCGTTTATTTCTGTTTTAGAGATTCTGTTTTTTTTTTCTATATCATTTTGACAATTATAATATTTTTATGCATGATTTTTGGACACATATCTTTACCATTTATGTACTATTTGCAATTAGCAAAAACAATCAAACAACTGTATAATACCATGGTGTTTCTGTGTATTACACACTTTTTTTTCTAAAATTTCAATGATTTTCGACTTTTGTTGCGATTAATGCTTCTGAGGGATCAACCCTTTTTCAGATTTTTATATTATTATAACATCTATACTAGATTAAGCATTATTTGTAATGAGCAGAAACAATCAAACAACTGTTTTATATAATACAGTCTAATATTGTTTAGAAGTGTTATCCTCATTCTTAAAATTAGAACATGACTAATTTGTTGTCACCACAAACCTAAAGTTTTTCAAAACATATGATATTATCAAAGATAGAGTATCATGAACAATTACCAATCGTCTCTACAAAGGTAAATTAGTTTATAAACATCTATTAACAAATGCTATATATAATAACTTTTGGTATACTACTTCAAATTTGAATCAATACTGAATCAATACTGAAATTAATTGGTAAGAAATCCCCATGGAAAAGTCGGGTGTTTTATATTCAGATATGACCGTGGTGTCGCCACTAATCAATTCTCGTCACTAACATGTTGATTTATAATTAAAAGTACATAAACATTGAAATAAAATGTTACGTTACACTTAATAGGTATAATTTTGTAAAACATAAAAATACAACGGCGACAATTAAGACGATATCATTATCAGTTTTATTATTTGCAGCAGATATCTCGCAGTTGTCTTTTTTCTTTCTTTTGAACATCATAATTATGTTACGTATCGCGCAGACCTTGGCCTGGACTAGATATTACGCGGTTACCGTGTGTGCCAATACTTGAACTTTCCAAACCATCTATATTTCTCAGTCCACTTATGTCTTTTCATTTATCATTTATAGATTCTTGATAAAGTATAAAACAATAACAGTGCAAGGTGACATGTGCAAAGTAAGTTCAACGATTTTGGTATTAATCTTAGTTGACTTACTTCTCGGGTTTAACACTGTGCGTATCTTATGAGGCTACATTTAAAAAATGTTGAAAAGAATTGTTTTACATCTTGATAGATACAGTGTTCTTTAATATAGCATAAGAACTGAATTTGGGTTTATTATTGAACATTTCTCATTGGAGTATATAAGTTATTAAAATCAAGTGGTTTTAACAGAGGTGTATGATATTTTAGAGAGTGAAACTTAGCCAATATGTCCCGTATGTGATTTTAGTCACTGAGCAAAAACAACATTTATATTGTTCTTATATGTAATCTATCAAAACATGCATTCTCCTCTGTAATATAAATTATTGCATTTAGAACACTCTTGCTTTAAATACATTTTATAACATTTATATCATACTTTATATACAAACATATGACAATAAAACCGTCTCCCAGCACAAATCTCTTAAGGATCTCGTAAAAAATGTAATTTATTACGACATTGTCTGAAATATGTATCACAACCTTATATTTTGAATTATTCGCTCGTGCTTCGCAGACGATTTCTCTCATATCCTTACATTAACAGATATAATCAAGATGACCATTCACCTGTGGAAGAAAAACAACTCGAGTCAGGTCAGGCTGACTTATAGAGTAAACAAACGTATACCATTAATTATAAATCACATAAACAATTCAGACATAAGCTTAATATAGATGCCAGACATAGGAAAATACGAGATCAAAGATGCCGTAAAACACACAGACCGCGCATAAAAAACATTACCAAGAACATTTACCTCTATATTTTTCATACAAATTAAGATAATTTAACTAATACAGTATGTTGAATTAATTTCTTAATTTATAAGTTGGGAATGAAAGAACATATGTAACTCAAAGAAGCAAAATTACAACAATGATACCTGAATGTTTAAAATAGCAATTCTCTTATTTATAAATTATTTGATTACAAAGGATAAACAGAAAGATATTAATAAACTAATCTTGAAATATCTAAATAATTAGCTTTAGGAAATATGACAATCTTAATTGAATAATAAACATCTTTCTCCACTCTGTTACTTCACCGCGATTGATTTTCATTTTCATTATGCCAATTAATCAAATGCTATAATAAGCGTAACATAAATTATTCATGAATCTTATAAAGATAGACAGACAATAAAATCTTTATTATGGTTTAAAAATGAAATGAAACGAGGAATATTTTTAGTATTCTTTTTAAAGTTACTAAAGAATATCAAAATATTAGGTAAAAAGTAGGTAACGGTGTGTACTAATGATGGTACATTTAGTATATATTAGTAACATCAACTTACAACTGCTCGTTACTAATGAACACTTTAAAGATATATGCTAACCCTAGTTAACTGACACATATATCTTTATTGTCCTTTGTAAAGGAAACTTTACGGCAAATGTCTTGTCCTTTTGGCTTTTGGACCATTTGCATAGAATCTAAACATTACAATTTCAGTTGACTCTAATTTTATACTCCACCACCTAGACTTGACATATACATCACATCGGATTATAAGTGCATATTAATTATTTTACTCGCCTTAAGTAATCATTGAACATAGCTTATACCTTATACCTCTAACTGTTATTTAACCAGCTAAAATGTGTGAGATTAAAGATATAATGTTATTAGCATCAACTTGCAGTGATTATTTTATACGATTTATCCATAGCTTCATATACTTTCATACCAAATTCACAAGTATCAAGATTTTTCAGTTGGCATCAAACAAAACACGTGCTCAGTGTGTCAACTACGACAAGTTCAACCAATCACCCTTTTAATTTAAACGGTACACGGTAGGCAGTTGTATATATGTTTACTGCAATTAAAATCAACACATGTGTACATGTATACATTTAACATATTTAAACAAATGCTTTGAATTTTCCAAATCCGATTGAAAGGCAACATTACTCAATAAATGACAAAATTATAATGTTTCGTCCTCTAATACTGTGTTTAAATTAATGACTTCATTTATTACATGCACATAAAATACCTGTAAAGTTTCAAGCAAGATTTTGCTAACTTTTATTACCCTAAGATGTTTACAAAAATCTTTGTGGTGGCCCTATATCCAATTTCATTTACATAATGACATATACTTGCTAAATCGTAAACTATATGTTTATATATACTGGAAGGGTGATTTAGATAAATCTACACAAATAAAAAGCATGCTTAACAAGAAAAAGGACCGTGACCTCCGAAGGTTAGTAAGCTATATTAAAAATTCTCCTTACAGTTTGCTTTTTAAAAAAGTTGATTTAATATTAATATTTTTATTGTTTCTCTTATATTTTTTGTTTTATCATTTTTTTCCTATATTAACTCATCCCGTGGTACCATACCATTACCAGTGAACAATCAAATAATAACTGAATAATACTAAACATACTACAATATTTTTTAATTTTATATTTGGTTTTACGGGGTACCAACACAATTTACTTCATATGCCACCGAAACAAGAAAGATCTTTTTAGCTAACCTCGGTTGTTACAAACTTAAAGCAACACCTGGGGTCAAAACCACCACACCTGCAGGAGCTAAGAGCTTGCTTCATTCGAACCCATTTAGTCGCCTCTTATGATCACGCAAGAAAAAATGATGCAGCGATTTTGATGCCCCGAAACTTAGTCAACCTTTCATCCACAAGGGGAAAATACAATATTGAAATATGTTCTTAAGGTCGTGATATTTTTCTATCTAATTACATTTTTGAAGATACCATTCACTACTACCTACAATGTCTATCGCGTTTTCTATTATTATTTAATATTCTGAATCTTGACGTCATGTATTGTGAAAACCTGTTAGATTTGGTCATTCAAATAGTATACACATCTGTTAAATGAGCTTATTAGGTAGTAAATGCGAGCATATTTATAATCTATGACAAAATTCTTCACCTGAAAAAAAGACATATTTATCATGTATGCATAAATCATCAAAACATTGTCATCATTTGACAGTGTTAATATACTTAAATATTAGATAAGCGACTACTCCCCAGATTCTGATTCGTATGCTTTTAGGCCCATTATGCCACAGAAATCAAATGTAAGGTATTATATTAATTTTATTGTATGATTAGAAATTAAGTGTCTTTATTTTCTTGCACATAATATTATAGTTTTATAATTAGAATTGTTCAACATGTCATATATTTATATTTTGTTATGTGAACATTCATAGGCCCATTAAGTCTGCAAATACTATTTTTTCCTCTTAAAAGCTTTGTATTTTTGGTATCCTGTTCAAATCTGTAAAATGTTGCTAATTAGCCAATTAACAGAATAATCTTTTGCTTCTGCTGCTTGTTGGTAGTAAGTACAGTTATAGTGACTTAGTATTTGGAGTGGAAGTCAAAATACTTCATTGTTAACATTTTGCTACGTTTTGACGAATAATTGCACATTTTGGTGATACGTATCAAACATGCTATACAACCATTATTAAAACGCTATAAAACTGATGTTTGCCCTTACCAAAGAAGGAAAAATGTATTCATTTCTGAAGTATAATGTGCCTTTAACTGCAAGTAAAGTGTCTCCGTAGAATTGCGTTTTTTTTAAATGTTAGCAGCTGTAGCATTGTATTGTACGTAATGTGTGCATAGACAAGTCAAAAATAATCATATAGAAACATTAGTCGCTTTAGTGAAGAATAATATATTGCCTATACAAAAAATACTCTGCAATTGCACTACTCTTTTGTGATTCCGATTACCAATATTGACTCTTTTGTGAATATTTCGGAACAATTACTTTTTTTCATTTTCTTTTTTCTTTTACAATACACTTAATAGTGTTTTGAATTCCTTTATATTATGTTTTTCATTAAGAATCCATTAATTTGGTTTAATTACTTTCGATTTTATCTTGATAAAGCACACACATATTATGAACAATGCAATAGCTACGTGAAATTATTAAGTTTAACAATGCAATTTGTTTTTTGCAGTATGTGAACCATTTGTTAATAATAAAAGAAATGTTTTACTGTGCTTTACTTGTAACAAATCATTATCATGTATTAACGTTGTCCAATGGTGTTCTGAATGGTGTTTACCAAATATCATAATATTGTAAATATTTTTAACACAATAACTAGACGCCCGGGTTCCTCTAACTTGATCACATAACCTATATCAAATAATGACGAAGCAAAGCATTACATATACTTATATTGTGGCACGGATTGGATGAACATAAAAACAAAAATATCTATAGCTATAGCAGAATGAAGTTGTGTTCGGTGCTATATTATTCCTAATTAAATTGTATCAAACAGTACAATACAAATATTAAATTTATCTTACATCAACCATCACTTTAGTGGCACAAACACTACATCGGTTGCTATGAATTAAAACTCTTCTCATACCCCCAACAACAGCTGCATTAATGCAGGACCAAAGGTTACAGTTATTAAAGTATGTCATATCTAAATCATAAAGAAAAACGTAAAACATTGATCTCTTATCTTGTGCGATTTATTGTTTGGGCCAAGAAAAATACTTCCAATGTCAATGGAGACAGTCATGAATCTGGAACAATGCCACAATAACAATGGTTGTTATGGAATAATTATGATCATAATCAGTTGAAAAACGTCTCGACTTAATATGGGAACAATAAAAAACAGTGTGTTTTCTAATGCAGACGATTGTTTCGATACATCCTAAGAAGGATTTGAGTAAAGACTATCAGACGTTTTGATGTCTTGATCTGTATCGGAATTAATATGTATATATCTACAAGAATATATTTGTACAACACATACAATACAAATCAAGCACATTTTGAGTAATTATTCGAAAAAGTCGACATCATCGTAGATTTCTGTATGAATACGCAGAAGATAATTGGGAATATATTTCATATTCAGAGTATAATTTTACTATCTAAATAATAGCTTCTTAACGTTATCTTAATAAAAAATATTACTTCCAAATATATGAACTGATTTTGTAGTTTGAAATTTAATACAAGAGTACCATTCAATGTAACGGACTTACATAAACACTAAGTAAAAAGCTGAAATACAGTACAACAGAATATAACCAAAATAACTTCTAGCATCATAAAAAGGCAAGAAATGGTTTCAGCAATATACTGTATAAAATAGCCATTTCGCTTTATTTACTTCCTTTCGCTTATTCCATGAAATAAATTATCAATTATTACACTCACACCCATTTGCAAATGGAAACAAGACTATTACTATAGATGGGTAATGAAGAAGCTCCGGCTTTGATAACATCATAAAGATTATTGTTTCAAAATCAAACAAAATTAATGTCTTTGCCATTTTTTACTGGTTATACATCTGGAAATGAGCAAACTAAGTCATGATAAATAAATAACAACATTTTCCTTATTCAATATTATTTTACTCAATTATCAGAAAACAGATATGAAAAATGTGACGATCATTTATTAAAACGATATTACTTTTGAATGTAAGAAACGTAAGGCCCATTAATCACCTATGTTTTAGCTATAGTTAAATCATATGTTTAAAGCATTACCCGAGAATTGATTTAAATTAATATTAAGTTGGCTGATAATCAATAACTGATTGATAAGTTTGTTATTATGTTATTCAATAAAAGCACAATGTTAATACCTGTTTTTGTTCCATTAATTTATTTACACTTAACCTTGCTATTCCAAAAAACGATGAGCCTTTGCTGGGACTACACTGGTGGAATTGACTTTTTTATCTTGAAATCACCAACACTGATTATGAGCAGTAGAAAAAATGGCAAGTTTAAGAATAAATTCAGCTGCTTTTAGTAAACTTGTTTCTGAACAAATATAACACTTAATTGTCAATGTTGCCAATATTCTAGCAATAAATTTAATGAACACCGACAAGGATTGCCAATAAAAGTGTCATCATTAAAGTTCAAAATAGTCTATAGCATTTTAAATTACACTAGCATGTAATGAAATAGTGATTTCAAATATAGTGGTTTAGCATACCCGTAACACATATTTTAAGGATGACCAATTCCTCTTAGAACAGTTACAGTTGATAGGATGTAAATAATGACCTAACCTCATCTTTAACAAGATTGTACATAAGTATACAGAATGAAATATATATGTTAGTTGATAACGGAAAACCTCGTTTTATTATGTAATATATCCATTTCAAATGGGAAACATTTCCCAATAGGTGTTTGAGAGTATCGAAATGGAAACCGCATTAATTCATGTTTACAGCTATAAACTTAGTATATTGATACTTACAAATTAGTTTTAAATTTTACGAAAAGATTGTTTAAATATCTTTAAATATCCAGATAGTGTTTCTACTAAAATACCCGCGTGCAACTGAAAGACTGCACAGTAGGGCACTTGGCCTTTTCCTCCTTCAGTTATGCAGGGAAGTCACCGTATGAGCTATGCAGTGTCGGTAAAGTACATTTTGGTATTTTTATGAGTTATTTTTAGAATTTAATTAAAAATAAAAAACGTAGTTTTTCAGACAATGTCTATATTTTAAAGAATACATTCGAGTAAATAGGTATTTCCTACGATACAAGAAAGTGCAGGCTTGACAATAATGTATAATTGAAAATGTCTGTTACTAAACTGACTGCATGATGAGAACATTATCAGAGTTAAAACAGGCCAATACTCTCATTAATATCATACCTGTTTTTAATAAAAATTCACTTAGCGATAAATTAGTTAGATGAAAGATTCCGGTATTTATAATGTGATATCAGCAAAAAAGATTAAAGAAAAACGTGGGTTAAGATAAGTGGAAGTAGTTAAAATCTGTCGTATTAACAAGATTTATCGTTTATAATAGTTGTTATGATATGATATTCCGGTCATGGAAGAGACGCTAAGATAGTAAAAAGTGACATCTTACCGCCATAGACAAACGTTTAAACAATGAAAAGACAAAAGTGTAGAACATGTACAAAAGTTAAGTAGTTTAATAAAGCAAACATGAAGTTTTTTTTGACAAAGTTATAACCACTTTACCCTCTGTAAGTTTACCTAGGCAAATGTTAGTACTACAAACGAACATAATTGAAAATAATAATTTTGCTTGGTATTTTGCATAAACATGAAATGTTAAATCATAGATCATTATTCAACCTGTAACTGAGTTTTTTTATTGTTTTTTTTATGTTTATCAATCACTACTCTCTCCTCAGTTTTAGATGGATTCTATTTTATTTGGCAACACTTGTTGTAATGACGTATACCTCAATAACGAAACATACATTTCTGTTATCATCAAATGTTTAATTTATAATGCTCCTTATTTATTACTTTACTTTCCAACATACTTTCCTTGGAAATGTTATTATTTTCCAATATGTAGGTGTTTATAAAAAGGGAGGAAAATATCTAAGCCTATGCTCATTTTTTTCAAACTGATTTCAAAATGCACGTTTTAAAAAAAGATTTTTGATGCGACGTGTTAAATTTAGTTATGATTTAGCAAACTAGTAGTATGGACAATTATCTTTTCCGATAAAAACGTACTACTTTTAAAAGCTATTATAAAAAAAAAACTAATGTACATATTATTAAATTAAACATTGGATTGAATCATACACATTTTGATTGACAAATCCGTAAGTTATATTGAACATGCAACGTTCATATGCGTGATATTTTGATGTTATTAGACATTTGGAAACTTATGATACTGCGAATAATAATTATCCGAAACTAGACTTAACAATTTTTACTTTTTCGTCACTGTTACAATTCATTTTTTGGCTCAACGTATCAAAGATTCTTTGGCTCAATGTATCAGAAATCTTCATTTCCAGACAATAAATAAAACAGGATTTTCTCTCTTATATAATGCTATAAAAATGAAGTAGACAGAAAAGAATCATAAGTCAAATGACATAAAAGAGGAGAATTGACAGCATCTATGTTACATTTTGTTAATCGTGCCATAAATTTGTCAAAGTTGATAGTTGGCATGTGTGCAGCTTTGTCTATAGTAAAGTTTTGCTGTTCTTTTTATAATGTTATCAAGTAACAAGTCATTAAATTATTCTGTTATTTATATTGCTTGGTTTGCTTGGTTTTAGAAGACAAGATTCTTGGCATTTTTTAAGATAAAAAAATAAGCGAAAATGGCTGGAGGAAAACATGGAATAAAAGAAAAATATTGATATATTGAAAACAAATTCTATATCAAACGAATATACATTGTATTCGTGTATATGAAGTATTATATTAAACAAAAAACTCTACATTCTCAAGAAGAAGCAAATAATTACATAATCCCTAAATTGCAGTTTTAAGAATGATTCATCTGTATATTGAGAATGTTACGTAATTGACAATAGAAATGCAGAAAAGGAGAATTAATTTGACGATGCATTCTGAAATACGATTACACTTTATGTTTATGAGCCGCGTCACGACAAAACAAACATAATGGGTTTGCGACCAGCATGGATCCAGACCAGCCTGCGCGTCCGCGCAGTCTGATCAGGATCCATGCTGTTCGCTTACAATCTCTAAAACAAGTAGAGAAACTGATAGCGAATAGCATGGATCCTGATCAGACTGCGCGGATGCGCAGGCTGGTCTGAATCCATGCTGGTCGCAAACCCATTATGTTGGTTTTGTCATGACAGGGTTCAATTATGTTTTTAGTTTTAACGCACAATTGATTAAATCCTTAAAATAGATAATGAAATGTAATAATATATGAAAGCCATGACCTGACTTTTTTATTTTTTAATTTGGAACACAAACCTCCATATGTTCTTATTTTCTAATTTGTATGATTAAACACATGAGAACGTTGATACACATTTGCAATATGTGACCCTTTATATTGTAGTTTTTGTTGAATTTGTTGAATAGAACACGATCATGACATTATGATTGAGTCACAACCATTCAAACCTAATTTACCACCTAGTCAGAATGACGTTTTATCTGTTTCCATACTTAAAAAGTACAAATCTAAAACGACGCAGGTTCATCGGGTGGGGGGGGGGAGGGCTTTGAATAGAAGTATATTTTACCAATATATAATGTATATTTTATCAATATATAATGAAGAAAGGGAACAAAAAAAAAACAATATATACCAAAGAAAATTAGAAATCATTATGCAACATTAAAAACATAAAATGTTAAAAAATAGAATAAAAAAATCATTAAAAATAATTTTTGGTCCGCTCTTAGACTTTATAAAAAAAACAACGTCACGTTGCAGTCTGTTACAGTGACAGTTCAATATTTGTACATCCTGGTCTTGTATACATATGTTACATGTTATTTTCACAGCATGACTCATGAAAATCTTATTTTAAAACCAAAACAGAAAAAAAGACACAATTTTTATTCTCTTTGTAAATATATTCAGTCAACGTACGATAAAACATACTTATATCTTCTGTTTAAGTATTTTAAATATAAAATAAGAGCATAAAGATTGAATATTTATACACTTGAAATATCCCAGCCGTCAATTTATGGGCTTTACAAGGGCTATCGAAAACAAATAAAAATTCAATAAGTTTTGTTGGTAGATGGAGATAAGGTTTGAGCATAGACTACGTTTTGCAAATACACCCTAAGCTCAATGGTGTACATATTTTCTGCCCGCTACTAAATTCACATATTGATTAAAGTAAAGTCGAACGAACTGAAGGTATTGCATTTATTAACGTGAATATACCAGAGACATTTGTTCTCGCGCTTAATACTGGAGAAAAGGTTATTAGAGAAGGGGGATTAAAGTTGTAATATATTATGCGAACATCTCTCTGTACAGGTGGAGACGAACAGTTGATTTGTTATTGTATACATGAACAGGACACTGGTAAACTTACTAAAAATTCAATAGGGAAAATTTTCCCGTGAACGCAAGTACGATAGTAAACTCGCGTTTTTTGTCAAGTATTTATTGTAAACGAACGTGAGTGGCTGGAATGCATATTTATTCCACTGGATTATATCGCAACAACCGCTGGTAAGAAAAGGTTTTTTTATATTCTATATATACAATGCAGCGCGTATTTATTTCCCTTTCAATTAAGTAGTTTCATTCATTTCTATGATATCGGAGAGAATAAGATAAATGCTTGATTCGCTATCTACTGTTTACCGTAGCTTCAGATAAGCTTAGAGAAAAGAGCAACTGATTTACTTTTTTATTCTGTAAATTGATTTTATCACATCATGCCGCTCGCTGGCTCGTTCCATAAAAAAACTATATTTGCTTGCATTTATTTATTACTTCTATTTGTGTTCGTGTCATTGATTAGTACAAATTGGTATATGAAGAACTGTATGACAGTTACACTATTTGACGTTGATTTAAAGGCTTATTATGCCCAAGAAATGTTTTTATTTTCATTTCTTAAAAGCTTTTTTATTTTTGTGTCCAAAAAAATTACTCATTTGCCAATTATATGGAAGTAAAAATACTACTTTGTATACATTTGTTAATCTTATGAAAAAATAATTCCACATAAAGCACTACTTTCTTCAGTTAACAAACATCTTACATGCTCTTTAATCAATAATTAACCGATATAAAATAATTATTTTGTATCTTTTGAAATATTTGAAAATTAATTCGTTTCAGAAGCATAATGTGCCATTAATAATGTTTTTGTAATTTGACATAAAAGATGAAGACCTGCTCAGCGAGTAAATCATGTTTTAAACGTTTTTTTTTAATGTTTGCAATTTAAAGGCAATTATACGATATCAATTATACAACACTTATTCATGTTTAATAATAATTATTGCCGGTAATAAATCTTCCTTTTTTAATAAACCGTATAAACAAGATTTTGTAAAAGGGTTATTTACTTTTAAATATCTGCAAGCAGCAAAAATATTTTTTTTATGATGCATTAATCTCGTTTTCAAAATGTTGTGTTTAACGACCCACACTCTTTCATTTTTAAGTATGCTATCGCTGAAGACATATTTACATACTAGAAAGATTGAAAAGTGAAAATTAAGTGTATCTTGTCTATCAAAATTGATTCTAACAGTTTTGTTTGAGTTACCAAACGGTAAAGAATGTAAGAGATTTAAAATATTTGCGCATTCCTACAGCAAGTTTAACAGTGTATGTATTGTGATATAAAATGAACGAACTTTACGGGATTACCGAAAGCTATAAATCAAATTATGTAGATGCTTTTCTTGTCTTATATTTGCTGATTATGTCTCTGTAAATGACCGCGCTCAAATAAGACAACCGTTTGTAATTACATTAAAGCCTTCATGAGCGGATATATTTTACTTCTTGTGAGAAAAGTCGAATCATTGTCTGACAAAAATCCAATTAGGTGTATCATACACAGTGAATTGTACCGCTCATCAAAATATCAATAAACGCAGCATGAAATAGAAAACATAACAGAATCACTAAAGAAAGAAAGCCCAACACGGAGGATTGGCTTGACTGAGCCTGTTAAGGGACAGTAGTGGTAATTGCAAGCTAGAGATAAAGTTACAGAATGTGGATTAAGTTTTGAAACAATTCTTTAATATTTCATCAAAGTCCAAAAAGGTGTGCAAAAGGTTGGCTTAAAATCTAAAAATGAACTTTTTTCATATACAGATAAACGGTTCGAAACTTACGAAAACTTACAAAGGGTAACATTTTGTACTGAAAACAAATGCTAAAAATAAAATATCGGAATTCTGAGCATTGAAAATAGTTTACACCTCTTTTATCCTATTACCTGTAGACAATCAAAGATAAAAAATATATAAAATGAAAACCTTAAAGAAAGCCCGGCTATTAAAAACATACACTTGAAAGAATATACATTTTCGATTGAACAGATATCTTATTCGGAAAAAACAAATACCTTAACTGAAAAAACAGTACTACATAAATTCGTATAAATCGACCCTTTTTTATCAAAATGTTACTTAAAAGAATTAGGAAAATAGTTTAATAAAATAAGTCAGGTCAAGAACCTAAGTCAAAGCTACAGAAAAATGTTATTACCGTTCTTAAAGTAAATAATTTAATACTTTGAACAATTTATTAAGTTCAAGTTTAAACTGATAAAAGATTGAGCGTGTGTAGAAATTGTGTTGTGAAACCCATGACTTTTAGCAAATATTTTGACGTTAGATACATATAGAATGGTATCCTATAATTGTTTAACTTATAATGTAATCTATGAGTAATTAGCCAATCATCTGTCTTTGAATAAATCTATGTGTATAAATGTGATATTTTTTCACAGTAAAACAATAAGTCATTAAACATACTATACATACTTTCGTCTACAAATTAATTTTTACTTATATAATTCTTTGTTTTGGCCAAATATTTTCAAAGTAACACGCTTAGTGCCAGTTTAATGTAGCCACACATCTCTTTGATGTTACATGACAATTATTTCGAATGTAATTGTGAATTATATCTCGAATTCGCTAATACAGTTAAACCTTATATCTTTATTGGATTATTCCGTGTCATTTGACATAAATATTTACGTTCGATTTGCCCTTTATCCTAAACATCGCATTTTTCAGATATTAGACTCTACTGATTAAAGAAGTGATGTCGTAATTGGCAATCAAATGAAACTAGTATCTTTAATTCAATTCAAAAGTGAACGTTTTTCTTCCTTTGATACTAGTGAGTGTACGATAATGTTAAAGCGGTGTTATTAGCTACTGCATTTTGTATTGTCGACATGTCGTGAATGAAAAAATTAAAGGGAATTATAGGGTTTAAGACAATTAAAACCACTGTTTGGCACTCAAGCTGCGTTAGTATTAAAATATATTACATACAATAATACGAGGAGCTGAATTTTAAAACACGTACTATAAGGTAGCACAATTCATATTAAACTTGAACTAAAACCTAAAGTAAACATTGCTGAAAACCCGGTTTGAATTTACTCAGGTTTACTTTAGTCCAGCGAAACATCTGTTATAAACAAACATTTTAATCAGTTCTTCAGTGTTTCGTTATGGCGAAGTGGAGAGAATTGTAAACAATGTTGAACAAGATAACTAATGGTGGTGATTATGTCCTAAATTATTTGCTGTTACTGACAAAACACAAAACCGGAATAAAATTGATTATTAAGAAAAACAACAGAAGGTTTAACCAAGATTCCCCGGAATATTGAATCTTCAAAGTGATAAAGAAAATCCCATGAATAACAGTTTTTTGTGGAAACTTGAATAATCTTAAACATGCATACGGGATTGTTAACGAAAATCGTTTGGTCGAATTCCAAAAATTCGTGTCGGGACTATTTTCCCGGTGCGTTCCATTTGTTTTCTCCGTACAAAAATAAATAAAAGTAAATATGCCTGACGTATAAATCTTACACTTAACAATGATCCATGTTTTGGTAAATGAAACTCGCCATTAATTGGGTCTTTCAAGCAATTAAAGTATAACAAATGTGTTAATAATGTTTACATTAAATATCTCATAATGTTTGGACATAGGGGTCAACCAACTACATTACATTGTCAATGGGGCATGCCCAAGATATTTACATTTTCTTCCATGTAAAATCTATTCATTTAAAAAATGAATGAAAATTAATCAAAACGAAACGAAAAATAACGAAAAAACCGTAGATTCGTGACAATTTAACATTCTTAAGTGTATAAAGAGATATATTTCTTTTTGATAAATTATAAATTTTTTGCTCATAAAAATGAATAAATCATTTTCGGCATATGAATATATTAATTTAAACAAATCTCTTATTAAAGTATTTCATCCAGTTTGATTTATTATTTGACTAGCGTTTTACATTAAAAAAATCCTTATTAACTGATCATAGCTACACGCAATCATTGACAAAGCCTTAGAGACAGGCCTTGTGATTATGTTTAAAATATGAACTCATAAAATTCTAAACAATAATATTGCACGAATCCTTTTGATATTCGTTAGAATATGTAACTTTGACCGACAAATCATTCATATAATTGAATTTTTAACAATACTTTGAATTGAACAATCAAATGCTAACAAATAAAACAAAGTTGTGCATTTTTGAACCAAGATCACTATTTTTTCCCTAAATGTAGGTGCATTTACATCGATTTTTTTCACGACTTACTACCCGTTCTTTAAATCTTCACTGTAATGCTAAATCGTTATTTAGTAGAAAGCAACCTTACAACATTAGTCTCATACTATAAAACAACAGGTTGTGTAATCAAAGACCCTATCTTCACAGACTTCCCGTATTGGATACTTTTAGTTCTTATCGTTTTCGTTATAACATATCCCTCTCCCCCTTTCACCGCCCTTGTGTCTTCTACCAATATTTTGTTCGGTGCCTTCTACTTAAGCCGGTGCTAGGGGGCGTGGACGGTAGTTTGCACTTGACAGTACCGTCCATGAACAGGCTCAATCAAACCGAGCCTGCAACATTTTCAATTTTGCCGTGTTGGGCTTTCTTTAGGGATTCTTATTTCTCTCTATTTTCTAGGTGCCCTACTGGTATGACTGGATTGTGTCGGGGGTGCGTTCTGTGAACGTTGCCTTGCCTTGTTGATCTTTATATCCCATTTTGTTTACAGGTATAGCTCTATAAGTACATGAATTCGCAGACATAATTGACATTCTTTTTACTCTGATCAATTCAGTAAAATATACGAGGAAATAATTTAATATCAATTCATATGAAACATGAATTATGTCTTTTGTATGACAAACATATTATCCTGATCGTGCGATAATTAAGCTATATCGCAGCTCTATATTCGCTGCTGCTTGACTCTAAGTCCGATGGGAAATAAACGTTTTAGATTATTGTCGATAACTTCTTCTAACTGATGAATATAAAATGAATGTTACAAAAAAAAAATGTGTAAGCATATGTTCTAAAACAAGAAATGTTATAGTTTGAAAAGTTTTATTCTTGTTTATAAAATTTCATGACTCCAAATTTAATTTTAGGGCGCACTATTCTTGTATACTCTTTATATGAATAATATAAGCTACAAAGGACAAACTATGCTAAAATAATCAAGAATCGTATAATTATGTTATTGTTATATTTTTTTCAGATTTATTTTGATAAAAAAACCAGTATGTCATAATATCATAATACAGAATAAAACGTTCATTAATAAGATATTAACCTGATATTTTAAGTAGGTTTGCAATTAATTGAGCATGCGCAACTCGCTATATTCATAGTTATTTTGTTTCAGCTACTTTAGCATAATTTTTTTCGGAATACAAAAAAGAATATGCTGCCAATTAGTGACAACCGAACATAAATGTATGGCCTTCAACTCATTATCTGTTGGTATGTCTCGCTTCACATCTCAAGATTAAGCCTTGCTTAAGCCTTCATATTCTCTAAAACGACCTTTTATTTCGTCTTATTTATGCATGAAATCGATCCTAAACGACCTTCACCTTGAGGAGAACAGGGGGGGGGGGGCATTGTTTAGTGTCAACAGTCATCACATTCTGTTAATGAAGTATTTGTAATGAAATAGAAAAGAAAGTAATATACTGGTTTTATATTAGGAGAGTAATCAATCAAATTATACAAGAAACTAGCCTTTCGTCTGATGTTTGCTTAACCTTAATAAATAACCATATATACTCTGGGCTTTGTATGCAATTGCCGCAGAAGCAAGACGATTTCATTAAAGAAATCGGATGAACAGTCATGAAAATGTACGAGAATAATCATCTTATCTGTGTGACTCTGTCTGCGTAGTTATCGGAGCTTTTGGCAGAAATTGCTACTTGCATATTTCCCCGGATACAAATAAGACTTAAGTAGATGATACGAAAGATTTAATGTTAATAAAACCTTATTGGGATTCATTCCTAATCTATTTTAAATTAAGAACGCAAACAACGTGTTTTTATATACAGCCAAATCAATGAAGTTTGATCAATTTTAATTTAATATTGTACTTGAAAAAGATTAAAATAAACAGAAGATACTCGAGAAAGCAGGATAATTAAGGCTATCTTAATATGCGTCTATTTAGAATTTAGGTTCAAGGATTACAGATATAAATATATCAAATGTTTTACTGTGCATATATTAATAATCTTTTATTTCATTGAAGCTGTTAGAAATCATGCCTTATAAGTATTATTTTTTTTATAGTTTTTATGTTTTCTGCTGAAAATGATGTAGTATGGTTTATTGATCGGTAAATCATGGTTTTTCTCATTTATGGCACACGCATTCTTTTCCATGGGGAACCTTACGCCACTTTTCAAGGAATGGCACGAACGTGTCACATTGAAGGTTCCATGATGACCGCCGTATGAACACATCTGCAGATGTTTCTAAATTCAAAATTTCACCATTATCACGATTTAATATTAAAGTTTGCTTAAGTCGGTGCTACGGGGCGTGGACGACAACTTACACTTTCCACTACCGTCCATGAACAGGCTCAAATAAACCGAGCCTGAACATTTACAATTTTGTCGTTCTGGGAGTTCTTTAGAGATTCTTTATTTCTCTCTATTTGACAGAGACCATATAATCTAACTGATTTAGCCACTTTTTATGAAAATTGATGTCCGGTGTGGCAATGGAATTGTAGTCCAATAACTCCCCCATCACTTTAAGCACATATATTTTATCATGCAGGTTGAAGAAATACCCATGTAAAATGTCAGTCTTTGTTTTGTTTTGGTAATACAATTCTCTATGAAATGATTTTTTAAAATATCTTGAAGAATATTCAATAAAAAGATAAATAACTTCAATAACTTATAGAAAACGTATAACCTGTATACAGTTTACTTGAAACTACATCATAAATACATAGCAGTTGTTTTTCTTAAACTTAAGAAATATTATTGGATTAATTGGCGTAAGAATATGTAAAAGCTAGGTAATGTTATAATCTACTATTCACATATGCCACATGCTCGATTTGAATATCAAATTACTAAATGCACAGATATATTGCTAACCTTATTACACAATTCTTGAAAGACAACAATATGTAAATATCATCCCAGCGGACTTGTAGTTTTATGAATATATTCATATATATTGACCTTCAGATTTTCACAAAATTCCCATGCATCTAGACTGTATGCATATATTTATGTAATTTGAATTGAAAAGGTTACTTGAAAGGAAATGAACACAGTTTACATATATATAGATAAAAAAGAATAAAAATGGAGCCAATGCTTTGGGAAATATCTATTCTGAAGTCAAACTTTAGCAATTTCAGATTTTAGATCGCCCTTTACAATGGCTAATTATGATTAACAATTTTCGCGTTTCCGCTGCATACAAAGCTAGTGGCGTATTCATCTTATCCTAGATGATTGCACCAAATAAAATTACAAACAGCATATCACAGAAAACTTCGAACTTCGCTTTTAACAATTTTCAGAGACCATAAAATTTATATCGTTATATCGGAAACAGCACCGTTATATGCGGTATATTGTTATAAGCGTTAGATCGTTATAAGCGATATCGCTATTAGAAGAGTATTCTTAATAAGGCTTTGTTTCTTACTGAATGCGTCTTTTTTTAATTGATTCGTCTTACTTTAACTACTATGGTAAAAATACAGTTTTGTTTATATCGACCATAAACTGCATTAGAAATTTATTTCCATATAAATCAATGAACAAAAAAATAGTGAAGTAGTTAAAAAACAGAAAGAAATACAATACAAAAAGATTTCATAAAAAACAACATGGAGTGCATGTTTGAATAAAAAAGTAATATCATAAATTTGAAGCGCTTCAGATTTTATTGAGTTTAAAATTTGTCTTTAAGAAGTGTTCCGTTGAAGTATAATTTATTCATTCACTGTGTAATATGTTTTACATGTAAATGTATTACATAGATCAATTAACATGTGATCATTGTGAGATAGTCTTTTATATGTATATTAAGAAAACAATTTGCATTAGAGAGTAAATCTCTATATCTTTTGTATACGGTTCTTGTTCAATATACAACATCCGCATTTCTTTATGAATGTGTTTTATATATCCAATGAAAATAATAATTATATAGATGATGATAAAGATGATAATGCTGACCATCACCATCATCTTCATTATATATTAATAGTGTTGACCAAATTATAACGAACTCAAAATCGGCATTTTCTTATACAGCATTTGAAGTGTATAAAATGTAATTTAATATGAAACTGTTTTATTTTTTTTCCAGAAGGAAATAGATAGATGAAGTCAGAAGCAAGTTAAAAATGTCGGATAAAGTCGCACCTTTGACGAATGGGTGTCCTAAAGAAAATCAAAATGCCAAACCTCCCGATTGTCAACAAGCAACATCTTGTTGCAAACGACAAACCTCATTAGAAACGGGCAATGGAGACACAAAAAGACCATTATGCCCAATTATGGCTAAAATGGCGGATTCTATTAAAGAAAACGGCAAAAATGACACACAGAATAATGTGACAGTAAAAACATCTACTGAAGAAGCATGTAATTCATGCAACAAAACTTTACCAACGAAACCTGTAAGATCAACGAGTGGATACGCCTTGTGTCAAGACTCCAATGTGGGGCGTACTTCAGGGAACAGAAAGACCAGTAACATATCAAATATATCAATGACGTCATCATCAGCTGGCTCTGATGAGACGGATGAGAAGAAGCTGGACCTGAGATGCCTTATAGAGAGTGTAGGCACACTTCTTATACCAGTTGTAAGTAATATTTGATAATTTCTAAATCATGTGCTACTTTTCAGTTATTAATTATTTATTCTTATGTATGATTTTAGTTGTTAGCCTGTCCATGCTCTGCCTTGTGCCCTGTCCTGTTTTTGTATGGGGTCTTCCCCTGGGCTCCTTGTCACTGGCTCTTGTTACTGGGTCGGGTGGTGGCTGCGTTCATTGAACACCGCCTTTCCTTGTTGATATTGTTTATCATATTTTGTTAGTTTGTTTCGTTTGGTTTGGTTTTACGGCGCACCAACCAATTCAGGATATATGGCGCCGAAACAGGAAAGATTATTTTTACCTACCTCATGTGGCACAAACTTAAAGCAACACAAGGGGTAAAAACTAGTAATTCGTAGTAAAATCGAACCCATTGAGTCGACACTTACGATCACGCAGTGGCTGCAATTCTGATGCTTTTCTGTTAAAGGCAATACGTCATTCACAATGTATGGAAAAAACTCTCAAAAACATTCATATTCCTTTTCTCCTTGATCGTTTGCTTCATACAGCATAAAATATACCATTATCAGACGTTTTTAGAATAAACCAATTTATTAAATATCAATACTATAGCGTCAAGAAAAGCTAATTTAAACATGTATATGTGTAATTGATTAAAATAAGCGACAATCAAATTTAAGCTAATTCTTTATTTTAGCACTTCGGACCAATAAAAATATACGATTTTCAAAAATGATATATACAAAATGTACATGTCTGATACTTAAATAAATGAACATTTGTCATAAATAAATTACTGACTGACATTTCGGATGTTAAGTTATTTTATAGGGGAAGCAATTTGCCAGCATACAAATTACATCAATAAATCATTAATAGTTGGAGAAACACACCCTCATCTGACATTCAATATTGCCATGACATCTTTTTTCCAGTACAGACCATACTGCATCCAAAATTATCATTAATTGACAACATCGGGACAAGTATCGAACGATAAATAGAGAGATGTGTTGTGAATGCAATGAAAACATTTTATATAAAACCATACGAGTAGACATACTAAAAAAGGAATTATGATGTATCAAATAGATTATATACACGATGCACTCAGATAAAAGCATAACTTATTTTAGAGACTAATAATTTAAGGTCTTCAAACACCAGTAAACAGTAAAACATCAGAAAAATAGTGTACAAATAATCTATTGTAAATGTGCCTAGTGTAACTTTGTATGGAAAATTCCGATGAGTAAATGACAGTTATATTTGAATAATTTTTTGTTTTACTATATTTGCCAATGAAACTTGTAGCCACGTATTTTAAATCAAAGTTATTTAACAATGGAAACAGTAATATCTATTTTATCAAAAATGAATGAAGTATAATAAATGTCGAAGTTATATCTAGATGGGAAAATTCCGGTGAGTAAATGATATTCATTTTGAATCATTTACCTGTTTACATTTTTTTCAGCCCCAGCCAATGAAACTTGTTACCACATTTTCTATATTATAGTTATTTTAACAATGGTAATAGAATAAAGTACTAATAGTAATATCTACTTTACCAAGAGCGAGCCAAGTATAATGGATGTCGTAGTTTTTTTTCTGCATATAAACAAAAATTAAGTATCAAGTAAAGGTAAAGAAAGACATGCTGTGTTTGGAATACTTTCTTACGAATTTCAGAATAAAAGAAAGTGAAATTCACATTCAACTACATGCTTTCTACAGTGTTCACACAATATATCTTGTATATCTTTACCTCGATAACTGCCAAATATTCACCTTTAAGTATCCAGAGCATGGATTTTATGGCTTTTATGATATTTTTTATCAGTGTCCTCTTTGAATTCTATATTAAGAATAAGATGACACTTTGACAATATAATGTTGGGTGTTACATTATCTCTAACACATAAACTTCACCTTACCTCGGAAATGGGTCTTTAACTGTAACATGTGTGTAAGGGAATGTTTAAATTCTTATGTCATATTATTTTCGAAGCCTCCACAATATTTCCGAACGTGTAAAAACGCTTGGTTCGTATATTTGCTTAAGGCCATAGTTTGTTTTTCTTACAAATCAAAGTGACATAGTCTTATCTGTATACATAAATTATATATAAAAACATGTAAAGTATAAGTATGTAAATTTATAGAGATATGTGGTTATAAATTAAATACTTCTTTCACAAAAAACGCATTTGAACAAGCAATTTAGATACTATAAAAGTTTAAATTGATACAGTTGAAACATGTTTAAATGTTATGATACCGTTTGAAAACAACATGTCTTATATGGGGTATTTTAGTTTAAACATTATCGTTTCCATAAATTGTTCATACATTTACATTTATTTTGCCCCCTTCCCCGACCCTCAAGTCCCTTTCCCCTACACCCATTCACTTTTTAGGCCTATTAATTAATCGTCTTCTTTAATTTCCTTGTCTGTTTTTATTATTTCCTTTTATGTATTATTGAAAGATCATGTAACACAATTTGTGTATGGTTTTATATCATAATATGATGCTCAATTTAAAATTTATCAAATTTCTTTTTAAGTTTCAAAAAGCATTATTTATAAAGATATTACCGAATTTAATATTTCATGTAAATAAAGGTAGGTTATAAAAAATTTAGTTTCAAAAGTCAATTTTTTCATTAAGAAATGAATGCATATATTTTAATGATTACATATAATATGTACAGATATTTACAGTACATATTTTACATACTTTTCAATGTTTGAAAATTGTTTAATAAGCATGATTATATACATACATGTATATATAATTTTACTTGAGTGTGATATGCAACACAGAATCTTTAAGTAATCATCCTGTCCGTGTTTTACCTTGTGCATTGGCCTATTCTTTGGTGTCCTGCTTGGCTCTTCGCCGGTTACCCTATGTTGCTGGATTGTGAGGGCGTGGCGTTCATTGAACACCGCCTTTCCTTGACGATCTTGTTTTTCATATTTTACACTTTCAACAAAGAAAGATGGGATGTGGAAAAAAGTAATAACTACTAATATCAAATACTCTCTGGGAATACCTTGGGTATCTTGCCCTTACCGAGTATGATATTGACAGAATAATTATGGCTTTAACCTTTCAAAATCTATTTTAATATAATAGCGAATCATGAATGATTTGTGATTTGAAATATTTGACATACCGATATACGAATATGTTGCCCGAGTAGTGCTGCAAGTATCACACTTTAATAAAAGACGGTACATGACATGAAATACAAAGTTATACCACAGGATTAATTGTTTATTTAATTTAAGATTACATTCACATTTGTATGTTTATTTCTTACGCCATGCCGAATACTCGAAGTTCAACGAGAAAAATGCTTGATAAGAATGTTGATAGATATTACATATCTATCAGACTAAAGACAAAGTAATCAAGTTATTTGAGTTTAAAGTATATTCTTCTTTTGCTGAAGGAAGAGATACGTTATAGGCATGCCTTTGACCAGGTTTTCCGAAGGCGAATGTCTGAATGCGGGCGTAAACAATATCTTCTGTGCTCAAGAGATTTTTAAGGCCCATTAAGCCTAAAGAATGTTTCTATTTTAATATTTCAAAACTTTATTTTTCATTTCTTTTGTGTACTTATAAAGTTTAAAAAAAGTTAGCAATTTCTGTTTATTTTTCCTATTGTTGCTTTTCAATTTGGTTTTTATATGGAAGTCAAAATACTACCTTGTTTACGTTTTAGTATTATTATGACAAATAATTTCATACTTGCTGTTTTTTTTCGTTTGAAGAATATTTTACATGCTCAAGAGATTTCTTGTGTCATTGTAGCGGGGCAAAATATCAATAAAACGAATATGTTTAAATTATAGTTAATATTTTAGTTATCAACAGGTCTTAAAAAGTGTTAAAAGGCTCCTAATTTTTTATCAGACGTATAACTATAAGTCAAACAGGTTACACATATATAGTTGAACTGAGGTAGGTCTCTTTAGCATTTAAACTTAACCAAATGTTTAAACATACTATTTGAACAGTCAACCACTATTTACATATAGATAAAAACGTAACATATTGCGTCAAAGGTTTACAAAAACGGTAGGCTTATTACATCAAAGATTAAACGTTATCTGAATGTATGACCTTTAGTCCTTCTTCTCCTGACATCGTAATCACTACGTTAAAGCAGTCCTCAGCTTTCATGATGTGTTGGAAAAACAATTTTGTGTTGTTTCAAACTAAGTATTTGAGTAACTGTATCTTGGAAAAGAGGAACATATCATTGCTAAGCCTTCTTCAAAACAACGTCCAAAGAAGATCGGCAGCAGACCGGTAGATTAGAGAAATCGAGGGGTTTCCTTATTGTTTATATATTTTATTTACGGTTAAATTCACTTTTCACCTTTATTCCATCGATTTGACAATTATATGAAACGGTATACATGTATCTATAAATAGCATATATAACCTTTAGAAAAGGTGAAGGTCACATTAAACAGAAATAGTATCGCCAATTTACAAATTTAAAACTGAGCCATATGTTTAAGTTTCCTTATCACATTACATTTTGTAAAATATTCACAGTTTACACTGACAGCAGTGTTTGTATACAGTAAATCACCTGTCGCCTATACAGGTATATCAATGATTTGAGAACCTGTGAATTCCATTGTACCAAATGGCCAATATTACACCGAGCCACCTAGCAATATGAGAAGACAGATTTTGCTTTAAAGGCGAATATTTCAACCGGACAACTTTTGCTTTGTCCTAACAATTGCAAGTGCTGTCTTTAACAATTGAGTAGTATGTTTTGTAAACTTTTGGAACAACTACGACGCTTTGTCCGTGTCTGAGTTGTAATAGGTTTTGCAAACGTTAGGACCAACTTTGTCGAACATAGAAATATAAATGCTTTTCATCACATTCGTAATATTGTTTTTTATGGAAATTTATAGCTATCCGAGGAAGTCTCTACTGTTGTCTGCTATACATGGAAGGGATCCCTTCAGAAACACTGATTTGATATCTTTAAGTGTTGGCTTTGAACCAGACAAATATCTTTATTTATAAATCCGTCATTACTATTTTTACACATCTGACATTTAGGGTGCTTGCATCGATGAATCAAACAAGACAAATTCCTTAAATACATGACGTGTTCCAGCTTGAAACACGTAACAGATATAAGGTCCAGGTGCACATTCTTTGAACAGCCTGTGTGAAAGAAAACAGGAAATGTTGTTTTATCCAATATTGATTGTTAATTAACAGCTGTTGTGTGAAATAATTGCAAAAACAGAAAATTATCAATACTGATGGATGTAATTGAGATGTTGTACACAGCTACTCAAGCAAGAAAATACTTTAAAACTTGAAGGATATGTTAGAATGATTAGGTCGATAGTATAAAAATACTTATTTGTACTTGCGGATTAAGAGAAAAAATTTAATACAAAAAGTTTAACAATTCAACATGATTGTCAGGGGCAAGCCGTTGTTTCCTTGAGCAAGAAACTTTACATTCATTGCTTAGTACTAGTTGGTTCCAGGAACGGATTCGAGAGTGTTTCAATAAGCTTATAGCTTCCAACACAATCGAACTAAAAATAAATTTGTATAAACTAAACTAAATGTTAACATATTACAGTAATTTTATGCATTGACGTTTTTGAAATTACAATAACTCTTTGTTTATTTTGTCTCCAAGATGTGCGTCGTATAAAGGATTGTTACTAGTCTCTCTTAAATAAGTAATATGGTCTGAAACGCCGTTTGACATTGTTATAGCAAACACTTGACCATGTTTATCTCACAGACAGACAGGAAACTATTAGACTGTTAGAGTAAATCAGTCATTTTATTATACATAAAAAACAGTGCGAACCTTAAAAAAATAAAATAACTAAATACTGGATATTGCTAAGCTTCCTGTCTTGTCGTTTTGATCGATGGTAAAAGCTTTCAAAGCCAATAAAAAGAAATGTTATATTTACACAAAATAAATTTCTTTTAAGCATGCTATCCGTTATTAACTCCTTCAACTAAGAAAGTGTCATGCTTTGATAACCTGGATTAGAAGAAGAACACTGATATCCATTTAAATGATATTGTATTGGAAAGAAATGGTTGACAGATGTATATGCTAAGTCTGTACTTAAAAAGATCATTATATTTTGCAAAATCCTGAATATTTCGGCAGACACAAATATCACAGACTTTTATTGAATATTTGACAACAAACTTATTCTCCATATGTATGTTTTGTAATTGTTTCTAAGTTTAACTGCCCGGTATGTCATTGTTAAAATGATTTAAAAAATATGATATTGAATAAAATCACAATAATTTCAGACTGAATTCATGTACAGAGCGTTAAACAATCTACTTACAAAGAAAGATCCGTCCAAGTTGCAACAATTAAAGTAAGTGAGACTCTTTCTATTTTCATAATATGAGTCTAAAACAGTAAGAGTATAGAATTATTTTAGATGTATATAAAAAAGAAAATACGGTCTTATCATAAACATATTTTAATTACAGAAGATTTACATATGTTGTATAAATTAAATAATCATATGGTATAATTGAATTTTAAAGGGCATCTATTGTCTAGTATAGAATTTGTGTGCTGCTTAAATTCATATCATGTGTTGCAGCCCAAACAGGTTCACGACCACGCCGTCTCATTTAAACAAAGAATTTGTAATTGTAAATATTATTTTGTACATGTATTGTCTAGGTCTACATGTACGTCTGCGGTTGAGCTCGAAGACAAAATGGAAAACTTATATCTACGACATAAACCTCTAGACGAATATTTCGTTTTAGACTTAATCAAACACTCTGCTCAAATTCTTCGTAAGTACATTGTCCTTAATTTCAATGATATATTTTGTATGTCATCACTTTCATAAAATTATCTTTGAGAATTCCTTTCTTGTCTATTCATTTGAAATCTTGTTTCAATACTTTTTTCATCAAGTATTAAGTAAAACAAGACACATCTTAAATCATATGCCATTCCGTAATTTAAAAGGGAAAGATACAATTTCTTTTAATAAAAACAACAAAGATTTGACATTTTTAAAACAATATACATGCATTGTACATTGATTATGATATATAAAGTATGTAAGGAATAATCCTTAATTATAATATAAGAATGTGAAAAAGCTCTTTCACCAAAGTATACAAATTTATATTAGAATATTGTTAACCACAGAAGACATTATAAAAATATAAAAGTTACATAACTTATACGAGTATTATTTTCACTGGTATTCCTTTTGTTAACCATTGTTCTCCGTTTACTTTTAGAAATAAACGAAAATTGTTTACTGCGGCAACTTGGTGAAGAATACTTTCGTCTGTGCCTTTTAGAATATGGAGATGCCATCGGGATGATGGGGAGCAATATTCTTGAATTCTTCAGCAATCTCGACGGATTACAGACATATATTACCTCATCTGAGAGATTCAAATCACAAATTCCCCCTTCTTCTAGATGTGAATACGAACATAACAACATGATATTGCATTTTTATACAGACAAAAGACAACTTTTAGAATATTATGCCGGCATTGTTGCAGGAATTTCTAAATATTTATTTCAAAGGGAAGCGGAAGTGTCTGTTACTTGTAGCAATACTCCTGGTTCATTACATCATATTATAAATGTTAAGGCTGAAGAACAAAAGACCATACCAGACTGTCAAATGTGCTCTAAGCAAGAAAAGACTAGCAAACTAGCATCCGACAGTAAAATTAGCACAGCGACATTTTGCAAAACATTTCCCTTCCATTTTATAATTGACAAACATCTTGATATTATACAAATAGGTGAAGCACTGTGTAAACATGTGAATATGGCGAAATCGTCAAGTAAAAAGAAGCTATCGTTACATTTTGAAGTGATTAGACCAAAAATTGACCCACTTACATACTCAGCATTGCTCTCACATGTAAATTTCACTTTCAATCTCAGGACCAAACAGACAGACAAACATTGCAAGACACAGGTAAAACTTGTATTCTTTATTTCTATTAAAGATCACATATCAATTTTAAGATTCATTTTATTACATGTAAAAATTTTTTTTCAGACATTACATAAAATCTGTGCAACTTTTAATGTATTTATTTCGTTTACTTTGTATCCATCGGAGGGCAATATAAAATTTACGTATTTCTTTTTTTTCATATATAGTCGATGGAACTGAAAGGTCAGATGATTCAGTTACAAGAAATTGATGGCATCCTCTTCTTGGGCACACCAAGTGTAGAAAAGCTAGATGAACTGATAGAGAAGGGCCTTTATATTTCTGATCTACCGATACATGACGCAACCCGTGACGTCATACTTGTAGGGGAACAAACAAAGGCGCAGGTACAAGACAAAGAAATATTATATTTTAATGAGTACACAACTTGTTAAGAATGATGTTTAAGATAGTTCAAGAAATTTTGTCCAAACGATTATGATAAAAAGTACAAATAAAACAATTCTTTGACCAAGTCTTTGATCTAAAAAATCATTATGTTATGTTAAGTCTTGCTTGAAAATCTATCGATGTGTCAAGCATTTTTTACAATGTTTCTTTTGTACTTTTTCAATATGTTTTCTTGAATACATAACATATACTTGGCAAGTTTATTTGAATAACAGGATGGGTTACGCCGACGTATGGAAGACTTGAAGAGAAACATTATGGAGGCAAGTGCTGCTGTAGAAGAAGAAAAGAGGAAGAATGTAGAGCTACTCCGTATGGTTTTCCCATCTAACATAGCTGAAAGGCTTTGGAGAAGTGAGTAAATGTAAATAATCCCTTGTCTGCCTCTTTTGTATTGAACATTTTTTTTTATCTTAAGCTCTTGCCTCTTTATCTTTTATCGTTAAGCTAGACCTGAAATTGTTGTTCACTAAATTGTTAGAATGACTCTGATAAACTTCACCACACTTGTGTATTTTTTAAATACACAAAATAATATGTTATCTTTAAAATGATATCTGACAAAGTTATCTGGAAAACATGATGATGGTATTTTTTAAATACACAAAATAATATGTTATCTTTAAAATGATATCTGACAAAGTTATCTGGAAAACATGATGATGGTACACAGATATTGTCAGTGGAGCAAAACGAAGTGAAATAATCAACCAATGACTTACGTTTGTTAAAAAACCCAAACAAAACAGCTTTATATAGCTTCGGTCAGTTCTTCCAGAAAAATCGTTCCTTTTTCATTGTTATACCTTAAACATATTTATGTCAATTACGTACAAACCATATGTAGAAGTCTTGCAATCTTACAAATCATCAATTTCAATGGCAATTGTTTCGGACGCGCTTCCGGAAAAAGGCTTTGTATGCCTTTAAAAGTCATAGCACACGCAATTAAGTAATAACAAGAACTCATAAAGAACTTGATCGATTCATAATATCTGGACCGAATGGGTTACAAATTATCCGGAGAGCATTATCTTCACCTAAATGGTACCAATGTACAAAAGCGTATTGATGAAAGGTTATGTATTAACGTTTCAGTAAATTACTGGCGGTATAAGAAAATGAACAAAGTTCTGGAGTGTCGGATTCATTATCGACTGTAAAATTGCTACGCGCTGGTTGCTTTCAATACATTGATTAAGAGAAAATTACGAGAAACTTGCAAAAAAATCAAGAGTCATTAAGTACATAAAAATATGACAACCAATTCTTGTAGTTTCTCTTTTGGCTGAAGAAGTGTATTTGTTTTATTTTTAATGTCCATTTCTTTTTAAAAGGTTTCCCATGTTCTTGATTTATTATAAATTTACATTTCTTTCAAACACGGAATCCCTAAAGAACTCCCAAAACGACAAAATTAAAAATGTTGCAGGCTCGGTTTAATTGAGTCTCTTTATGGACGAAATTGATAATTGCAATATACCGTCCATGACACCCCCCCCCCGCATCGGCTTACGCAGAATTCAGTTTATAAAAATGTATTGCATGTTAACACAAACACATTTCAACTTTAATTAATTGAAGAAAGCTTAATAACAACCTGCACTTAAAAAATAGAGAAGTATAATTTTGCTCAAATATTTTTACTAACGAGGCAAAAACATAATTAACGCATTCTTAACATTGTAATCACATACACGTGGCAAACCGTTTATCTTCAATATTGCCAGCGATATTTGACTTCTTTTGTAATTATTTGAGGCTTTTCTTTTTTATTTATTCATCTATTTCTACTGACCTTATAGGATACAATGATGTATGATTCTGTGTCATGGTAATATATTTTTGTTTTTGTTGTTTTGATAGATGAGCGTATAGAGCCACAGTGTATAGAAGATGTGACGATATTGTTTTCCGACATTGTTGGCTTTACGTCAATCTGTTCTTCATGTACACCAATGGATGTCATCAATATGTTGAATTCCCTATACACGAATTTTGACAACTGTTGTGGATTCCTGGATGTGTACAAGGTTTACACCATTATGCATTATTTTGAAATCCGAAAGCAGTTTATACAATTCACTGTATTTTACAATAATTAATTAGTTATAAAGATTTTTGACAGGTTATATGGTTCACGCCATTGTATATTACTTTGAGAGCCTAAAGCATTGTATACAATGCACTGTATTTTACAATAATTTATTAGTTATTAAAGTCTTTGACAGGTTATATTTGGCATAATATAAACGGTAATTTGTATATATATTGTAAATAACCGTTTACAAAGGGTCATATAATCTTTTATGAATCTTTATAACGACTATACATCAAACTTCCTTTTAGAAAGAAAAAAGAGATTTGTTCATAAATTAAAAGCAGTCGTGTATAAAAATTGAAATCACGATTATCCAATGAAAAGCAACATTACAAACGTCAGTATTAAAAAGAATTTTTGATGGAGCCGTTGAAGAATTTGTATGGTGAAATAACAATAAGTACAATCAATCCAGTAAATCCAAGAACCTTAAGAAAGTTTATCAAAATCATTAGAAATCGTTTAATTTTTTTATCAAAAGAGATTCACAAATAACCTGTTATCGAACAAAATTGTTTGTTGAAGGATAAAAGTTAATGCGAATGCAGTGTTTAAAGCTATTTATTTAGTTAAAAGATAATAAATAAAACATTGGGTTATCATACAGGATATTTAATAATACAATCATTTAAAATAATTTTCTCCTCATAGTTTTATGACACGAATACAATGAAGAGATTGATGGGCTCGAATATTTATTAAGTACATTCAATAAATTATCGATATTTTCCCCTATGATTTGTTTGACGATTATTTTGTTCAGGTTGAAACTATTGGAGACGCATACTGTGTTGCGGCAGGTCTACATAGACCATCAAAATACCATGCGATGCAAATTGCATGGATGGCCATTAAGATGATGGAATATGCTAGTCAACAAAAATCTCATGATGGAAAGGTTATTCAGGTAAACTGCCTTATTTATTTATCATTTCTTTATATTTTTGGTTTTACGTCGCACCATTACAGTAGAGGTCAAATGGCGACTTTCTAGCTTTACTTGTAGAGGAAGACCTCAGGTGCGTGGCTTTCTGTACATTATTTCAGTCACGAACACGCACCTGAGAATAATCACCTACGTTCCGAAAGCTAGCTTGATAGCTTACTCACATGAAAACATCCAAAGTCCTTGCCGGGATTCGAACCGACAGCAGTCAGAAGCAAGTGGTTTGCCGTGACAATTTTAACCAGACGATAAGTTGAATTGCTTACTGAGTATAATTATAACATAATTTTGACACTCATACATATTTTCAGCTGATAAAAGTTACAAAATAAAAAGAAACACTTTCGTCAATTATGGTGTTAGTATAATTTTGCTATTTTAGATAAAGCGTAACAATGTACCACTGATTTTTTTATATTGACATTAACAATTAACATTACTTTCGTTCCTATTTTACTACTCCGATATTGATTTTAGTTTAATCAATGAATATAAAATGCTAAAGTAATATAAATGTTTTACATTTGATCTTATCTATTTATTTATGGTAAAATTATAAATGCTTTATTGCAGATGAGAATTGGTTTGCACACGGGTAATGTACTTGCAGGTGTTGTTGGGGTAACTATGCCTAGGTACTGTTTGTTCGGGAACAATGTCACACTTGCCAATAGGTTCGAATCTGGCAGTGAAGCCACCAAAATCAATGCAAGTCCTACAACAGCAAGGTGTGATTTCATAATACATTATCATTAAATATAAAAGTAGAATGAGGAATAAGTTGAGATGAATAAATATGTTTCATTAACTAATTATATAAATAGTTTCTATAATATCTTAAAAACATGAGTATAAATTGAACAGTAGCTATGTTTCCACTTGATATATCATTATTTCTATCATATACTTTGCCTTACTGATTTATTTTGATCTTAACTATACTATCTTCTTTTGTAGATTATTACAAGAAGGTTTCAAACTGACGCCTAGGTCACGTGATTGTCTACCAAAAGGCTTCCCAACAGACATTGAAGGAACATGTTATTTTGTGGAATCCTATAAGTTCCCTCACACAGAGCTCCAAAATGATCTTACCACTGACAAACATATTGAACTTGCTGTGAAACATTACAAAATAAATGAGGTCGCCTAGGCGTAAATGTCATTACATATTGGTGTGTTGATAAATGTGATATCTCTGAAGTAAGGGGAAAGAAAAAAAGTCAAGTTAAAGGTGTTTGTTATAGTTACATAAATATAGACACATTGGCTGAATAAAAACGTATAATAGAATTTATTTAAACTTTGCTTGATTTTTGAATATTATATCATATTCCAAGATCACGCAAAGTTTAAATGAAATATATTATACAAGTTTCATTTCGGCATTGTGTCTATAAGTCTATAAAAGAATAATTCTTTAATTGTGTATTATAACAATACTTCATTATATGCAAGTTTGTTTTCGACAATCAGAATACACTTTATCTTTTTATCTTTGTATTTATCTTCTCTAATGATTGTGATGTTAACAATTGTAAATTTGATTTACTCCATAACATTAAATGCACGAGTATCACCACCTTGTTTTTTACCTCTCTTCTTAGATTTTTATTTATGTCTCACATATTATTGTTGTATAAAAAGTCTAAATATACAATACTGATATGTTTATAAGAACCTTAAAGAGCTGAAGGAATGTGAAACATTAAGTGGTTAATTTACTCGATTATGAACCCCTCGATGAAATAATAATAATGATAATAATACTTCTATATTTTTACAAGTTTATAATCGTATAAAATACATTTTAAGTCGCTTCAATATTTGTATGATACATACAATTGATATCTGAACAAGTCTGCTTTGGTAATTTTAATTTAAAGCAAATATTTAAAGTGAAATGTATATTAATTGCTTTTTATATTGATTACATTTTCATCTATAACAAACAAGTATACAAAACAGAGTATATATGTAATTTAAAGCTGAGTAAACATGTATACGTTATATCTACACCTATACAATATATTATAATATTGATTATGAAAGACTGCTTAAGATAAATTCATGAGTTAAAATAAAAAAAATATATATCACAAGAAAAATATAAATATAACTATGTCGGTGCTATTTTATGGACTTATAATGAATAATACATATTATTCTGAATTATATTAATTATTATGTTTGCAAGAATCTACTTTTCAAAACAAAAAATATACAATTCAATAAAATCATAATAAGTGTTATTTACAAATACAACAAAACTTCACAATAAAAAAAAACATTCTAAGAAATTTAAATAAAAGCCAAAAATATCTCTATGTCTTTATTTTGAATACATTCAGATGAACCAATGTAATCTGGTTGTTATTTTTACATTATTATCTCCTTTTTTCAATTACAGCGACCCAAATATCTTTTTTTCTTTCCATTTAGACAGGAAAATTAAACTTTTCCTTCTGTTATTAAAAAATAATCTAAATGATTTTAAAAAATTCCCAATACCCAAATTAATTTTGCTGAATTTTGTAAGGATTTCCCCTTGCTTTGAAATTTAGAACAGTCAATTTAAAGCAGGGGGATTTTTTAAAAAAATAGCTCCAAACCCTTGAAAATATGTTCAAGCCTGGTTTCATCTGGTTACAAGACTATCCTGTCTTTCTGGTGGAAAATTATTTTTTTTTATAAATAAGCCCAAATGGTTTTTTTAACATCCATAGATTTTCATTTTTTTTTTTATTTTTACAATTGTTTTTTTCCCATTTTTTTTTTAAAAATATTTCTGATTTGAGTCTCTAGTAAATATTGAAATGGAAAACAATTTTTTCATGGCATGTAAATATTTAGAATATTATAATATGTACTAATGATTTGTTATATTCATGATTTTTATCTTATTTATGTATAATTAAATACTTTATTTTCTATTTATATATTAAAATTGTTGAAAAACTTTGGGTTTTGTTGTTAAATAAAAGTATCATTAGAACAGCATCATAGTGTTGCTACAGTTAACACATAATGTTTACTATACATAATATTTTTGCAAATATGGTATATCCATACATATCATAATGTTTTATAATCGTTGCTGTCCACGAATGAGTCAATAGTTTATAAAAAACATATATGTCCTTTGCGACAATAAATACTTTGACATAAAAACAACACAGAATGAGCAAACAAACTGTATGTGACATTTTTCCTGCCTAGAAATAATCAATTGGTAAGAACATTGAAATATGTTAGGTATTTAAATTCTATGTTCGTTTTTCTGTTGCTTTTTTACATTGACCTTTTTCCTTTGGCATTGAGAGAAAGGTTAACAAAAATACTCAAATCAGATGAAATCAGTCATCAAGTATCTATGTCACATTTAAAAGCCTTCCTATTTTCGCAAACCTTTCCTCTATGCCTAATGATTGTCAACGAGTTTGATAAGAGAAAAAGGCAAATTAAATATTTACCCAAAAGAATGATGAATGTAAGGCTCAAAATGACCTTAAAGTTATTATATTGTTTTCTTATTAATCATTTAGGAAAAAAAAATTTGGTTTATTAAAAAAACCCTTTTGTTTTAAAAAAAAGTTTTTGCTTTTTTAAAAATTTAATTTCCCCAAAAAACCTTTTTGTAAACATGTGTTTCTTAAAACCTTTTACAAAAAATAATAAAACAATGTTTTATTTTAAAAAAATACCATTCAGAAACTAAAAACATGTGTTTTTTTTAAGTTAAAAATTCCCAATTATGGAAAAAAAAAAACTAGGGCCCCGCACAACAAATAAAAATCGTTTAAAATTTTTTCCCTTAAAGGGTTGTTTTAAAAACCAATTTAAAGTTAACACAGTTGGTGTAAAAACATTTTTATTAAAATGCTTTTTTATTTTACGTAAAAATCAAAGTTAAATTTTTCACGACTCCCTTTACGGTGATTCTTTTTTCTGTTTTTGGGCAGGGGAAATTTGGGGCTCATTAGCCATTCGGATTGGAAAAACGGTAAAAACCCACAACAGAATTTTTTTCATATAAATTTAATACTATGTTAAGCTTTTTCATAAAAGTTATCAAACAAATTTACAAAACCTTTATTTTCTTTTCTTGTTTGTCCCCCCCCTTGACAAATTTTTATTTAGAAGAAAAGTTTTGGATAAATGATTTCTTATAAAATGGGTCGCAAGCGTATAAATTTATTAAAATTTAAATCCTTAATAAATTTTTTTTAAAACAAAGAAGCTTTTTTGGGCAATCGTATTTTTTTTACACAAATAAGATTTTAATATCATTGTATGTAAAGGAGTTCCCAAAAGTGGCCTTAAAAGGGTCGATTGTTTGTTTAAGTGTTTGTTTGTCCCGTTATTTTTTAAAGGAGGGCAGTTACTGGAAAGCCCCTTTATGACCATTTTTCGCCCGGTTAAATCAGAACGGAAAAAAAACAAAAAAGGAATTCCCGAAAATTTTAATTTCCCTTTTTGGGATTTGAAATTTCCTTTTTATTAAAAACCCCCCCCCCCAAATTTAAACAACTTGATTCCAAAAATTTTGGGGTTTTCTTCCTGTTTAAAAAAATTTTGGCCAAAATTTTCCCCAGTTTTTATGTTTTAGTTCTTTTTTACAACTAATTCCGAAAGGAATGACATCTAAAAGATATATTAAGTTATAAACAAGCCGGGAGATTTGTAATAGACGGGAAAAATATAGTCTTGATGCGTGCCTTTCGACATCTGACAGTTTAATTTTTTAGGATGTAATTGCACCCTCTTGATTAGCTATTGGTTTCGCTCATGAGTCACAATAATTAAAGTAGATATAGACATTCCAGGAAGGACTGGTTTGTGAACTCTTTAACCCGGACACATCTTGAAAGCATCCATAAGTTTATGAATTTTAAATAAAATATTATTCAAATTGTCTCATTATTGTTTTTTTTGTTGCTTCAATAAATGTTAATGTTTACACGGAGGAACATCCTGTAGCAATTCTATCAATTATCAGTTAGTGACGATAAAATCCCACAGAATTACTGAATTTTTAAAACATTTTTCTATGCTTAAGTATTCGAGTGAAGATGATATATTCAATGAAATGTCAGAAAAACAATATTTTGTTTATAAACGCCATATTGTTCAGATTTCAGTTAGTATGGTAACCAAATTTGTTGATTTATCATTGAATTATTAAACTCAAATTTAGACCTGAAATAATTGGATTTTTAATTGAACACATCAACTTCTGATGTTGTCAAATTTCCATATAGTGTAAGGGTATAGTCAAAATAAAAATAAAAAACACGGTGAAGAAGATCTTAACAAAGAGTCTTTCTTATGTTTACTTACTTATTTTTAGATAAATCGTTTCTTATTATTGTCAAATCAAAAGTAATAAATGTATATAAGTCACCCTTTGATACCTTTAATCTACTCTGATGATTAAAACGAAAAGTCATTGCTCTTAGGACGATGTTTATAAGAAAACTTTACAGTCATATAATACACTATTTCCAATATAAAATTACTAAAATACTCAGTTTGAATCAACACAGAATTGTTCTTTTTTATTTTATTTTATTTATTTTTTTTCAACAAAAAAACACCCGCATGTTGATCAGAAATCTGAATCTCCTTACAATTTTTCATTGTCACAACAGTATATCCTTAGTAATCATAACAAAATGTTGACATATATATGAGGTATCAAGTCAGAATGAGAGTTTCACATTTTGAATATCTTCCAAAGATTTCTATGTCACAAAGACTTATCAAAATGTTTAAAAACTTATGATAACAAATTTTAGAGTCATAGCTTGGTAACATTTCTTTTAAACTGTTAAAAACACTAACATTATCATTTAATTTTATCAATATATACCCCATGTTCACTTTTCTTCTGTGTTGATAATTTTGTGTACGCTAATTGCATCATATTTCACCACACAATTTATGGTCACAGACTAAATGTCAGTATTCTTCACGCCTTTAAACAGAACAGCATCACAATTTATATAATGATAGCAACGTTAATTTTTCGAAATATAGCTTTTACAATACCCTTGTAAATATTATTATATGTCAAAATCTGAATTTCATGTTCACAGTTAACGCCTACGGTAATTTACGTAAAAGATTTAAGTCATCTTCGAGAATATATTCCTTGCTGAATGGGTCTCAATTCTATACTAGACTTTCAGAATGTAAAAAGGACTTTAATTGAATTGAAATGGCATTACCCGTTGACTTTTAATGCAGTACCTAGATGCTTTTATTAGCTACTGTTACATTTTCATTGATTAATTTTCATTCGTCTACATAAGAACAAAACTTGATAGTTGTGTAAAGTTTATCAGCTGGCTTTCTTCAAATTCTTATGCAGATATATAGCTTTCTACAGGGATGAAAATAATGATAAAGATTTATCTTGGTGCAAAGGTGTGCGACATATGCTGCAGGTTTTTGTCCGTTAAAATATGTTAAAGATACAATTAATTAGCCCTTGATATAATTATTTCGTCTCACAAACACAACTGTAAGAGGTAGAAAAGATAACTCTTAAGTGTTCCAATTAAAATAAACTGCGTTTAATATGACATGTCAAGAATATTTTAATAACGAATCAGCCTGTATAAAATGACTTATGAGATTCAGCCTAAATTATACATGTGTAAGACCACTCATCTTTATATATTTATCGATTATATACACTTACAAAAATAATTGCCATTATTTGTTCGCCACGAGGGGGTATAAGTAGGCTTATTCTATTTTAACGATTGGCCAATTAGCGCAATCTCAAATCGCCCAAGGCATTCTTGATTAATTCAGCTAAATTTGACAATGAAAGAAATGAGCATTATCAATTATACACTGTATGCAGATCTTTATTGACAGTTATGATCATGAACAAAATTTCACAAATTGTTTCAGACAGAATTAATAGAGACGTATGATTGTTTTTCCTATAATATTTCTAGTAATAAGCAGATGCTGATACTGATCGATAGGAAATGGTAGTGAATATTTTATTGCGGTTTTGTAACAACTTATATGGTCGTTTTATCAGATAGAATTGGGTCCCCTTTTATCAAATTTAAGTTATTTATATTTCAATAGATACACTCGCATTCTTAACATTTCATTGTATTAAAAATATTATAAGATATAAAAAAACACCCAGGAAATAAATAAGAATTAAAATAAATTTACGTTATGAAAGAACAGTATCAAAGTTCTATTCTTAAACTGGCTATTGAGTCCTATCGGAGAGAAAGATCGGACCTTTTAAGTTCAGGTTTTTTAAAGACTTTCATTCTATTTTATTTTCTATATTAAATGTCCATCTTTCATGCAGGAAACTTCTAGTAACTGACAAAGATTAAATTTTATTTTGTTTTGTTTTTAACAAAGCATCAACCTTTGCTGCACTACTTGAAATTATCGTCCATTTATCGTCTGCCGTTGTTGTTGCTAAAAGGGTATTTTAAGTGTAACACTTCTACAAAAGACTAGACATATGTAGAAGCCTTGTTGTAGAAAAAAAACATTCAAGAACAATCTTACAAATCATCAATTTCAATGACAATTGTTTCGGACGCGCTTCCGGAAAAAAGGCTTTGTATGCCTTTAAAAGTCAAGGCACACGCAATTAAGTAATAACAAGAACTCACAAAGAACCTGATCGATTCATAATATCGGGACCGAATGGGTTACAAATTATCCGGAGAGCATTATCTTCACCTAAATGGTACCAATGTACAAAAGCGTATTGATGAAAGGTTATGTATTAACGTTTCAGTAAATTACTGACGGTATTAGAAAATGAACAAAGTTCTGGAGTGTCGGATTCATTATCGACTACAAAATTGCTACGCACTGGTTGCTTTCAATACATTGATGAAGAGAAAATTACGAGAAACTTGAAAAAAAAATCTGAGTCATTAAGTGCATAAAAATATGACAAAATTCAAGTAGTTTTTCTTGTGGCTGAAGAAGCGTTTTTTTTATTTTTTATGTCAATTTCTACATTAAAAGTTTTCCTATGCTTTTGAATTATAAATTTACATTTCTTTCAAATAAAATAGAGAAAAACGGAAACCCTAAAGAACTCCCAAAACGACAAAATTAAAATGCAGGCTCGGTTTGATTGAGTCTCTTCATGGACGATAGTGGTTATTGCAACATATCGTCCACGCCCCCCCCGCACCGGCTTAAGCAGAATTCAGTTTATAAAAATGTATTGCATGTAAACACAAACACATTTCAACTTTAATTAACTGAAGAAAGCTTAATAACAACTTGTACTAAAAAAATAGAGAAGTATAATTTGCTCAAATATTTTTACTAACGAGACAATATCATAATTAACGCATTCTTAACATTGTAATCACATACACGTAGCAAACCGTTTATCTTCAATATTGCCAGCGATATTTGGCTTCGTTTGTAATTATTTGAGGCTTTTCTTTTTTATTTATTCATCTATTTCTACTGACCTTATAGGATACAATGATGTATGATTCTGTGTCATGGTAATATATTTTTGTTTTTGTTGTTTTGATAGATGAGCGTATAGAGCCACAGTGTATATAAGATGTGACGATATTATTTTCCGACATTGTTGGCTTTACGTCAATTTGTTCTTCGTGTACACCAATGGATGTCATCAATATGTTGAATTCCCTATACACAAATTTTGACAACTGTTGCAGATTCCTGGATGTTTACAAGGTTAACACCATTAGGCATTATTTTGAAAGCCTAAAGCATTTTATACAATTAACTGTATTTTACAATATTTTATTAGATATAAAGGCTTTTGACAGGATATAATATATGGCATAATTTAAACGGTTATTTGTACACATATTGTAAATACGCGTTTATATAGGGTGATATAATCGTTCAGGAATCCTTATAACGAATTTATAATACAGCAAACATCCTTTTATAAAGAAAAAAGATTTGTCTATAAATTGAAAGCAGTCGTGTAGATATATTATAAAATTACGATTATCCAATGAAAAGCGACGTTACAAACGTTCAGTATTATAAAGCAGTTTTAAAGATTAACAATAAGTCCAATCAATCCTTAAGACCTTAAGATGATTTACCAAACTCATTAGAAATCGTTTAATTTTCTTTCATCAAAAGAGATTCATGAATAACCTGTTCTCGAGCAAAATTGTTTGTTGCAAAAAGGATCAAAGTTAATGCGAATACAGTGTTCATAGTTTGTCATTTTGTAAAAAGATAATTAATATAATATTTGGTTTTCATACAGGACATGTAATATTACAATCATTTAGAATAATTTGCTCTTTATTATTTAATGACAAGATAACAATGGAGCCGTAATTGATGAGTTCGAATATTTATATAAAGTACATTCAATAGATAATTTATATTTTATCCTTTAATTAACCACTTGATTATTTTTGTTCAGGTTGAAACTATTGGAGACGCATACTGTGTTGCGGCGGGTCTACATAGACCATCAAAATTCCATGCGATGCAAATTGCATGGATGGCCATTAAGATGATGGAATATGCTAGTCAACAAAAATCTCATGATGGAAAGGTTATTCAGGTACACTTATTTGTGGGGTTTTACGTCGCACCAACACAATATAGGTCATATGGCGACCTTCCAGCTTAATTTGTAGAGGAAAATCGTATGCCCTTTCATGTATTATTTTTGGCACGAACGTGTACAGTACCTGAGCAGAATCACCTACATTTCTTAAGCATAGCGTCCTCACATGAAAACATTCAAAGGCCAGGTCGGGATTCGAATCCACAGCGGTGAGAGGCAAGTGGTTTGCCTGGATAGATTTAACCAAACGATAAGATGATTTAAAAGTTTTTTGTCGATTGAGTATAACTACAACGTCATTGTTGAAACTCATACATATTTGCAGTGGCTTAAGGTTTAAACAGCAAAAAAAGAGATAAAAGAAATAATAATAATAAAAAATAAAAAAAGACAAAAAATAAAAATTAAAGTGTAACACTCGCGTTTCTATTGTCTCTATCAATTTACCTTACTTCCATTCTAATTTTACTATTTCGATATTAATTGTAATTTGATAAATAAATATCAATTGATCAAGCAATATAAAAAGTTTTAAACCTGATGTTATCTGTTTCTTTCTGTATGCTTTATTGCAGATGAGAATTGGTTTGCACACGGGTAATGAATGTACTTGCCGGTGTAGTTGGGGTAACTATGCCTAGGTACTGTTTGTTCGGGAACAATGTCACACTTGCCAATAGGTTCGAATCTGGCAGTGAAGCCACCAAGATCAATGCAAGTCCTACAACAGCAATGTATGATTTTACTATACATTATCATTATTATAGAAGTAGAATGTGGAATAGGTAGAAATGAAGAAACTTTATTTTATGTATTGTTAGTGGTCACGAATTTATAAAGAGTACTTATAACATTTAAAAAGACTTCAACAATCAAATGAATATGTAGCTTTGTTTCCACTTGATAAATCAATATTTCTACCCATTTACTTTGCCTTATTGATTTATTTTGTTCTTAACTATTCTATCTTCTTTTGTAGATTATTACAAGAAGGTTTTAAACTGACACCTAGGTCACGTGATTGTCTACCAAAAGGCTTCCGAACAGACATTGAAGGAACATGTTATTTTGTGGAATCCTATAAGTTCCCTTACACAGAGCTCCAAAATGATCTTATTACTGGCAAACATATAGAACTTGCTGTAAAACATTACAAAATAAATGAGGTCGCCTAGGCGTGAATGTCAGTACATATTGGTTTGTTGATAAATGTGATATCTTTGAAGTTAGTAGGTGTTTGCTATGGTTACATAAATATAGACACATTGAATAAAAGCTGTTTCATAGAATTTATTTAAACTTTGCGTGGTTTAGAATAATATTACATCATCTTCCAATATCACGAAAAGTTTAAATAAAATATGTTATACAGTTTTCATTTCGGCAATGTGTGTGTAAGTTATTACAGAACAATCCTTTAATTGCGTACTATAGCAATACTTCATTATATGCAAGTTTGTTTTACGACAATCAGAATACACTTGTATTAATCTTTGTATTCATCTTTTCAGAATGACTGATGTAAACAGTTGTTAATTTGGTTTACTCGTTAACAATAAATGCACGAGTATTACCATCTTGTATTTACATTTCTTCTTAGAATTTTATATCTCAATTATTATTGTTGTACAAAAGTCTAAATATACAATAATTTATAGTATATGTGTGTGTGTTAATAAGAACCTTAAAGAAAACATTAACCGGTTACTTACTCGACTGTGGTCCCCTTGATGAAATAATAACACATTTATATTTTTATAAGTTCATTATCGTATGAAATACATTTTAAGTATCTCTTATATTCGTATGATATATAAAATAGATATCTGAACAAGTATGCTTTGGGGATTTTAATTTAAAGCAAATATTTAAAGTGAAATTTATATTGATTACTTTTTATATATCGATTACGATTTCATCTTTAAGAAATGTACTATAAAGATTATAAGTAAGATTACGCACAAGTATACAAAACAGAGTATATATGTTATTTAAATCTGCGTAAACCTATATACGTTATATCTAGACCTAAATTAAAATATTTTAGCAATGATTATGAAATCATGAGTTAATATATTAACAGAAAAATAAATAAATATAACTATGTCGGTGCTATTTTATGGACTTCTAATGAATGATACATATTATTCTGAATTATATAAATAATAATGTTTGCACGAATAAAGATTTAAAAAAAAAAGATATACAATTCAATGAAATCTCAATAATTGTTTTCTTTTACAAATACAACATAACTTCACAATATAAAAACATTCTAAGAAATTAAATCAAAAGCCTGATACATCAAGTTGTTTTTCAGAAGTTATCTCTAAGTCTTTTAGATAAATCAATGTAACCTTTTTGTTATTTTTACATTGTTATTTCATTTTTCAATAATACAGCGACCCAAATATCTGATGTTCTCAATTTCAATTTTAGACAGGAAGAAACTCACTTCTGATCATTAAAGAATAATTCCTAAAATGGTATTAGAAAATTGCAATAGCCAATAATCTGCTTAATTTGTGTAATGGATTAGCCCTGCTTTAAATAAGGAACAGTCCATTTAAAGTCAGAGGGATTCCTATATAAAAACTGAGCTACCAACATTGTAGAATCTGTTCAAGTTGCCCTGGCTCTCTACTGATTTGCAAAGGCTAATCGTTGACTGTTTGGTTAGTATAATTTTCTGAATGGACAATTACAATTCGGTAATGAATAAGACATATATTATATATTGTTTCGTGGTCGCAATTGACTTGTTTATATTTACTTTACAAGTTGTGCTTTTTACCATCATTTTTCTATTATATTTATGATTTCAAATTATAAAATATTGATATGGAGTTTACAGAATTCTTTCACGGCATGTAAATATTTTGAAATATATTATTATATGTACTAATGATTGTTACATTCATGATTTGTATCTTATTTATGTATAATTAAATACTTACTTTTCTATTTATATATTAAAATTGTTGAAAACTTTAGGTTTTTGTTGTTAAATGAAAGTATCATTAGAACAGCATCATAGTGTTGCTACAATTAACACATGATTGTGCACTCTTATATAATAATAGTTTTTGCAAATACGGTACATGTATACATAGTATATGCGACATTTGTCCTGCCTAGAAATAATCAATTGGTAAGAACATGGAAATATGTTAGGCATTTTAATTTGATGTTCGTTTTTCTGTTGTTTACTTTCGTTGACTATTTTATCTTTTGGCATTGAAAGGCCGAATAACAAAATTACTCAAATCAGATCAAATCAGTTATCAAGCATCTATGTCACATATTTGCCTTCCTTTTTTCGCAGCCTTATGATTGTCAACGAGCTTGATGAGAGAAATAAGGTCAAGCAAATATTATCCCAAAAGAATGAGTGTTTGGCTCAATGTCTCTATGAGTTATTTGATATTGATAATTCTATCTAAATAATGTATGGAAATAAAAGATTGCTGATTGATCAATGGTTAAAAGTGACATCCTGTTTTGTCCAGAAAAGTATGGCTATTCTTTAGAAATAAAGGGTGTTTCCCATCTAACTTTTTTGTACGATATATGCTTGTCTCAGAAGGATACATAAAACGATAAAAAGAATGCTTTGAGTCTTAAAAATAAGATACAATGCAGAAAGTTAACAGTGTGTTACAATTATGTCAGCTTAAACATATTTTCCTTTAGATGGTTTGATATATTCTTTTATTAATTGATGTATATTTTTATCTTCGACAGAAAATAAGACTGATCTCTATATATGTACTTTGGTCTTCTCTGTTTGCTAGTAAAAATGTGACAGGTAAAGAAAGTAAAAACGTACTACTTGGGTCACGATCATGTTTCTTCATATGACAACAGTACTGGTTCATTTCAGGAAGCGGACTGTAAAGTAATTTACATAAGTTACAAGAACTAGTTTCGCAATCAAGCTTAAATAGATATGTTTAAACCAATGCCGTTTCATGAGAGTTATCAATCAAATTCTTGTTTGCCCAGCCTTGACAAATGACCACATTGTCTAACTTAGAAGAAATTTAGATTTGGGAGTGAGATGATTTCATTATAGAATCGGATCGCAAGCCGTATAAATTCATTACAATAATCCTTTCATCTATGTTTCTCTGTTTAAGAACCAATGATAGCTTTTGGCAGCGATCGTATATTTTTTTTTACACAAATAAGACTTAAATTAGTCATTGTATGTAAGGGAGCTTCCAAGCTGGCTTACGGAAGGTCGATTGTTATGCTCAAGTGTTTGTTTGTCTCAGTTATTAGTCACAAGGAGGGCAGTTGAACTGGAAAGTCGCCATATGACCATTTTTCAGCATCGGTGTAAATCAGAACGCGACAAAAATAATAATTATACTTGTTATCATCTAAAGGAACTTCCTTTTAGTAATATAACTAATAACGTCATGTTCCAATGTTGTCGTCTGCTTATTTCGAGCCAAATCTTCCTATCGACTTATGTATTAACGTCTTTATATCTAGACAATATATATGACAGAGACTATTTCCGATACAAAACAACAGGAAGTGACATCTAAAGGATATATTAAGTAAAAACTAGCCGGGAGATTATTAACAGACGGGAAAAATATAGTCTTGATGCGTGCCTTTCGACATATGACAGTTTAATTTCTAGCATTCGATTCTTGATTAGCTATTGGTTTCCTATTGGTTTCACTCATTAGTCACAATTTTATAATACATATAGACTTTCTATGACGGATTGGTTTGTGTAGTCGTAAACCTGGACACATTCTGAAAACATCCCCTACCTTTATGAATATAAGATATTTTTCAAATTTCTGCATGATATATAACCAAATAAATTGACTAACTAAAATAACCTGAAATAATTGGATTTTAATTGAACACATCTACTTCTGAGATTGTCATATTTCCCTGTAAATAATTATATAGTGTAAAGGTATGGTCAAAATAAAAAAGACGTAAGGAAGAAGGTCTTAACAAAGAGTTTTTTTTAAGTTTACTTACTTACTTATTTTTTTAAATAGATAAATCGTTTCATATAATTGTCAAATCAAAAGTATCAAAGGAAATGGCAGAGGAAATATGTCGGCTAAAAAATACATAAACAATGAGAACACTCTTCGATACCTCTAATCTACCTATCTAAATGACTAAAGTGGAAGATTCGTTTCCTGAAACAAAATGTCATTTGCTTTTTGGGACGATGTTTTAAAGAAGGCTTAACAGTGATATAATGCACCATTTCCAAGATAAAATTACTAAAATATTTAGTTGGAAACAACACAAAATTGTTTTTGTTTTGTTTTTTTTTCAACAGAAAAATAAAAGCTGAAGGTCGCTTTAAGCATGTTGATCAGAAATCTGAATCTCCTTACAATTTTTCATTGTCAAAACAGTATATCCTTAGTAATCATAACAAAATGTTGACATATATATGTAAAGGTATCAAGCCAGAATGAGAGTTTCACATTTTGCATATCTTCCAAAGATTTCTATGTCACAAAGACTTATAAAAATGATTAAAAGCTTGTTATAACAAATTATAGTCATACCTTAGTAATATTTCTTTTAAATTGTTAAGAAACACTAACATAATCATTTATTTTTTTATCAATATACCCCCCATGTTAAAACTTCTTCTCTGTTGATAATTTTGTGTACGCTAATTGCATCATATTTCACCACACATTTTATGGCCACAGACTAAATGTCAGTATTCTTCACGCCTTTAAACAGAACAGCATCATAATTTATATAATGTTAGCAACGTTTATTTTTCGAAACATAGCTTTTACAATACCCTTGTAAATAATATTATGTGTCAAAATCTGAAATTTCATGTTCACAGTTTACGCCTACGGTAATTTACGTAACAGTTCTAAGTTTTAAGTAATTTTCGAGAATATATTCCATGCTGAGTGGGTCTCAACTCTATACTAGACTTTCAGGATGTAAAAAAGACTTTAATTGAATTGAAATGGCATTACCCGTTGACTTTTAATGCCGTATTAAGATGCTTTTAATAGCTACTGTTACATTTTCATTGATAGCAAAAAGTGTGTCTCGTCTACCTAAGGACAAAGTTGGATAGTTGTGTCAAGTTTATCAACTTTATCTTTAAATTTTTTATGTAGATATATAGCTTTCTACGGGGATGAAAATAATGATAAAGATTTATCTTGGTGCAAAGGTGTGCGACATATGCTTTAGAGTTTTGTCCGTGTGCCCTGTTCTGTTTGATGTCGTGCTTGGCTCGTTGTCTGTAGTACTGTGTTGGGGATGCGTTCGTTGAATGCCGCCTTTCCTTGGTGAGCTTTTTTTAACATATTTTTGTTAATACATTATCCTTCAATCAATCTGAATTTTTACACTTTTTTCTTTTGTTTTCATTCATCCAGATCAATTTTTCCCTTTCTTTCCAGATTATAATCTCTATACACGGTTGTACTTCTTTATGTGGGTTTCTCAAAGTCTTAATAATGGCAATTTCTACTATTTTATTTCTTCAAACGTAAAAATAATCGAATGCTTAATCTTTAAAAGACACAATGAATTAGCCCTGAATATAAGTATCTCGTCACTCAACACACAAGTGAAATAAGTAGATAAGCTTAGTGCTTAAGTGTTCTAATTAAAAGTCAATTTGTAACATATAACAAGACAAGAATATTTTTATAACGAATCAATCTGTATAAAATGACTAGTGAGAACAAAGCTTTATTCAGCCTAAATTATATATATGTAAGACCAATAATGTAAATATTTTTAACGATTTCATACACTCCGAAAAAATAATTGCCATTATTTGATCAACACGAGGAGGTATAAGTAGATAGGACACAGAGCGCTTGTGATATTTTTTAACGATTGGCCAATTAACGCAAATCGCCAAAGACCTTCTGGATTATTTCAGCTCTATTTGATAATGAAAAAAATGAGCATTATCAATTATACTACATTATGCAGATCTTTATTGACAGTTATTGTCATGAACAAAATTGCACCGAATTGTTTTAGACAGAAATAATAGAGACATACGATTGTTTTTCCTACAATATTACTAGTTATAAGCAGATGCTGATACTGATCGATAAGAAATGGCCGTGAATATTTTATTGCGCTTTTGTGACTTACATGGTCGTTCTGTAAGATAGGACTGGGTCCCCTTTTATCAAATTTAAGTTATTGATAATTTATATAGTGAAACTAGCAATCCTAACATTTCATATGTCTTGATAATATTTTCTGGTATCAACAAAAACACTTAGGAAATATATAAGAAATCAAAGCTGTTAACGTTATAGAAAAACAGTATCAAAATGAAATTATTCTATTCTTAAACCTGCTATTGAGTCCTAACGGAGAAAAAGATCGTACCTTTTAAGTTCAGGTTTTGGAAAGTCTTTCATTCTATTTTATTTTCTATATTCAATGTCCATATTCTTTTAATGCATGAAACGTCTAGTAACTGACATAGGTTAAATTTTATTTTGTTTTGTTTTTAACAAGGCATCAAAACTTGCTGGCACTACTTGAAATTTTAGTCCATTTATCGCCTGCCGCTCTCGTTGCTTAAATGGTATTTTAAGTGTCACACTTCTACAAAAGACAAGATATATGTACTTGTTGAAGAAAAAAACATTCAAGAACAATCTTACAAATCATCAATTTCAATGGCAATTGTTTCGGACGCGCTTCCGTAGAAATGGCTTTGTATGCCTTTAAAAGTCATAGCACACGCAATTAAGTAATAACAAGAACTCACAAAGAACCTGATCGATTCATAATATCTGGACAGAAAGGGTTACAAATTATCCGGAGAGCATTATCTTCACCTAAATGGTACCAATGTACAAAAGCGTATTGATGAAAGGTTATGTATTAACGTTTCAGTAAATTACTGACGATATTAGAAAATGAACACAGTTCTGGAGTGTCGGATTCATTATCGACTACAAAATTGCTACGCGCTGGTTGCTTTCAATACATTGATGAAGAGAAAATTTCGAGAAACTTGAAAAAAGTCATTAAGTGCATAAAAATATGACAAAATTCAAGTAGTTTTTTCTTTTGGCTGAAAAAAAACGTGTTTTTATTTTTTTATGTCAATTTCTACATTAAACGTTTTCCTATGCTTTTGAATTATAAATTTACATTTTTTTTCAAATAAAATAGAGAAAAACGGAATCCCTAAAGAACTCTCAAAACGACAAAATTAAAAATGTTGCAAGTTCGGCTTGATTGAGTCTCTTCATGGACGATAGTGGTAATTGCAATATACCGTCCATGCCCCCCCCCCAGCACCGGCTTAAGCAGAATTCAGTTTATAAAAATGTATTGCATGCAAACACACACACATTTCAACTTTAATTTATTGAAGAGAGCTTAATAACAACCTGTACTAAAAAATAGAGAAGTATAATTTGCTCAAATATTTTTACTAACGAGACAATATCATAATTAACGCATTCTTAACATAAACATTGTAATCACATACACGTAGCAAACCGTTTATCTTCAATATTGCCAGCGATATTTGGCTTCGTTTGTAATTATTTGAGGCTTTTCCTTTTTATTTATTCATCTATTTCTACTGACCTTAAAGGATACACTGATGTATGATTCTGTGTCATGGTAATATATTATTGTTTTTGTTGTTTTGATAGATGAGCGTATAGAGCCACAGTGTATAGAAGATGTGACGATATTGTTTTCCGACATTGTTGGCTTTACGTCAATCTGTTCTTCATGTACACCAATGGATGTCATCAATATGTTGAATTCCCTTTACACGAATTTTGACAACTGTTGTGGATTCCTGGATGTGTACAAGGTTTACACCATTATGCATTATTTTGAAATTCGAAAGCAGTTAATACAATTTACTGTATTTTACAATAATTAATTAGTTATAAAGATTTTTGACAGGTTATATGGTTCACGCCATTGAATATTACTTTGTAAGCCTAAAGCATTTTATACAATGTACTGTATTTTACAATAATTTATTAGTTATTAAGGCATTTGACAGGTTATATATGGCATAATATTAACGGTAATTTGCATATATATTGTAAATAACCGTTTATAAAGGGTCATATAATCTTTTATGAATCTTTATAACGAATATACATCAAACTTCCCTTTAGAAAGAAAAAAAAAAGAGATTTGTTCATAAATTAAAAGCAGTCGTGTATATAAATTGAAAAAAAATCACGATTATCCAATGAAAAGCAACGTTACAAACGTCAGTATTAAAAAGAATTTTTGATAGATCCGTTAAAGAATTTGTATGGAGAAATAACAATAAGTCCAATCAATCCAGTAAATCCAGCAACCTTAAGAAAGTTTATCAAATTCATTAGAAATCGTTTAATTTTCTTTATCAAAAGAGATTCACGAATAACCTGTTATCGAACAAAATTGTTTGTTGTGAAAAGGATAAAGTTAATGCGAATGCAGTGTTCAAAGCTATTTATTTAGTTAAAAGATAATTAATAAAATATTGGGTTTTCATACAGGATATTTAATAATACAATCATTTAAAATAATTTTCTCCTCATAGTTTTATGACACGAATACAATGGAGAGATTGATGGGCTCGAATATTTATTAAGTACATTCAATAAATAATTTATATGTTCTTCTATAATTTGCCTCACGATTATTTTGTTCAGGTTGAAACTATTGGAGACGCATACTGTGTTGCGGCAGGTCTACATAGACCATCAAAATACCATGCGATGCAAATTGCATGGATGGCCATTAAGATGATGGAATATGCTAGTCAACAAAAATCTCATGATGGAAAGGTTATTCAGGTAAACTGCCTTATTTCATATCATTTCTTTATATTTTTGGTTTTACATCGCACCAACACAGTAGAGGTCAAATGGCGACATTCTAGCTTTACTTGTAGAGGAAGACCTCAGGTGCTTGGCTTTCTGTACATTATTTTAGTCACGAACACGCACCTGAGAATAATCACCTACGTTTCGTAAGCTAGCTTGATAGCTTACTCACATGAAAACATCCAAAGTCCTTGCCGGGATTCGAACCGACAGCAGTCAAAAGCAAGTGGTTTGTCGTGATAATTTTAACCAGACGATAAGTTGAATTCAATTGTCTATAGTTTATTGAGTATAATAATAACATAAGTTTGACACTCATACATATTTTCAGCTGATAAAAGTTACAAAATAAAAAGAAACACTTTCGTCAATTATGGTGTTAGTATATATTTTTGCGATTTTAGATAAAGCGTAACAATGTACCACTGACTTTTATATTGACATTAACAATTAACATTACTTTCGTTCCTATTTTACTACTCCGATATTGATTTTAGTTTAATCAATAAATATAAAATGCTAAAGTAATATAAATGTTTTACACTTGATCTTATCTATTTATTTATGGTAAAATTATAAATGCTTTATTGCAGATGAGAATTGGTTTGCACACGGGTAATGTACTTGCAGGTGTTGTTGGGGTAACTATGCCTAGGTACTGTTTGTTCGGGAACAATGTCACACTTGCCAATAGGTTCGAATCTGGCAGTGAAGCCACCAAAATCAATGCAAGTCCTACAACAGCAAGGTGTGATTTCATAATACATTATCATTAAATAAAAAGTAGAATGAGGAATAAGTTGAGATGAATAAATATGTTTCATTAACTAATTATTAAAATAGTTTCTACAATATCTTACAAACAAGAGTATAAATTTTACAGTAGCTATGTTTCCACTTAATATATCAACATTTCTATCATCTTCTTTTGTTCTTTTGTAGATTATTACAAGAATGTTTCAAACTGACACCTAGGTCACGTGATTGTCTACCAAAAGGCTTCCCAACAGACATTGAAGGAACATGTCATTTTGTGGAATCCTATAAGTTCCCTCACACAGAGCTCCAAAATGATCTTACCACTGGCAAACATATTGAACTTGCTGTGAAAGATTGCAAAATAAATGAGGTCGCCTAGGCGTGAATGTCATTACATATTGGTATGTTGATAAATGTGATATCTCTGAAGTTAGCGGAATAAAAAAGTGTTTGCTATAGTTACATAAATATAGTCACATTGGCTGAATAAAAATGGTATCATCGACTTTACTTAAACTGTGCTTGGTTTTACAATATGATATCATATTCCAAGATCACGCAAAGCTTAAATAAAATCGGTTATATTGCTTTTTCGGCATTGTATATATAAGTTACTACAGAATAATCCTTTAATTGCGTACTATAACAATACTTCATGATATGCAAGTTTGTTTTTCGACAATCAGAATACACTTGTACTTTTTATCTTTGTATTTATCTTGACAATTCTTTAATGATTGATGTTAACAATTGTGAATTTAGTCATTAACAATTAATGCACGCGTATCGCCCACTATCTTATATACACCTTTCTTCTTAGATTTTTATGTCTCACATATTATTGTTGTACAAAAAGTCTAAATATACAATACTCTATATTGATATGATTTTTTATTTGTTTGTTTGGATTTTTATGGCACGTCAACACATACCTGGCCATATCGTGCCGAAGGTTATAATAGGCTTAAATGTTATGTCAAACTTTGTAAATGACAATAAAAATGAGTCAGTTAGATCCTAGAATACAAGTTTATCTCTTCCAAATAATCAATGATGTTTTTGATGGAATTGTATGAAAGAGTTTTTTGAGTGAATTTACACAATAAAATTTAAAACGGGCCTGTGAAAAATCATGACATTCAAGAAGAAAATGCTTGACAGTAAATTCTTCATTACAAGCTACACAGAAAGGGGCTATGTCATTCATGAGGAGATAAGAGTGGGTAATTTTAGTACAGACCATAAAGAGATGAAGTAATATGAAACATTAAGCAGTAATTTTCTCGATTATGGACCCCTCGATGAAATAATAACACTTCTATATTTGTACAAGTTCATTATCGTATGAAATACATTTGAAGAATCTCTTATACTTGTATGATACATAAAATAGATATCTGAACAAGTCTGCTTCGGTGATTTTAATTTAAAGCAAATATTTAAAGTGAAATATATATTGATTACTTTTTATATATTGATTTCGATTTCATCTATAAGAAACATGATAATGTACTATAAAGATTATAAATAAGTTGACGCACACGTATACAAAAAAGAGTATATATGTTATTTAGTTCTGAGTAAACCTGTATACGTTATATCTTAACCTAAACAAAATATTTTAGCAATGATTATGAAATCATGAGTTAATATATCAATAGAAAAATATAAATATAACTATGTCTGTGCTATTTTATGGACTTATAATGAATGATACATATTATTCTGAAATATATAAGTAATAATGTTTGCACGAATCTAGTTTAAAAAATGAATTGTTTTTTTTTAGAAACACAACAAAACTGTACAATATAAAAACATTCTATGAAATTAAAATAAAAGCCTGATACCTAAAGTATTTTTCAAAAATTATCTCTATTTCTGTATTTTGAATACAAGCAGATGAATCAATGTAATCTGGTTGTTATTTTTACATTATTATCTCATTTTTTCAATTACAGCGACCCAAATATCTGTTGTTCTCAATCTCAATGTTAGACAGGAAGAAATTGAACATTCACTTCTGATTATTAAAGAATAATTCCTAATATGATATTAGAAATTGCAATAGCCAATAATCTGCTGAATTTGTGTAATGGATTTGCCCTGCTTCAAATTAGGAACAGTCCATTCAAAGTCAGAGGGATTCCTATATAAAAACTGAGCTACCAACATTGTAGAATCTGTTCAAGTTGCCCTGGCTCTCTACTGATTTGCAAACTTTTAGGCTAACCGTTGACTGTTGGGTTAATCTAATTTTCTGAATAGACAATTAAAATTCGGTTATGAATAAGACAGATATTATATATTGTTTCGTGGTTGCAATTGACTTGTTTATATTACTTTACAAATTGTGCTTTTTTCCATGATTTTCTATCATATTTCTGATTTCAAATTATAAAATATTGATATGGAGTTTACAGAACTCTTTCACGGCATGTACATATTTTGAAATATATTATTTTATGTACTACTTATTGTAATATCCATGATTGTTATCTTATTTATGTATAATTAAATACTTAATTTTCTATTTATATATTAAAATTGTTGAAAACTTTAGGTTTTTGTTGTTAAATGAAAGTATCATTAGAACAGCATTATAGTGTTGCTACAATTAACACATGATTGTGCACTCTTATGAAATAATAGTTTTTGCAAATACGGTACATGTATACATAGTATATGCGACATTTGTCCTGCCTAGAAATAATCAATTGGTAAGAACATGGAAATATGTTAGGCATCGTTTTCTGTTGTTTACTTTCGTTGACTATTTTATACTTTGGCATTGAAAGGACGAATAACACTTAAAAATACTTAAATCAGATCAAATCAGTTATCAAGCATCTATGCAACATATATTAGCCTTCCCTTTTTTCGCAGCCTTAAGATTGTCAACGAGCTTGATGAGAAAAATAAGGTCAAGCAAATATTATCCCAAAAGAATGAGTGCTTGGCTCAATGTCTCTATGGGTTATTTGATATTGATAATTCTATCTAAATAATGTATGGAAATAAAAGATTGCTGATTGATCAATGGTTAAAAGTGACATCCTGTTTTTTGCCCAGAAAAGTATGGCTATTCTTTAGAAATAAAGAGTGTTTCCCATCTAACTTTTTTTGTACGATACATGCTTAAAATTACATAAAACGATAAAAAAAATGCTTTGAGTCTTAAAAATAAGATACAATGCAGAAAGTTAACAGTGTGTTACAATTATGTCAGCTTAAACATATTTTCCTTTAGATGGTTTGATATATTCTTTCATAAATTGATGTATATTTTTATCTTCGACAGAAAATAAGACTGATCTCTTTACATGTACGTTGGTCTTCTCTGTTTGCTAGTAAGAATGTGACAGGTAAAGAAAGTAAAAACGTACTACTTGGGTCACGATCATGCTTCTTCATATGACAACAGTACTGGTTGATTCCAGGAAGCGGACTCTAAAGTAATTTACATAAGTTACAAGAACTTGTTTCGCAATCAACCTTAAATAGATATGTTTAAACCAATGCCGTTTCATGAGAGTTATCAATCAAAGTCTTGTTTGACCAGCCTTGACAAATGACCACATTGTCTAAGAAATTACGATTCGGGAGTGAGATGATTTCATTAAAAGATCGGATCGCAAGCCATATAACTTTATTATTATAATCCTTTAATCAATGTTTCTCTGTCTAAGAACTAATGAAATTTTTTGGCAGCAATCGTATATTCTTTTGACACTAATAAGACTTAAATTAGTCATTGTATGTAAGCGAGCTTCCGAGCTTGCTTACGGAAGGTCGATTACTCTGCTCAAGTGCTTGTTTGTCTCAGTTTATTAGTCACAAGGAGGGCAGTTGAGCTCGAAAGTAGTCGCCATATGACCATTTTTCAGCATCGGTGTAAATCAGAATGTGACAAATATAGTAATAATACTTTTTATCATCAAAAGGAACTTCCTTTTAGTAATACAACTAATTAACGGCATTGTCCAATGTTGGCGTCTGCTTATTTCGAGCCGAATCCTCCTATCGATTTGTAATGTATTAACGTCTTTATATCTGGACAATATAAATGACAATGACTATTTCCGATACAAAACAACAGGAAGTGACATCTAAAGGATATATTTAGTTATAACTAGCCGGGAGATTAGTAACAGACGGGAAAAATATAGTCTTGATGCGTGTCTTTTGGCATCTGACAGTTAATTTCTACAATCTGATTGCACCCTCTTAATTAACTATTGGTTTCACTCATGAGTCACATTAATTATAGTAGATATAGACACTCTAGGAAGGACTGGTTAGTGGAAACATCTAGAAAACACCCCTCACTTTATAAATATTAATATTTAATATTATTCAATTTTCTCTTTATTATTTTTTTGTTGCTTCAATGATTATTAATGATTACACGGAGGAACTTCATGTAGCAATTGAATCTATTTTTAGATATCAATTATCAATTAGTCGAGATAAAATCCCACAGAATTACTGAATTTTTAAAACATTTTGATGCTAAAGAATTCGAGTGGAGATGGTATATATTCACAGATATACATCTATTAAACTCCATGATATATTTAATGAAATTTCAGAAAAATAATATTTTGGTTATTAACGCCATATTGTTCAGATCTAAATTATTATATGATAACAAAATTGGTTGATTTATCATTGAATTATCAAACTCAAATTTAGACCTGAAATAATTGGATTTTTAATTGAACATCTCAACTTCTGAGATTGTCATCTTTCCCTGAATATGCATATAAAGGGTTAAGATATTGGGCAATATAATAAAAAGAAAACGCAGCGAAGAAGGTTTTAACAGGAGGTCTTTTTTAAGTTTACTAACAGAAATAATATAAATAAACATTAGGAAACTTCCCTAGCAAAATGTCTCGTTGCTTTAGCAATGATTTCGCGTAAGTTTCATATTCTGTCACGAAATTTTACAAACGCCACCCTCTCATATCAGTTACCTTTGTTGGATACACACAATAAATGACAAAAAATAGAATTAATGAGCATTCGTATAAGTTTTTTCGGGAAACAATACATTTTAATGTTATTATATTTCTGTAAAATGCGTACATATTTCGAACACTTCCAAACGTTTTCTCATTTAAAATTACGAGGAGTTTGAACTGTTTATCTAAATGTTAATTTGGACATAAATTTAACATACTAAAGGTATATAATTTCGAACAAATGTTTAAAAATAGAACTTTATGAATTTTTTCACAACCTCTTCACTTTTTCCTTTGCACAGATTCCCTGTCTAACCGTATCAAACAGATTAATTTATAGCCGGATATACAAATTAAATCATTTTGGGACTCGAATAACGTGTGAATATTATTCATATTTATTGTCAATTAACGGCTCCTATAGCTTCAATTACATTTATGGTGCATGCATATGTATCCAACTAAACGTGAACATTACGTTGCCAAGATGCACATAATCCAATAGATATTACTGCATTGAAATAGTTCTCCTTAAAATAATTTGAAAGAAAAAAACGATATTTATCAGTTTATCTAAAGCGGTCTTTAGCTTTTCCAAAGGTTAAATATGTTATTTTTAGATAAATCGTTTCATCAAAATTATTATAGTGGAAAATGAAATATACCGATGATGAAAATGAGGAGACCCTTGATATAAAAAGCTCCCGGGACGCTGTTATAAAGAAGGCTTAACAGAAGCATGATGCACTTTTCCAAGATAAAATTACTAAAAAGCTTAGTTTGAAACAACACAGAAAATAAAAGCTGAAGGCCGCTTTAAACATCGGCATGTTTATCAGAAATTTGAATCTCCTCACAATCTTTAATTCTTACAATAATTTATGTATTACATATACCATTCTTAGATATCATTACAAAAAGGTTAACTTATAAATAAGGTACCAAGCCAATTTTGCGTATCTTCCGAAGAACTCTTTGTGCCATAAAGATTTTAAAATGATAAAAAACTGATGGTAACAATAATAAATATAAGAGTCATAGCTAACTAGTACTTCTTTTAAATTGTCGAAAAACACATAACTATTTTTTCTTAATAAACTCCCAATGTTTAATTTTCTTCCTGTGTTGATAATTTTGTGTACGCTAAACCACACATTTTACGGCCACAGACTAAAGTTTCGTATTTATCATGCCTTTTAACTAACAGCATCACAATTGATGTTATTTTAGCAGCGTATAATTTTCGAAACATAGCTTTTACAACACCCTCTTGTCTTGAATAATGTTAGATGTTAAAATCTGGAATATTACTTTCACAGTTTACGCCCACGATCATTTCTTAGATAGTTCTAAGTATTAAGTATTTTTTCGAGAATATATTCCAAGCTGAGCGGATCTCAACTTTGAAGAGGTTCCTCAAAGCCTTAAAAATGGCAATCGCTATTATATTTTTTCTTCAAACGTAAATATAATCGAATGCTTAATCTTTAAAAGACACAATGAATTCGCCAGTAATAAAAGTGTTTCGTCTCACAAACACAAATGAAAGATGTGTTCCAATTAAAAAAAAAGTTTAATATAACATGACAAGAATGTTTTTATAACGAATCAGCCTGTAGAGATTCTTCCCTAATTATACATGTGTAAGACCACTCATCTTTATATGTTTGACGATTTAATACACTTAGAAAAAATAATTGCCATTTTTTTCTCGCCACGAGGAGGCATAAGTAGGCTTATGCTATTTTTACAATTGGCCAATTAGCTCAATCGCAAATCGCCCAAGACCTTCTTGATTCATTCAGCTTATTTGACAATGAAAGAAATGAGCATTATCCATTATACATTGTATGCAGATCTTTATTGACAGTTATGATCATGAACAAAATTGCACCAAATTGTTTCAGACAGAATAAATAGAGACATATGATTGTTTTTCATATAATATTTCTAGTAATAAGCGAGATGCTGATACTGATCGATAGGAAATGGTAGTGAATATTTTATTGCGGTTTTGTAACAACTTATATCGTCGTTTTATAAGATAGGATTGGGTTATGAAAGAACAGTATCAAAGTAAAATTTATTCTATTTTAAACATGCTTTGAGTCCTTTTGGAGACAAAGAATATACCTGTTAAGTTTAAGTTTTTCAAAGTCTTTCATTTCTTTTTCTCTTTTATTTTCTATATTTAATTAATTGTCATATTCTTTTCTTGCAAGAAACTTTTAGCAACTGGCTTAGCTTATTTTTTTTTATTGTTTGGTTTCTAACAAGACATCACATGTTGCTGGCATTACTTGAACACTTGAACTTTTCATCTATTTATCGTCTGCTAAACATCAACATATATGACGTACCAAATGTCGTTCTCGTTGCTAAAATGGTATTTTAAGTGTCACACCTCTACAAAAGACAAGATATGATCTGAAAATCACAATTTATACAAAGCTTAATGGGTGTATTTAACCTAAGATAACCTTCAGATATTTATGTTTTGATCACGGGCTTACGAAAGGATAAATATATTTAACTAAATAAAGTACTACTTAACATACCAGCTATTTGCTACAAAGTTTTGCTCTTTAAAGCAAAGGAATGTAATAGTGTTCTATCAATAGATTCGTTTTTTGAATGAAAACATGAATAAAAAAGGCTTAAAATCAATTACTTTTGTATTTACTATACTAAACGAAACCAACAATAAAATGAAATTATATTAAGATACTTAAACACTGATATATTTTTATTTTTTTCATACAAATAGAATTCATTTTACTTTATACGACGACGTAATAAATGCGCATTGCATTTGTTTTTTCATTATTTGTACTATTTTACTTTCGCTGTTTTCACACAATAAATGAAAGTTATTACATCTCAATTGCTAAAATAAACAAATTCCACCGAATATTGTCAATTTTATTTTAATAATTTCTACGCTAGATACATTGTGCAGATGAAAATGGTTTACATATTTAAATAATTCATGCTTAAATTACCAGATTTTATTTTATGATAACTTCTTCCACTTATAATTACTGATTTTTTCTGTACGAGTCAGAACCCTTCATTACATATACATACATAGTTTATATGTAATTATGTATATGTTAAACTTGAATTGTCATGTTAGTATATTACTTTTATATAATATTTATATGTACAATGTGTTTTATTATGGATGAATAAACGTACTTTATTAAAGGGACTCCAATGATGGCTTTTGATAAGATGGAACTTAAAATATGTTTTCGAGACATATCATTTAATGAATGTTTGGACCAATGTAAAGTGTGCTAAATGTTAAGATTATTTGCTCACTAAGTTGTTTCAAGCATGCGTTTAAACATTTTTAACTCAAACCAAATCAGACTAAGAACCGCATAAAAAAATTTCAATTTGATTCTGAGTATAATTCTTAAGTATTATTTGCATATTTTATGTCCAGCTGTTAATCTTTGCTGTGATTTCAAATTTTATGTTTTTTGCTTTTGGACCTTAGTGAAGGTCGTTTAAAGATATACTATGCTCATCCTTGAGTAAAATATTTTAATCACAGAAAATGTCTAATTTGAATCAAAGAATGAATAAACTATGTACGGGAAAATGCGTTCCCTATTACAGAATTACTAAAGTTGATATTTTCTGTAAAAAAACTGCAAGATTTTTAATAAAACTTTAAATTCATATTGTGACCTCCTATAATTTTAAAAATAACATATCTACTTTTAGTGAAGTTAAAACATGTTTATCTTATATTTTGTAGCAATTATTGTGTAGCAATTATCAATGTTTCTAATATCAAATTTGAGCATGGTATATCTTTAGTTCATGATTATATACAATAATTTAACATTTTACCAATAACTTGTTTGAAATGTTTTTCTTCTTGAATTTTATGACATATACAATAATCATAAGACGTTCACTGAAAATCCATAAATACTTTGATATATTATGTGTTTGCAGAGAAATATTTGATAGAAATAATTGTATATAGAGCCCAGCACATATACAAAAATACCAGTAAGTAACGTAGATGATACAGTCATGAATTGTTTCAAAGGAAATTCGTCTAAAAGTTGAGCTTTAATGCCCTTTCCTTGTACATTAACAATGCACCAATAACGGTATGGCAGTATACGTGACTTTCTTGTAATAAATTTGATTTACATCCTCATTTTTTTCACATTCTTATATTTACGAATAAAATGATTGAAAGCTTTATCTAATGAATTATTTTTACACACTTTAAAAAGGATTAAAACATGTTGTTTCCATAATTTTATAGCGGCTTTACGAAATAGATGTGTCATAGAATATTTATGTTATTCGACACATATGAACAGAATAAAATAAATTTGTAGTTTGCTGCTACTTAACGTGGGATTGTAACCGATTAGCAATGATCGTTTTGCATCATACAGAAATTTGATTTCCTTCAAACATTTAGTTAATTAAGATTTGATTATTTTCAACATTCTAAGTTTGTGTTAGCTGCATTCAGCAGAGATATAGCCTTAAAAGTCAAGATTGTTTCTTAATAGCTGTAATCTGGAGCAAATACAAATTAACAAGATATGAAAATTGAGAATAAAAGACCGATTTTATTTGATATTTAAATCAACAATCTCTCTGAAATAATGAAGTTATAATTGGATTTTTAACACTTGATTCCCTTGATTCCGGGAGTCTGCCTACAGATGATATGAAAAAATAATCACCTGGAAATAGTTGTAATTGAATATTGATTGTTAATTTACAGGTGTGGTGTGAGACTTATTTTCATTGATATACAAGATACACATGTATACATCTATTTTTTACAATAAACGTTTCCCTTGTGATTTGAAAAGAAGCTTCAGATAAATTCAATCATTCCTAAATTAATTGTTTCACATGTGTTCTTAACTTAAGATTGCATACTTTAAACTGTTTCTGGAAAGAAATATTCGTAGTTGGTTCTGCTTTAATTGACATACTTGAAGAGAGTATCTTTGCAAATACATCTGTATTAATTTTGTCTCCAAGTAAACAACGTAGAACGTTGACTCGAGTAATTCACCAAATTGTGTCAAGGTGAATAATTTAGAACAAAAGTGTACCAAGTAAACAACATAGAACGCTGACTCGAGTAATTCACCAAATTGTGTCAAGGTGAATAATTTAGTACAAAAGTGTACCATCTATGATTATCAATTTTCACAGCTTTTTTCATTGATTTGAAAATGTCGTTTCTTTACGCATGACACGCATCATTAATTATTAATTTGTGTAACGTTATGTATTTATATGATTTTATACAGCAATTAATATACAAGAATGACATCCATTTCAATTTCAATCGATCAGTATCCGTGAAACTACTTTGAAAAAGCTAGCTACTAGCGTCGTTGTCAATTAAACGTTCTTTTTTAACAATCATATTATAAATTACTAGGTGTTGCTCGATCATGGAGTTTTGACTGTCATTTTGTTCATTGTTTTAAATCAAACTATACATATATCAGTTGCCACATGTACTATCATACCCTGTAATATACTTCAGGGAAAGCAGGCAAGCCGTAGGCGGGTTCACATCATCCGTTTCTTGTTTATGTAACGAGGGTTTTATTAAATCATTATTTTATGATCATTGTATCAATTCTGCCTTTGAAGATAACCATCATTTGAATCATGGATAATATATATTTAATTTCTATGCGGGTTTTATTTATAAAAATAATTGAGGTTCGATATCAGCCGGATAAATGCCTCACACATAAATACTCTTAAAAGGTAAATAGGGACATTACGATGTCATCAATTAGCAACATGATGTTGTGAAACACACCATTTTAACGACAAAAGTAGAACCAAGAATCTTCTATTTTGTGTTAACTATGTTTAGTAGAACATGTTTACTATGATAAGTAGAACCTCTTAACACATAACGGCCTTTAAATGAAGAGGTTTATTTAACAGTTGTAACAACATTGTAATTTGCCATTGCAGAAAAAGAAATAACAAACATAATTGAATGGGATAAGGCCGTGACTTTATTAAGCATTTGGTGCAAATAAATGTCAATGAAAACAAAATATGAAATAATGTAATGAATAAAATATGAAAGACAGCTCCCAGCGAAAATGCTTGGACAGCTACATAGCAACGCAATGGTGCTGAAAACTATGATAATAAGCGCTAAATATGCTAAATTCTGTTACAATACGGTCTGGGAAATGGAGTTGTATGGCATGGAAAATCCAGTAGAAAATAAAGCATATTCAGAGCTAAAGAGAAAACGAGGCGAAGGTGAACTCTCAGAGATCTCCGTATATATAATGAGATGATGTTGACGGACAGCATTCATTGCACCGAAATGCACATAATAGCGTGTATTGAGGGCAATTATGTATTACATACGTTAATTATTTAAGACACACACCATTACAAATTTCAGAAAAAATGATGAAAGTTTAGAAAGTCACCTACTAGGACGCCTATTTAAGCTCTTTTTTTTAATGATAAAACATATAAATATGTTTGTTTACAATGTATATAAATAGATGGAAAACCGAATATATGGAGAGCGACAATGCAGGGTTGGACGAAGCAACTAAGCTACTATGTTATAAATAACCATCCAAAAAATTGACTGAGCTAAGCGGCAGACAAAGATTCGAACAGGGGGGCTAACATGTCTGTTTCAACATACCCATTTTGTTAGAGGTTTGTAGCAAAACCATCTATTTCTTTTGAATATGTACGGACCCACACGTACATACTATTTTTGCAGCTATCGACAGACCATTAATAGCCGTTTGGCCGAAAAGCTGAATTTTAACCCTGTTCATATAAGACACAGTCAATTCAAGGACATGGTGAACGGCCGACCTTTAGGTCTAGGCCCCCTCTAACGGTTAAAGGGCGCCCGCCCAATAACACCAATGATAAGAGATGACCAACCGAACGCGAGGTTGCAGATACGAGAGGCCAACCTAGAAGAAAAAAATACAATTTTTTTTTTTTCCTTTTTTTTTCTTTTTTTTTTCTGTTTTTTTTTTTTTTTTCCTTTTTTTTCTTTTTTTTTTTTTCTTTTCTTTTTTCTGAGGATGGGTTTTTTGTTGTTTTTTTTTTTTTGTGATTAATTTTGGGAGCCTCGGGCTGTTAAAATAAAAAAAGTGTATAATCATTTATAAAACAAAACCCGGTGCTCACTCAAAAAAAATAAAATTGCATTAGAAGTAAAATCTTTGACGAGTGAAATATGATGACTTTCAAAATTAAGTTCAATAAAATGAAAGAGCTAAAGTCACGACGGGCGATTAGAACAGGGGGGGGGGGTGGTTAACATGTCAATTAAAACACACACACAAAAAAAAGGAAATAGTCTTATAACATACAAGTTTTCATCTCGAAACTGATACAATTGATTTATCTCTAGGTTAAAATTTCGACAAAGGACAATTGTGTGCCCAATAAAAAGTCTAAAACATGCGCAATTAATCAATCGCAAACTGTGGTCGACTCGCTCAGGAAAACCAAAACCCATTGGGAAAAATAGGAAACCTGCATCCGTTTGTCAATGTCATACCACCGGATGTCGGATCGCATCCTTGCAAATTGATACAAATTTTACATTTACGCATGTTTTGAAATATTTAAATGTCTATTGGAGTATTTTTTAACTTTACGCATTTGCACAATTATTAGTTACGACTTTTTAACTCTGTTAAAAATTACAAGTTTTTAACACTGTTTATAAGTTAAATGTCTACTGCAGACAGGCTTTTGTTCCAAAGCTATGAAACATCAACAGTGATGAAAGTAAACCCTATGTCCAAGTTTATTACGGATGGTCTCCTTATTGTTGTACTCTTTAGTTGGGCAAGCAGCATGGCATGGCAGGCAGCATGGTTTAACAGTGGAATGAGTCCGGCCTCACAGCTGAAAATAAAGTCTTGACAGCAGTAAAAGCGTACAAACAAAAATTGTATATACATATCAGCAAATTAAGGGTAGGGTGGTGGGTTTTTAATGAACGATGTTACCACGTTGAAATTTAAGCTAGAAGTGATTTACTAAAGCTGTAGGATTCTACGCACGGAATTCACGTGACAGAGATAACGGTGTAAACTTCTAAACCTGTTTTATATACACGCTTAGACGAAGTGTTGATACGGTCATGCATTAATAACCCGCTAAATTAAAACGCTTTATTTAATAAAGAAAAATAAACCTACTTAATTTCTATGCGGGTTTTATTTATAAAAATAATTGAGGTTCGATATCAGCCGGAAAAAATGCCTCACACATAAATACTCTTAAAGGTAAATAGGGACATTACGATATGTCATCAATTAGCAACATGATGTGTGAAACCACACCATTTTAACGACAAAAGTAGAACCAAGAATCTTCTATTTTGTGTTAACTATGTTTAGTAGAAACATGTTTACTATGATAAGTAGAACCTCTTTACACATAACGGCCTTTAAAAAATGAAGAGGTTTATTTAACAGTTTAACAACATTGTAATTTGCCATTGCAGAAAAAGAAATAACAAACATAAGTTGAATGGGATAAGCCGTGACTTTATTAAGCATTTGGTGCAAAAAATGTCAATGAAAAACAAAATATGAAAATAATTAATGAATAAATATGAAAGACAGCTCCCAGCGAAAATGCTTGGACAGCTACATAGCAACGCAATGGTGCTGAAACTAATTGATAATAAGCGCTAAATATGCTAAATTCTGTTACAATACGGTCTGGGGAAATTGGAGTTGTATGGCATGGAAAATCCAGTAGAAAATAACATATTCAGAGCTAAAGAGAAAACGAGGCGAAGGTGAACTCTCAGAGATCTCCGTATATAATGAGATGATGTTGACGGACAGCATTCATTGCACCGAAATGCACATAATAGCGTGTATTGAGGGGCCACACAATATTTATGAAATAAAATTCGCCAATCAGAAAATACCTATTACAATCACGATTTATTTTTAAGGTAATATAGACTTTTACTTACATTACGATGGAAAACATACACATACATGTGTACTTATATTCTTACATTGAATTTATGCCGATTGATAAACACCATTATAATATGGGGAGACTTTTGAAAGAGACATACTGGTTACGTAAGACAGAAACATTTTTCCGGAAGGGTTTGAATGCAAAGGTGCTTTACAAATAATAAAATCGTTTTTCAAATATATATACTTGCAACTTTTTACAAACTCGTCAATATCTTTTTTTTAGTACATATCGGCATAAAAAGACTGTTCTATTTTAGTAGTCATTAACTGTATCTAAAATTGTTATTAATTTATTTGAATCTATACAAATACATTATTTATGTCGATGATATAAGTATTTAATTACCTCCCTTTATTCGCGCATATTTTTGATTGTTACATTTATATTCTACATTATTCATAATGTATTCATATGATTTTTGATTATTTCGTATAACATAAATTGATTTTGAGCATAATACCATGTTTTGAATAGATAATAGATAGATCATTTTCATTTTATTTGATAGCTTTATAAGATATACTGATTGATAACGATGTTTCTAAATTATTATCTCCCTTTTTTACAATTTTCTACATGTGATTAAATTTAAAGCACATTTTTTTCGGATTCTAAACTTTCACATAAGTACTCACTACTTGTTATTTTCATACTGTTGTAATTATTTACTAGCCTAGTTTCTCTATGAAAAAATATATATATATCTTTTGATCAAGTTAGTTTATGTAATTCTTCTCGAAAATTAAATATGCTATGTAAAAAAAATACGTTCATACATACATGTGCACATGTTTTATTGTATTACTTATTGTAATATTATAACGTTATTTACGCGCCAAATGTGACGTCTATTAACGTAAACGTTTGTTTTGTACGTTTACGTCATTTTTTTTTTTGTATCAACTCAGGAAGCTGAATAAAGCGAAACATGTTTTGATACTTAATTTGTGTTGGTTTTTGATCCAATTATCCTATTGAATTCAAGTCACATTCTGTATCAGTACATGGTGTATAATATATTGTGATATCTTTTATATTTTACCAAATCGATTTGTAATAAGATATTGTTGTACATTTCCTATAACCTATTAAAATAGTTATTCTTTTTAAAAAAGACTTGACAATGAAAAAGGAATACAGCGTCACTTTAAGCAAGTACGCGCAGTACAATGATTTCGGCTAGGACTTAAAGCTTATAGCCCTACAGATGAGATAACGATAAAATTTTAGAATGCCAACATATGGAAAAATAACTATGCACACATTTTGAATAAAATGACATATGCAAAACAATATTTTTGTATAACGTGTGATAAAAACACAGCAAAAGCATTATTTTAAAAATATTTTATCCCAAAACATAATCGTGGACTGAAAGTACCCGTAAAATGTAAATTACGTTCAATGTTCTCTTTGTATTTTTTTTTTTAGAGTATTAGTTTCGAGGAATTAACATGATTTTAGAGACATGCTGCATATTCAAATCAAAGGGGGGATATATGTGCGAGAACAGTTCTATTTTTGGAAAAGTTCTGCATTCGATGCTGTATAGTTTATTAACAATTATCGTATCTTATCGTAAGTGAAGTTATATATGTGAAATAAGAGTAGAAAAAAAGAAGAACTGATTATCAAATATGCAATTACCTCGACGCCATATGCGTATTGAAATTCTTTGTTAACTGTCAACCAAAAACCATGCCATGCCACTATGCCATATTGTTTACTGATTGAATGACCAATTTCTTCATAAGAAAAGACAACATGTGTTCGTCCTTTGATGACTGATGGGATTAGACTCACGAGCCGATGACCTGCCAATCCTTTTGGTTATGCTTCATAGAAAGACAAGGAAAACAGTTAAACACATGATAACATATAAATTATACGCGGTCAGTCGTAGCATAATGTCCAGAAACTACATCAATTCCTTTATTTATAGCTGGCAGGAATGAAAAAGGTGATACATAAAACGAAGAGTATAATCGGAAAAGATTTAATATTGTGTAAGAAATAAATTATAAGCTAGGTATACACAGAATTTATAGTACTGAGCGGATGTCCACTTTACACGGCCGATCGCACATCAAGTTTATGTTGCGATAAACCCTTATTACCAAATGCAACTTTACAACAAAATATCATTCACATGTGAGTGTAGAAAAAAAATAATGTTATAAATATTTGGCCTCCCAGCAAGATAATTAGTGAAAAATAGTCTGCTCTACCCAACAATGTCAAATATATACACTCAGTACAAAAAGAAACGCAAACTGTATATATACCTGGTCATCTCCCATAGTGGATGTGGTGCAGAAAAAACTTCAATACCTTTTCAATATTTCATCCATGCTTTATTCAATAACACAACAATTTCATTGATACCTGCAAAATTACGAAAGTTCCAGCAGTTTAAACACAGCGCTATCGATCACGAAAATTTCAGTTTCAATACCTTGTGTGTCCACCCCTAGCATTGATAAGCGCCTGGCAGCGGCGACGCATAGAGGTCACTTACATAGCAATGGATGCCTGGGGAATGTTATTCCACTCCTGCACTGCGACACGACGAAGTTCCTGCACCGTCTGGGGCTGTGGCTTGTGCTCATAAATGCAACGTTCTAGCTCGTCCATAAGTGTTCAATAGGCGCCATATCTGGCGACATTGCAGGCCAGTCTAGCACATTGATGTGGTTCCGAGCAAGAAAGTTTTCAGTCAAACGTGCTGTGTGCGGGCGAGCGTTATCCTGTTGAAGTGTCCCATGTCCCTGAAAATGACGGTTCATGTACGGTACGACAACAGGTGCTAGAACATCATTGACATAGGTCTGAGCATTGACATTACAAGATCTGTTCTTCCAAACTGTGACATCCCTGCCCATATGTGAATGGAGCCACCACCCCAACGATTAAAAGTCTGAATACAGGCTTCGGCATAACGCTCGTTCCTGCGCCTCCAAACACGTGCACGACCATCGGCTCTGCTCAGCACTATTTTAGTTTCGTCAGAGAAAAGTACCCTGCTCCAGAATCTACGGTTCATTCTTATGTGCACTCTAGCCCACCGTAGTCGATCCCGTTTGTGACGTGCAGTGAGGCGTGATGCCTTGAGGGGTCTCCTACACCTCAAACCAACTTCCTTAAGCCGATTTCGAACTGTGTTTGCGTGTATACTGCGCCTGAAAAGTAACGCAACGTCTCAAAAAGGGCAAACCTCATCAAAATGTGAACAGCTCAAAATTTGATAAGAGGAAGAATTTCGGAAAGATAGCAATATTTTCACCTACCCGTGAGTACCTATTGTTCGTCTAGCTGTAGAGGACGCCGCTTCGAATCGATTACGTAGGTGCCCCACTCGAATATTCACATCCTGTCTCCTAGTGGTTATTCGTGGTCGACCGGATTTTGGTAAGTCTTTGACACTGCCAGAGGCATTGTACCTATTCTGTAGACGAGTGATAGTGCTAACATGACAATTAAATCGCCGTGCAGCGTCAATCTTCGAAACACCAGCTTCAAGTAAACCAATTGCTTGATTCCGCAAATGTTCAGCAAGGCGCGGCATGGTTATAAAGTACTGACAGTTCAAATAAACTTGTTTTTCATGTGTACCGATTCATCACTACACGGCTACATGCATAGAAACTATCGGTAAACTATAGAGCACGGTGTGCACGTGGAAATGTGGTTTGTACAGTTTGCCGTTAAACTGCATTGAGGGAGGTTAAAAATAATGCCGTTTTGTACTCAAGTTAACAATAAAATGTCATTGAGAATATTAAAGGGAAAATTGTTTGTCCAAATTTAGTATAAACCTAAAAAAATGAAAAATGAAAAAGTTGCGTTTCTTTTTGTACTGAGTGTACATACGTTATACATTATCAAAGACCACGCCCACAACTAACGGTCTAAGACCGCGTGGTAGTACTAATTTATTTAAATCGGCATTTAACCAGAGGTTTATACGACCAACATCCGAAAGGTTAAGATTGTCAAAGCTTTAAATATTTAAGCTACCCATTTTATTTACAGGTATAATAACAAGTTTCTAAAAAGAGCTGGCACTTATTCTAAACAAATATAACCAGTCTGTAGAAAATTCAGTTGTCTGTGTTCGATAAGGGTTTTTTCACGAAAGTTGTATATAACCATTACTGTTCGTTTTATCTTATATTAACCACCTACTGAATAAGTGGATGATAATTGACACCACACAAGAATTGGTAATAGAAATAAAATGTACGCAAAATCATTAAAATTTATATTATGCGGTGAAAAAATCCCAACTAAATTCATTCAATGAATAACAACAGAATTCTGCTTCAGATAGGGCAGATACTGCAGTAATTGAAATTCGTAACATATTGAAATATAAACCAGATATATAGATAAACAGTATAAATCGTCAATGTTGAATCACTATCTGTTTAGGAGAAACCAAGCACGTGTTCGTGCTGATGGCACGTGTTCGTGCTGATGTGTCTAGATAACTAGAAAATTGGGTTTTCAAAAAGTAAAAGAATATTCAAATGTATTAAACAGTCGGAAACTAAAAAAGCATGCACTTTTATATTGTATAATACTAAAGCTAACTGATTTATTTAATTAAGGCAAGGTAGAGAACAAAGGTAGCAAACTCACTTACTATGAAATACAATGTACATGAGAGGTAGAACTTAAAATCGTAGAATACAATCTTTAACTGTTAAAAAAAAAAACAATTATGGCAAATAAAATACTTATCTGAATGTTAGATGACGGAATTCGGCATTTTAAACCATATCAGCTGCTATATAAACATCGGCTGTGGGTTTTAATGAACGATGTTACCACGTTGAAATTTAAGCTAGAAGTGATTTACTAAAGCTGTAGGATTCTACGCACGGAATTCACGTGACAGAGATAACGGTGTAAACTTCTAAACCTGTTTTATACACGCTTAGACGAGTGTTGATACGGTCATGCATTAATAACCCGCTAAATTAAAACGCTTTATTTAATAAAGAAAATAAACCTACTTATATATTATCATATTAAAAATATTCTTTATATTATAAAAAAGTTCGACAAAGAGAAGATACCTTGATTTCAAAATATTTTTTTAAAAATGTATGATTTTATGTCGAAAAACTTGTGCAGCAGATATGTTTAACCAGTTTTATTGTCTTATTTATTAATAATTTGTTGACTGAATTTGTTAAAGGATAGAGTGTCTTACCGACCATGAAAGCTTGTGTATTAAATTTGTTTTGAGCGATATGTCTCAGACACAAAGAACTTCTCTCAGATATCGGAATGTTTAAGCAACGTATGCCGTCCCGTCCAAGATAGCTTCAATGCAATCCCTTTCGATATTGAAACAGTAAAGAGCAATTAAGGGAAAAACAATCGGGATAATGGTTGGGTAAAGAACTAGATATTGGAAATTGATAAACTTCCTACATCGTTGTTTGATCGATGTTAAAAGCTTTCAAAGCAAACAAAAATAAATGTTTAATTTGCACGAACATTTCATCTCTGAAATACTATCAATACTTGATTGTTTAAACAGAGAAACATGCTTTGCATGAGTCGGTTAATTATTAAAACTTAGGTTTTAAGTGTTAAATGTTGAATTCTGCATATGCCGGTAGGGTGTAGACGGTAACTTGCACTTTCCAGTACCGTCCTTGAGCTAGCGCAATCAAACCGAGCCTGCAGCATGTTCAATTTTGCCTTCTTTCGGCGTTATTTTTCTCAGTTTTTTATTGGTTTGGTTTTGCGGCGAACCAACACAGTTTAGGTTATATGGCGCCGAAACAGGAAATATGATTTGGCCACCTCGGGTGCTACAAAATTAAAGCATCACCAGGGGTCAAAACAACCTCACCTCCTGGAGCTAACAGATGCTTAGACTCCAGTTATTCGGGCACATTTAGTCGCCTCTTACGATCACGCAGGGTTAAACGGTGGCTGCTTAATACGTGAACCCGTAAAGGCAAACCCTCCACCCCGAAGTAAGGCTACCAGATCAGTCTATTTTGTATGTGTGATGTTGTCCGGTTCAAAACGTTATGAATTAAACATTTCAAACGTTTATTTATTTACTTTCATTTCATGGTTAAAATAAACTTATAAAATAGAAATTGTGTTATACTTGAATTGTTATCATGATAAAAAGGCAATATCTTGAATGCCTTTACAATCACTTCATTGTGGTCTTTTGACATGTCAGGGGCTGGAAATATTTTTCCGAGATAATTGATGAACTTTTGCACATTAACTTGTGAGCAACCTAAAGCCAAAATGACAAAATGAAAAAAAGTATACAAAAATATATCAAAGATCAAATTTTAAGATGTTGTGTTACTGTATTATAGAATAGGAAATTGATTTTTCCTTCTTTTCACTAGATTAAAAGACATTGCATACGTCAGATATTCAAAAATCCAAACAATTGTTTAATTAAGATTCATAACCCATTAAATACCATTTCGGAGGAAAATTGAGATAATCAAAATTTACATTGCCGCTTAGGACTTAAATAATTCGTTTAACGTTTTGATGGATATATTAGACGCTATTATATCCAATTACAAACAGTTTGCTTGCACTAAAATATCAACCAACGAATCGTTTTTCTAAATTATTCAATTTGTTTTTGCATTGTAGTTTAAAAAACTGTGTTAAAATTGACTATTGTGGCTGCTGAATAATAGATTTGTACATAAGTATGAAGATAATCTCTTTATTTACTTCTTGCAAACTCCTTCATCGCTATATTAATTGTTCTCAGATACATGGTATCATACTTGCTCTGAAATAAAAAGAAAATTCGATATTAAGTTTCAACCTAAAAATTATGATAAAGCAATTAAGACAGAAATAATGCGTACTTTTCCTGTGTTAGCATTTATTTTATGGCTATTTATATGAAAGAAAGCCCTTTATAAATTTGTATTTGCGATGAATCTTATTCTAAGAGGCATTCTTTCATTGTCTTATTTATTAAAAAATATGAAATGTACACAGCTCTAGTGTTAAAAGTTAAGCTTACCTCAAGACTTTTTGAATCAAGTTTTCTTTTTGTACCTCGTTTTTCTCCCGAAGGAGTGACAGCATTAATTTGTGACATTTTGGTAAATGATACTTTCGATTAGACACGGACTTCTTTAATAGTGCTTAATTACAATCAAATTAATTAAATCTTAATTTAGTTATCTAACTGTTAAAACCAATTAAGCCCTTAAACCGATTAAAGCCACTTTTACGACGTGCTAATAATACATAATGACCGGCAATTAAAATAACTATGAAACGTGTGAATCACGAGTGACAACATCTTACCTTGATGTCGCCGACCTTTGATCAGTCGGCTGTTTTCACACTTCGACTAATTGATATGAAAATATGTTGGACTTTAATTGACGGGACCAAATTTTCTTTTCGACTAAACAGGAGTCTCGGTAAGTCAAAATTTGACCTAAGCGGAGTTAAAATACAAAGATAAAGAAGGAAATTTGACGGGACTTTAGAAATTTTTCGACTAACGCGGAATTTTGAGTAAAGCGATTTTGACTTATTGAGAGTCAACTGTATGTCTTTCTAATAAAGGAAATGTCATTTCCACGTGAATATCATTATTAGTTATATTGGTTATATAATGTTTTTAAGTGTGTCATCTAGATGCTCTGCTGGTGTGACTGGGCAGTGTTCCGAATGTTGCTTTGTTAATCTTTATTCTCATTTTTTTAAAGCAGAACAACAAGGGCCGTCCTCCATTTTTTTATTAATCTGTATATATCGAGAGAACACATTTAAAAAGTATTTTCAAAGATCTATAACATATTTCTCCTGAGTTTGTATATCACTGTGAATATGGAATGAAAAATTGCTTCTCGAATCGATATTATTGAAGCTAACTTTATGGTTATCAAGTAAAACTGTCAATCAAAAATGCTTCAGCGAGTTTGCAGCAAATCGTTCTAAACGAGTTAAAGGTTACGGCGTACGCAATTATGCAGTACAAAACACCATAAATAGCCTTCTTGATTTATAATATCTGGACCAAATTTTATACAAATTATCTTTTACCGTTATCTTCACATACGATTTAACAATTACTATAATACGTATTGATGAGAATTTTTCTAATAATGTTTTAGTAAATGACTCCCTTGCGAAGAAGAGAAGGGTAGTTATTTTGTCCAAAGGCGGATTCGATGTTGAAACCAACATTCGCAATATTCGTAACTCTCCGTAGAAATGTAAATGTTCAAGCTAAAATATGATAAACAAGATCAACAAGGAAAGGCGGCGTTCAATGAACGCAACCCCCATATGACCCAGCAACAAGAACCATGGCAAGGAGCCCAGGCGGACCCCAAACAAAAACAGGACAGGGCAAAGACAGAGCACGGACAGGTTAATCATTAAATGATAAATAATTTGTAACTGATTAGGAATTCAAAGAAAACAACAATAGGCCCACAAAGGGGAAGGGGACAGGAGACCGGGGGAAGGGGGGGGGGGTAATCAAAGAAATAAAAACTAGAGGCAATGGGGAAGATACTTACCGTAGACGAGAAAACAACAAGGGACACAAGCAAAAGTGTCACCAAAACAGTATGAAACAACATAGACATACATCTGAGGAACACAGTGGGGCGCCGCCTTGGAACGGTCAGCAGCATAATAATGACTGCTGGGGAGTTTAAACCGGTTAATGGTGCACCAAACCTCGCTCTTAGCCCCACCATGTTCCTATAAACGAGACAGTGTAAATAAAATGAATCCCCGCCAAGTGAAATTCTAACAGTTGTCATGGTTACAAAAGGTTAAATAAGTAAAACACTAAAATGATCATGTAGAAACATATAAAAGTAAACCCAATGACCATAACAAAAGTACTAAACCTAAATTAAATAGCCCAAGTTTTTCACAAACTAATTATTGTTTTCAGATTGATTTTATTGATTTTAACTTGGAAATCAAACAACATACTTGTACAACCAACAAAATTATTAGGTCAAATGGCGCCGAAATAGGAAAGATTAAATTGGCCAACCTCGGGTGTAAGCACCAGGCATAAACATTTAACCATAACAATTGTCACAAAGACTGCATATTTTGATACTTTATCACTTTAATGTTATAATGTGACTTGTTCCAGGACAATTTAACAGGATGCCAGATAAAAAGTGATTTGCTATGTCATTATGTGTGGCAATGTGCCTATCACCCGAGTTTTCATTACAGTAGTACTAAGATACTTATTTTTAGTACAGTCCCTTGGGACCGTTTGTGTGCGAAAAAGGTCCATGGATAAAAGTTATAAATGGCTCATACGCATTTTAGTTATGTTTAAATTGAGTTATATGTTTAAATTGAGTTGTTTTGGTAATAAGAGTTTTAAGACAAGGGATGAACAGTCCGGAGTTTGTTGATGATGATTTAAGACAGACAGACCGCAAAACAAGGCATCAGATGGTCTGACCTGTAGGTCGTAAGAAAATTTATAAAGAATTTTGAGGCATTGGTGGAAAAGTATGTTTTTGTGTGACCTATTTTTTGTTCATAGTAACAAATATATACAGGATTTATATGCCCCATTTTCATATTGTTCCAATAGGATGTAAAGTTTTTACATCACCTACACTAAAGTAAATACAAAAAATAACTAATTTTAGCAAATAAAATGCGTATGAGCCATTTTTCAATACATTGGCGGCCATATTGGCGGCCATCTTGGATTTCTCAAAACGTACCATGATTTGACATGTCTACCCAAAATTTTTGTAAACTTCAAATATTTAGCTTTACAATGATATAACATTTATCCATGGACCTTTTTTGCACACAAACGGTCCCCAGAGACTGTACTATTTGTATTTGTGTGTTTGTTTGTTTGTTTTAGTTTAACGGTGACACCGACACATGACTGGTCATACCGTGCCGAACACTATGATAAGTAGGTCTAAAATAAGTTGGTACAAGTGAATTAAATCTTAGAATACTAGTTTAATTTTTTAGAAATATTATGACATCTTGATTTTTCCGTAAAAGAAACGTTCTCGGCTTCACGGTCTTGATCAATTTCTACAGAGACAGACCTCCGATGTCACATCATGCCATTTCTTCAAAACGACCTGCCTTTTATGCTATGGAAACTAGAGGACTTTTTTATAAGATGTTCTTCTGGATATTTTACTTACTTCAGTAGCGGTAGTATATTAATTATGTTGTTAAGGGAACGTACTTTGTAGATTGTATCCTAAATGGGTTCAAAATTTGATGATTGATATGTCTCTGTTCTCTTCATTAACATCTTCTGGGACATTTCAATTGCAAATACTTTATTCTGTGTGCTCAACATTTCATATTAATAAGTAGGACAAGTAGTAATTTTCCTGAAATGCGTTCAATTTTTGAGGCCTGTTGGTACTTGTTTAATATATTCATGTTGTACTTGCTTAATCTTCATGTTGTACTTGTCTTTTAGAATGTATAATTAAGACCTTTTGAGAACAAAAAAATATTTAATTTACATTTTTAACTATACACACTATAAGTAATCAATACATAGTGTCATGAAAAAAGAATGCCAGTTCTTTATGTACATACCTCATTTATTTTATCAGCAATAGGCAATGCAGTGCCCAAACATGTGCATTCTCTTTTTTGAATTTGGCATATTCAGTGAAAATTTCCTTAATTTCTATAAATATATGCACTTAAATTATTTTACTCATCTAAGAGCATAGTATAGTCTTAAAGTATGTATCTGGTAACCGTTCTCGATTTATGAGGTATGATTAATCTTTCCTTTGTTCAATATGTTACAAAAAATGTTCAAGACAAATGACTCGAAATAAATTGTAATGTCTTGTAATTGCTAGCAGAAGATCATTCATGGAAAAAGAATATATCTTGGACGTGTGCCATTTGGCACATTCTGGGTCAATGGAAATACCTTAACGCAATGTTTGACATTTGATGAATCGAAACAGTTTTCTATCGACATTTTGTTATATTTTATATTCTCTTGAGCTTCATTTAAAGATACATTGATTTAAACAAAATTGGACAGTTGTTTTGTTTGTTTTTTTTAGACAAAAATTACCATATTCCTTAAAACAAAAACAGCGTGATCGCGACATATTATGTTCTAAAAAGAGCAATTTGTAGTATAAGTAATTATATTATTTCAAATATGAAACAAATGCCAGCCGACTTGTTATGATATATTTGGTTACTATACAAAAAGCAACATATTTAATTTACGCTTTAATTCTTGATCAATGACTTCAATATGGAATCGGATTTTTTTTCTTAAACGCAGTGTCGCAATTGTGAGATTCTAAAAGTTGTATTTATAGAGGAAATTAGATGAGTGTACTGAACGAGTTGAATGAATTATATTTTGCGAGCCTTTGACGGGCATAATATCTTTTTCACGGTGCATATCTATATCGGTACCCTCTTTGCGAAATCTGCTGAAACGGTACCCTCTTTGAACATGCACAGGTCATTCTCTGCTAAAAACAAGCCAGCGGTGGATAACAATCCAGTAAAATGTCATTATAATAAGGAAAGGAGGTATGACACGTAGAAAAGATTATACCACGGAACACTAGAATGTTTTATTTATGTGCTGATTTGTCATGTGCCCGATTTTCATGTACTGCTACTTCACAATAAACTACAAAAAATCGACATAACTTGCCTCGCCCATCACCTCGACATATTTTTCGGGCTGAAATGAATGGCTTGATTATATATGCATGATACATATTTAATATGTTCATATACAAAGCAAAGGTGCCCGTCGCGTGACCTGGACCCCCACCCCACACTACAACCCCCCATATTTTCAAAAATAAAAAATGATCATCTGAAACCTGTAAAACACTATCTAATATGCATATTATAATCAAATTAATAGTTTCCAACAAAAATATAAAATTCTATTGTTAATTTATTACAAGGTATTCATCTCTCAGGCATTCTCAATGGGGAAAAACTAATGTCATTGCTTGTAACGTCAATTTCTCATACAATCATCGGTCAATTTCCAAAATTTTGGTGGCAGGTTACGTGGAACGAATGTCTCTGCCTCGAAAATCATTCGTTTTCCACGAGGTTTATTTTATACCTGCAATATGACGCCTCAAATTTGACATTTGTGTTGGTCGGAAGATTCCTGGCCGGAAACTCCGCTGTCTATACACAGGCCTAAAATACGTAATATTCGCCGTTCTGCACCAAAGTTGCACTAGATTCATAAAAAATACATTAAATCAATACACTTACATGTAAAAATGATAGCCTTTCAGACCACAGTTCAGAGACACAACGATTTTCCTCTCCACCGTGTAAATCACAACATCTATGCAGCCATATTTCGAAGAGAATGCGCACGCATCATATTTGTAAACGCGTCTCCGATTGGTCACTTCTGGTGGCTCGCCTCTGGTGCCCGGCTTCCAACAATAAGAATTCGGTAACTATCAAATAAGAGGAAACCAGTAAACAGCTGATTGTTGGCGGAATTTTTAAAGTTGCGTGTTTTCCGTATTTACACAAATAAAGCACTGTTTTTATATTCATCGGTCTAGTTTTATCACAAGCACAAGAATGTCGATTGTAACCTGGTAAGTTCAATGGTAAAGTTAAAGTGATCTTGGTGATACGCAGGCTTCATAACCTCTGATCCCCTTTCAAAATTCCATTTTATTTAGTTTCGCCCATTGTTTTCTCGTTTAGGGCACACGCTTTTTATTACTTGGGGACCATACGCCGCTTTTCATGGAATGGCACGGAAGTGTCACATTGAAGGTTCCATGATAACCGCCGTATGAACACATCTGCGGATGTTTCTAAATTCAAATTTTTACCATTTCATGTTTAAATGTTGAATTCTGCTTAAGCCGGTGCTAGGGGGCGTGGACGGTGGCTTGCACTTTCCAGTACCGTCCATGAACAGGCTCAATCAGACCGGGCCTGCAACATTTTCAATTTTGCCGTGTTGGGCTTTCTTTAGGGATTCTGTATTTATCTATTCTATTGGTATAAAAAATTTACAAATATTAATTGATATTGGCTAGCTCTAAAGTTTTCAAGTACTGTTTTAAATAATTGATTATTTGCAGTCACAACAATAAAACTTGGCTCCCTTTCGAGTTGCCTTTTTCCACTTCATATGGTGCTGAAGTCCAGCACATGCTCGATGAAGCCAGCCATTGCAGCCATCACATTGTATCCATAGGAATTCACCTTTAAACTCTTTATTGACTGTATCACAAACTTTACACTTTTCTTCACTTTCATCAATATCTTCACTTTCATCAATATTTTCACTACCTACTTCACCTGTTTCTTCGGTGACTTTTAGCTCTGTCACTTCCTCTCTTTTTTTCATTTTATCTTCATCTGTGGAGCTATCAGTACTGTTTCTTCGACTCCTTTGTGCAGGTCTTACATTTATACCTGATGTACTTGGCTGTGCAATGTCCTCGTTAATAAATTCTGCCTCAGGAGATTTTGAAATATCTTTGTCCTTTCTTTGTTTTGTGTGAGCTGCAGTCGTCTGTGCAATTTCTGTAAGTTCTTCATCTGAACTACTGTCCATTCTAACAATCTTTCGTCTTAATCTTTTTCCTCGTGTGGCCTTTTCTTCTTCTCCTTCTCTTTCAACACTTACAGTCTTTCGTTTACGTCCCTTTCCTTTACTTTTATAAACATGCCCAGCTTGTTCAAGATCCTCACTTACATTTTCAATTAAAGCACTTTTTTTTTACTCTCCTTACCTTTGTCAGATTTTGTTTTATCTGTCTGTGACACTCTGATTTGCTTCCTGTGAGCCATCTTTTTTTGGATATTGAAACTTTCCAAGATATCCTTCCTGAATTGATTGACCATTACCATTAAGAACAATTTTATAATTTTCTTATACACATTACTTATTTGTTTGTTTCTGAGCTCTTTATTAACTGTCTCTGAATCAAACTCTTCATTTCTATTTATACTGATGTCTACAACCTCACAAAACTGATTATATAAATCACTTTTTTCCATTATTTCAGTTCTGATATGTTCAAACAAATTGCCACCATACTTATTAAAATTTTCATCAATTAATAGAGACAAACATATTTCTGTTAGCTTTTTGAAAAAGTGGAAGAGTTCATCCGAAATGTTGATAAGTGATCTATTACCTTTTTGTCTTCTACTAACATCTAGTAAAGATTCTGGCTCATTGGTGGTGGATATAACATGATGTTCATCTAGCTTTAACCCATCTAGAATACTGACAGCTAGCACAGATTCTTCAAACAATGCTTGACCAGATGCATCTGTCTTATACATATGGCTTCTTTTCTTCTGTATATATTTATGTCTTATTTTTGCAATATAGTAACCACCTACATAGCGTACACGTGCATGTGATGCATTTGACACTGCTCTCCTTGATATAGTTCTCTGAATGACAGTAAATAGTTCAGCCTTCTTCTTCAACAAATACTTTCTTATTTCATTTGAAATATTGAAACAGATATGCAGATGATCTTCACCAATGCTTGTGTTTTCAAAAAGCATTAAACAGTTCATTCTGAATTCAGCACTGATTTGGTAATTATGTACTTTGCTGTAAAATTCAGAGAGATTTTTTGCTGACACAGGATCTGCCGGGTTAATCTTTAAATCTTCAATGAAAGATGACAATTTACAATATTCATTCTTGCAGAACTGGATGTATTTATGTTGGTCTATCTCTTTCAGTATCTTGTTACTATTGTACTGCATTGGTGTTTTCACAGTTCTACATTCAATATTATTCAGAATTGTTTCCATATTTAAATCAGTAGGAAGATTGACTGACTCATTATGTAATTCTGTAATTAATGAAATAATTTCATCAAATTCACTGTCAAATTCCTATGGTTGGTTGCTGATCATATAACTCCGTGTCAGCCTGCATAGAATCTAAGGCCATTAAATCCTCTACAGTAAATAGTGCGAGGTCTGTGTCTGTCAACTGTTGCTCTCTGAAATTGACCAAAGAATTGCATGTAATAAAACTGTGTCATGAGGTGGCAATGAATTTCATAAAAGCAAAATGATAAAAATGCTACTATTACTTTTATTAAAATTATTGGGAAATTAAAAAAGTGTTAAGGAAGTGTATCTTACACATGTTTATTAACACTATTTTTTGTCAAATTGGAAGAGAAAATAGTGGCCTTTCAAGACAGGTTTATTAGTGGTGGTTTTTATTCAGAGGTGGTCTTTCGTATAGGTTTGACTGTATTTCCTTTGCATATTTTTACTGACTAAACTCTTTCTTTTAACAACACAGTTAGACTTGAGCCAGTCTATGTAATAGAAAATCACTACTGAATTAAACTTATATGATACAATTGAAATAAAATGAGGGGTATTCACAGGAGGGGTCAATTGATAAAATATAAAATAGACTGGCTTCTTGACTACTGAATAGCAGCTGTTTAGATACGATTTAGAGGTACCATTAGATAATGCAGTTGTATAGAAAATGTGATTTGTAGTCTTTATCAATACTTTTAATTGCAAGTAACTTTATGTAAATCAAATACATGTACTTAAATAAATACTCTGCTGGACACAATATTCCAATTTTATTCTTTTGAGTGATTATAAGAAATAATATTCATGATTAACTGTTACATCTTAAACTTTTCATTCCTTTATATACAAACTAGAAATGAAATGTTTATTAGTATTGTGTGATATAATAATTTTGTTGATTATTTCAGAATCTCAGTAATTTCTTTAGGATGATTTAAACAAAATTTAGGAACTCTATATTGAAGAAACCTTCATGCATTTAGCAGAAATTAAAAAGTATGATTATTTTCAGGTTGCTCTCAAGAGTAAAGGAAGAGCCTAATGGCTTTGTGGAAGTGAACAAGTTGTACACATCCTTTGAATTTGAAATGGTAGAAAGTGGTGTTGACTTAAAGGTACCAAAAATGGTGTTTCTTGGTCATATTTTAAAGGTATTTCCAAATGCTAGAAAGGAAAGAAAAACTGGGAACACTAATATCAAAGTTACAACCTACCATGGAATCACTCTTCTACCCTAGAAAGTTTTTATGCCTGTGAAATCTATCACTATTAAGGAAATAAAGGGATTCCTTGCGAATGATGTTACAGTGACTGATGAGCATGAGAAAAGTATTAAGTGTACCATAGACAGCCACTGCACTAGTAATGGGAACAGAATAGTGAAAGTAATAACATTTTTTGACAATGGAGAGTGGGCTTTAGAAGTAAGCGGGGTATCTATTGACCTACAAAAATTATATATCTCCAGTACATTTTCTGGAGACCAAAATGGAATTGACCTTGTTGTAAATGCTGCACGTAAAATAACCTTGTGTGTAGGTGTAGAACTTTCAAAAAATGTGATTATGACTAGATATCACATTCTAGATACATGGCAATCTGAAGACATACAAGGTAAACGATTAAGATCAGTAGTATGCAACAGAGTAGTTCCCATGAATTCAATGGGCAGCACATGTGTTAAATGCCAAAAAATGATTTTTAATTGTACAACACCAAAAGATGGTTCTGAGAAAGAAAACAATACCCCTATTTCCAGTAAGTCTGATGTTAAATCTCACATAAATAACAATATTCATAATAAAGTATCAGGATCAGCCGTTTCAAAGGATGATATAAAGAAAATGATCCCTGGAGCAACCGACGAGATGGTGGAACTTGTACTAAGCCAGGCTCAAAATGCTAGCAGAGATCCACGGGGTAGAAGATGGACTCAAGGAATGATCTCAGTTTGTTTACAGTGGTTCTGTAGGAGTCCCCACTCATACGAAGCATTTCGAGCAACACAGTATCTTGTCCTCCCATCCCGATCAACACTGATTCAGTATAAGAGTCGTGTGAAGCACGAAGTAGGTTTTGATGACAGTGTGTTCTCATGGATGTATGAAGAAGCTAAGAGAAAAGACATTCCAATTGAAGGATATACAGGAGGGCTAATAATTGATGAAATGTCCATTCAGTCAGACATCCAAATATGTAAGAATGGGGACATAGTTGAATTAACTGGTTTCATGGATGTTGGGGAGGAGGGAAATATGAAGTTAACATTAATGAAAAAGGAAAGGAAAAAATGGAGATAGTGCAGGGCTACACATGCAATTGCCAGCTGGTCTTCTTGGAGTCACAGGATTTTAGATTTCCTATTATCCATTTCATCTCAGATGCGTAATCCAACATATGGGCTTGATCTTCTTTGTTCTAGGGAAGACTGTGGACTGCCTGAAGAGTTTGGTTTCAACATAGTTTAGTACTTTATGGATGGGGCACAGTCGCAAAGCAGGACATTTATAGCAGCATTAATATCGGCGCCAGTACTACATACACTATTTCAGTGCCCTTGTAACTTTGCCAACATGATTTTTATGATGGACTCTAAACATGTTATAAAAAAAATACGAAACAATATCATTAAAGTGGAACATCAAAATCTTCAACTAGACTCCTTACTTTAGAAACTTCACATACAATACAATGGCAAATGTTCATTGACTGCTATAAATGGGACACAACTAATGCTCTGCAACTTCATAGAAAATTAACTAATGAGCACCTGTATCTATCTAACCAACAAAAAATGAGGAACCATCTAGCAGAAGATGTCCTTGATTCAGAAATGCTGAATTTAATGATGCAATATCAGAAATATCTTGGAGAAAAGGGATGTGTTTTGAATGGCGTGATTGAAAAATTCTTAAAATGACCTCAAAAATGATAAACATATTTAAGGATATGCGCCCTGTAAAAACTGCGGATGACCCAAGATTGGAGGAACTTTCCCTTGTAGCCCAGTGGTTTGCAAACTGGAAAACTAGTGCTCTAAATAAGGCTTCAGTTAAAACAAAGGACAGGGGCAAACGAATATTGTCACTACAATGCCATGAAGACATTCAGTCATGCATAGTAGGTTTTATTCAACTGTGTAAAATGTTTCTAAAAAACAAATCTACAGTTTACATAACTCCTGCTCTAATAAATTCAGATGTTGTTGAAAACACCTTTAACCAGCAAAGATCAACATACCACGGGGCAAACGCAAATCCAAATGCACTACAGTATCGAAGGGCCTTAAACAGTATTGTTCTTGGACAAAAAGTAGTGTCCCAGAAAGCAAATGCCGGTAAAAATCGTGCTGCTGCTCTTCCATATGACTTTTCTTTGAAACAATACAAAACAACAAAAAGAAAATCAGAAGATAACAGTGCATACAGTAAAATAAAAGTAATTAGAATGTAAAGTGTACAGAACTTTTAAAACAGTGAAAATTCCACATGTCAGAATTTGTTCTTGAACTATTCAACATTTGTGTCAGATTTGAAAATCTGAAAAGGACATCCCTCGGAAGCACCCAGAAAAAAGCAGAAAGTGAAAACTGTTCTGAAGTATATAAAATCAGATGAAAAGCAGATGAACACAGTTTATGTGCCACAGTCATAACTTACAGGTAATTTATAAATTTTGTTTTTACCTATTTATATTTGATCTGCAACAACTAATGTCTTCCACTGGTTCCATAGAGGACTCACTCAGGAACTGTCTTACAACTTGTGGTTGTTGAATTACACTTAGTTGAGGGTTGAAGTGGATAACTCTTAAGCCCCTGGTTTCTCGCGCTCTTCCAAGTGCAACGCCAAGTTGTCCTGGCTTAAATATGTGACGACAATCAACTTCCAGACTGTGATAAATTAAAAGATTTAATCTACAATTTGCAATATTGAAACAAAATGCCACAATAATTTTCTTAACACACTGCCTTCTGAATTCAGACTTAAATATTTCATCTATTTAATTCCTTATTTTGGAATTCTCTTTAATCTGGTTTGCACACTGGCCATAGCTTTCGCAGAAGCGGTGGGTCTACCGGTGCGGCGATGGAGATTTCGTCGCAGAAGTGGTGGAAAAACATGGCTGTCGGATAGTTTTTTGCTGGTGTCGGTAAGTTTATGACTTATTTGTACGTTATGTTTTTATGTTCTACTGATAACACCTAGTGAGACTGGAGCCCACATATGTACTCTTCCAACTAATTACACGCATGGACTGCAAATCATGACCAGTTATGCAAACACTTCTGTACAGTTTGACGAGGGGACGCCAATTTTGCCTAATTTTGTTTATAACACTACATATGTACTCAAAACTACCCCTAGATACACTGGCATCGCATCGTATGTATGATAATTACACAAAGCAACCATATTTTGGAACTTTTGGAAATTGATATTACCATTTTAATAAAAGAATTGACAAAAAATGATTACAACGCAGACGGCGGTGGATTCAATCGCAACGCAGTGCGGTGGGCCCGATATCATTTATGTCTTTTTTTTAACGTTAAAGTGACCGACACTTAGGATTTGAGCTCCAAACACCTAAAAATACAAATGAAATATATATTTGTTAATCCTTACACATATAGTTGTTATATATATCAATGAAAGTAAATATACGCTTTTTTGAAAACAAAATTACTCTCAGATATGCTGTATATAAATGCGGTTTGAACCAGCCTTGCTATAATCGGAGTCAATCGGGATAATGTGGGTTCTCATATTCATAGCTAACCTCATTTAAATACGACAGAGCTGAGTGCCACGCTTGAATTTGTTGAAATATTTTGTAAATAAATAAACCGGCGATAGTTAAAAATTTTTCACATATATAGTGTGTTTGTATATTGAAGATGAAGCGTTTATATTGTTGAAAAAGAAAAATATGATGAAAATATATAATAAGTACCAGTAATATATGTTTAATAGATGACCTGTTGACAAAAGGATAATGCGAAAATATTGGAAATAGAATCAATTGCAAGGTGATTTGAAGGATGTGCGATTTTTTTCTAACACATTTTTTTTATCTTGTGTATATTTTTGACGTATAAATATTTACTTTTTCTTCAAAACGGCATATATGTAAGATTTATTGAAATATATGATAAGTATATGGGCTGGAATTAATAAATATATAACTATTAGGATTTTAAAGCAGCACGCCTCAATATTCATGTTTATTTTCATGAAAAGTTTGGAAATGAATTTATGTTTTACTTTTACCACGGTACATGTTTCTCCTTGTTAATTTGTGTCATCCTCAGTAGAGTTAAAATACAAACATAGAAATTTAATTGTTAATGTCTGGCAGAGCCAGACATCTTTATTGTCTAAGAATAGATTATGATATAATCAAAATATTAATCAGAAACTTCAAATACGCTTTCATATAGAAAACAATTGTAGCAAACGTTATAACAATAGATGACACAAAGTTGGACAACAAAAACCACCAAACTGTCCAACCAAAGGAGGAACGACAGACCGTGAAAGCAACGAAAACGAAAGAGCGACAATTTAAATTCTGACTTAACAATTTACAAACAAACGATAATTTGAACGCGTGCATGTGCAATTCGCTCATAGGCCAATACACAACATTTTGGTCTACCTTTTTTTGTCAGGTATTTTGTTATATTTTATTTCAAAATGCATTCTATACTTTTTTATATTACATGCAAGCTATTTATAGCTTTTTTCACGTTAAATAAAAATTTGATATAATTTAATGTTAACATGTAAAGTTATATTAAAAAAATGAAATAAATAAAATAAAAAAATAGATAAAGCAATAAAGCTAAAGTTAGTGTCACTATCAACAGATCTCATCTCATCTCATCTCATCTCATCTTATCAATGTATTAAAATTTTATCACAAACTGTTCATAAGTAAAAATGAAGTTCAAAATATATTTATGACCAATGTGTTAGTAATACGTAGTTAATGATGACTCTTGTGTGTTAAACTACAAAAACATTTTGATTTGTTAAATTGATAGATTAAATTCAATATACGAGTTAATGCTATATATTAAATTCAATATACGAGTTAATGCTATATAATTAACATTTCAGCGATACATAGTTAACATACACTTCAATATGTTGAACTTGTGTCCAAACTGGGATTTAATTTATCAAGACATTTTATAAGTTAAATGAATGCATAGTTTATAAAGAAAATACAAACTTTAAGTATTTTTTAATTCAATTTATAAAATAAAATTACCATTTAAGCACTTCATAGTTAACATACACCCCAATATGTTAAAACTAGAATCTAAAACATGGATTGTTTATAAAAACATATTGATAAGGTGCATGATGCATAGATTGAAAATAGAAAAAAAACAAGATAATTTAAAAATTAATGTTTACATTATAATTAATTTTTAAACAACCCATACATAGAGGATATTGAATAAGTGTAAGTTCAATACTGAATTTATGCACAAGTTGAATAAAATTATATTATGCGAGCCTCTGGCGAGTGCAATAAATTCAGTAATGAACTTACACTTATTCAATATCCTCTATTTATCACATACCCAAAATAGAGACCGTTAAAAGTGAAATAAGAGTCATTTTTCATTGACGCGCCTATAGTATAACGCTAACATTTAGCGCGTCTTTACACTATGTTAGCATAACGCTAATGACGTCACGTCAAAATATATGCACGGCCGTGCCATACCATATTTATGGAGTCGCAAAATCGGCACGGGTGTGCGAGTTAACATACACCCCAATATGTTAAACTAGTATCAAAAACAGGGATTGTTTTATAAAAACATATTTATTAAAGGTACATGATGCAAAAAAGCGTATATTTACTTCATTGATAACAACTATATGTGTTAGGATTAACAAATATATATTTCATTTGTACTTTTTGGTGTTTGGAGCTCAACTCCTAAGTGTCAGTGACTTTAACGTTAAAAAAAAGACCTAAATGATATCGGGCCCACCGCACTGCGTTGCAATCGAATCCACCGCCGTCTGCGTTGTAATCATTTTTTGTCAATTCTTTTATCAAAATGGTAATATCAATTTCCAAAAGTTCCAAAATATGGTTGTTTTGTGTAATTATCATACATACGATGCGATGCCAGTGTATCTAGGGGTAGTTTTGAGTACATATGTAGTGTTATAAACAAAATTAGGCAAAATTGGCGTCCCCTCGTCAAACTGTACAGAAGTGTTTGCATAACTGGTCATGATTTGCACTCCATGCGTGTAATAAGCTGGAAGAGTACATATGTGGGCTCCAGTCTCACTAGGTGTTATCAGTAGAACATAAAAACATAACGTACAAATAAGTCATAAACTTACCGACACCAGCAAAAAACTATCCGACAGCCATGTTTTTCCACCGCTTCTGCGACGAAATCTCCATCGCCGCACCGGTAGACCCACCGCTTCTGCGAAAGCTATGGCCAGTGTGGTTTGAAAGATAACCATGAATGTGTTTTTGTGCCAAGACAAAACATTGTCCAATTACATTTGCAAATTGTAGTTTTGTTGATATTATATCTGTTCATTAAAAAGTAGCAGCTGGAAAACATACTAAAGGAAAGCAACAAATGACTTGAAATCTAATGATTTTTTGATTTTATCACTGTGTATAGGTTCATTGAACTTCACTTTCAATGTAAAAGATAGAACCCATTAATAGTCAAAAAGAAATTAACAGTCAAGTGTTAGGCCCCTGTGATTTGTGTATACTCATGGCAAAACTGAGCTTGATTGGATACTGAACTCTAACAGCAACATCAGTATTCATGGGAGGACTGAAAACTGAAATGATAAAAGCATAATTAGTTTTAATTCAGTCAATATATTGTGAAACAAATTGCAGCACTTCACAGAATTAAACTTATTTGCAATTAAATACTTTAAGATATCCATTTTCATACCATTTTTAGCCTTTAAAACACTTATAAATTCAGGAGTTCAACAACAAATAGGAAAATTGAGTTGTTTACCTGAAAATGTGATTTTCTCCATTGGCATTTTCATATTCAATGATGGGAATTCCACAACTGGACCACTTTCAGTGATATCAACGACTGTTCCCCGTAGACCATTCACTAACTTGTCAGAAAGATTACGTAGCAACATGACAGGTGCCCCTTTCTTAAGCCAAAGAGTTTGCGGTGCAAGTATTTTGTTTAAGAATTTGCGATCCCCTTCATCAGTTGATTTTTATTCATATAACTCACCGGGAAAATCCACTATACACTGCCTATTGTAATCATCAACTTGCTCATTTCTTGAAAACAGTTTAATGCAATTGTCATCTTTTTCTAAAGGTCTCTGTAAACTTTCAATAAACAATGCAGTTTCCGCTGATACATTTCCGATTGAAACTTCATGTATAGCATGTATAAGTTCAGTGTCAGATTGCCTTAATACTGTTGTGAGGGTTATTCTATGTGGCAGCACTTTCGAAAACAAATTGCTTTCAAAGCAAAATTCCCCCTGCTCACCATATAATGGATTTGGTACTGGTGGCAACTGTCTAAAATCACCAGACAGCAGTAGCTGGATGCCACCAAAATGTTGATTCTCGTCCTTCAGTTTACAAACTTCATTAAGGCATTCAAAAAAGTTCTTACTCAACATCGAACACTCATCTATAATAAGAACATCTGTGTTTTTTATTTTTTTTCTCACGTCTGCAAATTTGACATTGTTCTTGATAACTTGTCTTATTTCTTTACAATGAAACCTTCCGTCCCCAATGCCCGACCACCTGTGTATTGTTTGTGCTGAGTCATACAGACAGCATGCGATTCCAGTGGTGGCCGTAACTGCGACCACTTTGTTTTGAGACTTTAATGTTTTACAAATGTGTTTTATTAGAAATGTTTTACCCGTTCCTGCGGCTCCCAATAATAAAAGATTGTGTCCACTTGAAATACAATCAACTGCCGCTAATTGCTCACTATTTAATGCCATCTTTTTCCTTTATTAAAGAACTGTGTACGAAAACATGCGAATGAAGATTACACATTTGACATACGGCGCTGTTTTGGTTTCTGACTTTCAGGTACTTCACTGTTGGAAGCCGGGCACCAGAGGCGAGCCCCCAGAAGTGACCAATCGGAGACGCGTTTACAAATATGTTGCGTGCGCATTCCCTTCGAAATATGGCTGCATAGATGTTGTGATTTACACGGTGGAGAGGAAAATCGTTGTGTCTCTTAACTGTTGTCTGAAAGGCTATCATTTTTACATGTAAGTGTATTGATTTAATGTATTTCTTATGAATCTTGTGCAACTTTGGTGCTGAACGGCGAATATTACATGTTTTAGGCCTGTGTATAGACAGCGGAGTTTCCGGCCAGGAATCTTCCGACCAACACAAATGTCAAATTTGTGGCGTCATATTGCAGGTATAAAATAAACCTCGTGGAAAACGAATGATTTTCGAGGCAGAGAAATTCGTTCCACGTAACCTGCCACCAAAATTTTGGAAATTGACCGATGATTGTATGAGAAATTGACGTTACAAGCAATGACATTAGTTTTTTCCCATTGAGAATGCCTGAGAGATGAATACCTTGTAATAAATTAACAATAGAATTTTATATTTTTGTTGGAAACTATTAATTTGATTATAATATGCATATTGGATAGTGTTTTACAGGTTTCAGATGATCATTTTTTATTTTTGAAAATATGGGGGGTTGTAGTGTGGGTTGGGGGTGGGGGTCCAGGTCACGCGACGGGCACCTTTGATACAAAGTATCTTCGGACAAATGGCAGTATGTTGTCAAAAATAAAAGAAAAATTCATAAAAACACCCTACTTTCGGTTTTGCAGCGGCACGGGCTACCTCTCTTCATTTGAATTTTTATATCACAGGTACCCTCTCATTTTTTAACACATAGGTACCTTCAAAGCACTATATATGCTTTTATTTGCGTTAATCGCTAAATATGTACTATTTACATAAAAGTAAGAAATATTACATACACACTTAACAAATAACGCAAATAAAAGCATATGTCGTGCTTTGAAGGTACCTATGTGTTAAAAAATGAGAGGGTACCTGTGATATAAAAATTCAAATGAAGAGAGGTAGCCCGTGCCGCTGCAAAAACGAAAGTAGGGTGTTTTTATGAATTTTTCATTTATGTTTGACAATATACTGCCATTTGTCCGAAGATGATATGTATATGAACATATTAAATATTTCCTTTCCTTATTACAATGAAATTTTACTGGATTGTTATCCACCGCTGGTTTGTTTTTAGCAGAGAATGACCTGTGCTTGTTCAAAGAGGGTACCGTTTCAGCAAATTTCGCAAAGAGGGTACCGATATGGATATGCATCGTGTTTTTGTTCAAGGAGTTCAATAAATGTAATAAATTTATCAATCAAGCTTCACGAATATTATGTTTTACTCTATTTATCACACATTCAAAGTAAAAACTGTGTACTGTAAAAATGAACCTCTTTTTCCTTGACGTGCCAATAGTGTAATGCTAATATTTAGCGAGCATTGCACTGTTTGTATAACGCAAATGACGTCGTGCGTCAAAATATATGCACGGTCGTGCAATACCAATTTTTACGGAGTCGCAAAAGCAGCACGGGAATGTGATAAATATTTTTATTATACCCCTTTCAACATAGAAGTATTGCCATGATTTTTTAAATGACAAAACTATCAATAGTATTCACATCCAAATTAAACTAATTGCATATTATGACATATTTAGGACGATATTCTGGAAGTTTTGCATTTTTTAAAACTAAAAACTTTTACAAAAGTACTTTTAAAGTAAATTGATTTTAAAAAATGAAAAACTAGATCAACAAGGAAGGGCGGCATTCAATAAACGCAACACCCACACCACCCAGCAACACTTAATACTTCGTTAGATATCTGCACGATAGGTGAATAGTACAGAACAGGTACAGAATCAAACCAATGAAATAGAGAAAAACAAAATCCCTAAAGAACGCATAAAACGACAACATTGAAAATGTTGTAGGCTTGGTTTGATTGAGCCTGTTCATCAAACCAAGCCTGCAATCTTCATGTAATTTTGCTAATTTTTATGCGTCCGAGGAGGGATCACTTTTTCCAGATATTTAAGAAACACACACAAAAAACAACAACAAAAAACAAAACAAAAACACATACACACACACACAAACACATACAAACAAACGAATGCATTCCAGCATAAAGAATTGTAAGATATCAATATTGCATGGTTTGCTAATGATACGAGTTCATTTTAAATATTAAACGAATTGCTCATTTGCATATCATATTGTATTAATAAAGTTAGGAAACTGTATGCAAATTTTATTCCACAGGGCGTAATTTCATGAACATATTTGTATACCTCGGGGCGTAATTACATGTGAATATTTTAATATTTTTCATGTCAATTATGTAGAATAGTTTATAGAATTATGAATATATTACACACATTTGCATTTTTATGTAATTTAGAGAGAAGCAAACCTGTTGAGGATTATTACAATGCATTACATCATTGGCATTAAGTCTGTACAATTATGTTGCTTATACTCAGTGGATACCAGAAATTTTACATATATTTTGTATGTCATTTTGTATCATTTTAATCTTAAACACTTTCTTGGAAATTACATTTTTACATGTGTTAAAACTTTATTTTTTGCATATCAGACATGATTATCTACCGTTTCGGCGGTGCTAGAAAACCTTTCCTTACACCCCACATGTATGACAAGTTGCGTGCTTTAAATGACATCTTTGATCCGCGCGCCTTTTCAGAATGAATTTCGTTTTAAGGATGACGGCATTATACCGGCATTATACCGTTATGAATGAAGTTTGTAAGTTAATACGCTACTTAAAGAAAAAATAACGTAATAAAATATCAGTTTTCTTAACTTCTGTTCCGAGAATAAATGACATTTAATATGCAAGAAAAAGAATCAAACACTGGCTGTCGCAAGAAAAAAAATCAAACACTGGCTGTCGGTACAGACGGGATTATTTAGCTATCGGGTAATTGTTAAGCGGAAACTCGACAGAGCCTCGTTACCGTCGTCAACACTTACCCTCGAGCTAAATATTCCGGTTTGTACAGACAGCCGGTGTAAGATTCTTATATACTTGCTTGCACGTATTGTAAATAATGATTTAACTCAGACAGTTTAGTTTCTATAAAAGAAATGTGACGGTTAAGATCAAATCAAGACGAAAACGTTCAAGGAATATGACCGCCACACTATCCTTAAAAGATATTTTTAAAAATGCCCAAAAAGGGAAAAAATGTTCGGTTTGATGGAGTCTATTCATGGACGTGTCGCTTTGAAGGTTTCGTAAAGAAAATGATGCAAATGGTCCCGAAATAAGATAATACTTATGTCCTTAAAGGGAAAACTATGAAATAAACTAAATGAATGTAAATTTGAAAGGGGGCCCGATGGTTATGAAGCCTGTATATCACACATAAACGGACCCTGAAAGTAACAAAAATAATGCTTTCTTGCCATAAATAGAAATAAGTTCTTTATGCAAAAAGAACACAGACAGACAAATCTTGTTAAAAAGTATTTTCTCCAATCAATATTTTACGGCAAAAAAGCCTTCAAAATCTCAATTTGGATAAGTTAACAGTCATCTATATTTAAATATTAAATTATAATGATTGAGCGGCTAATTTTGTATCTAGTACTTTAACTACAGCCGTCAAATTGAACAGCTCAACCACGCTGAGTAGGCTGTTATATAATTTAGATCTCGCTTTCTTCGGCGCTTTTTCAGAATTCCGTTTTTCCTAATTTTTGTAAGTTACAATGGACATTTAAATTGATATAAACCACTTATAGCGATAATAATGTGTCTTTTTATAAATATTCTTTTTTTCCCTTTTCGCTCAGTTTTTACGTTGCACAAACACAGCATGCCAGGTTTATTGATGGACGAAGACCTGGGGTTTCCATCCGCTCATTATTTCAGCCACGAGCGGGCACTTGATAAGAACCACCGACGTTCCGTCCGGTAGCTGGATAGGTTCCCACATAGAAGAATCCAAAGACCCTGGTTCTATACCAAACCTACAGCGGTGAGGAGTCAAGTGGTTTGAAGTCAACGACCTTTATCCAATCGGCCTTGGACGCCCCTTGAACAATTAATGCTTCGCCTTAACATCACGTCCGTGTGAATTGAAACTTGTACTTAAGGTTAAGAAATAAATTGTACTGACATGGAACATGAGATTACGTTGAAGACTATGTCAATAGTTGCCTTATTCAAATTAGCTTTGATATAGATTTATCTGTAAACGTGACATATCTGTATAATGCATTGTTAATAAAACTGCTTAAATTTCAATAACGACAGAAATATGTTCTGTGTCCATTTCACATTTAGAGTGACATTTGGCGGCTGAAAGGTTGCTTTTTAATGCTTGAGGCATCAGTGTCACTATTTAAAATATGATAAACAAGATCAACAAGGAAAGGCGGCGTTCAATGAACGCAACCCCCATATGACCCAGCAACATACGACCCTGCGTGGTCGTAAGAGGCGACTAAATTGGTTCGAATTATTGGACTTTGCGTCTCTTAGCTCCAGCAAGTGAAGTGGTTGTAAACCCTGGTGTCGCTTGAAGAAACACGAGATAAGTCAAAATCATATGTCTTGCTTCGGCGCCATATGGCCTAAATTGTGTTTGTGCGCCGTAAAACCAAACATGACATCATTGATACCAACACTATTAAGTGTTGAGAATTGAGTACCGCTCATACTGGTGCTAGAGAGCGTCAGAGATGTTGCACATATTCATTATCCCTCATGTACGGACTCAATCAAACCGAGTCTGCAATTCTCTTGTTATTTCGTTGTGATTAATGCTTCCGAGAGGTCACTTTGTTTCCAGTTTTTTTATTGCCCTACAGAAATATTAACAAAATGTTCTATATATTTCTACGTTTGAAATAAAACATTCAAGCTGGCAGTTTTCCATTTTTAATAAAATAAATACAAATGGTGGCAAGTGGGATTAAAGTCTAACGTATTTCAAATGCTTATTCACTAAGTTTGTAAGTCAGAAAGGACATTTTCGTCACATCAAATTACCGATGTGAACTAAGCTTTATATCAAATTTAAAAGCTTAAGATTTCAATTAATTATAATTTTATTTTGTTTTGTATTTTGTTTTGTTATGACAATGAATGATAAAGTATTCTAATTGAGGAAGACTTTTATTGAAATTCTGATCAATAAATCAAAGAAAATAATCGCAAAGAAACACCCGAAACGTCATAATCGAATTTATTTTAAGCTTGATATGATTGACCCTGTACCGCCTTCGTGGTCGAGGGGTTAGAGTCGATGACTTCTAAACCAGTTACCTCTCTGGCATGGGTTCGATCCCCGGGAGATGCTTTGGTAATTTAGGGCGGAGGAAGGTAGTCTAGTACTGGTGTAACTCTCCAGGAACGATGGTTAGGAAACTACCCGCCTATATGACTGGAATACTGTTGGGAAAAGGCGTAAAATGAAACAAACAAACAAGATTGACCCCCTGTTCATGACAGTGCTGGAAAGTGCAAGCTACCGTCCATTCCCCCTAGTACCGGCTTAAGCTGAATCAACATGTAACATGAAAAATGGTAAACTTTTGACTTTAGAAACATTCTTTAAATGCGATTCGCCAGGTTGCATTGCATTCCAACTACCATTCTACATGCTATATATGTCGTCAAATTGTCAAAAGCCTATTTTCCTATGTTTGAACATCATGTACAATTTTTATATTTAATACCCGATTTCATTACCTATTTGTACTATGTTATTGTAAATTATTGTTCTCCATATATATTTTATCACTATTTTTGAAGTTGTGTCTGCTATTCACGCCGTGCAACACCTGGTGATATATTTATTTGGAAAGTCTGTCACGATACAAAATATCATGTATTATTCTAGCAATACTATTTGATTTCATATAAAAAGTTATCGGCGCTATCCAGTATTATATAAAACTATATCTTTTTTGTTACAAGTATCAAATTACAGCGTGTCATTGTATGTAAAAATAAACTGACCTGCGTTCAAAATATTACATACATTAGTGTCTTAAAGATTTGTATTTAATTACAGGAGACTCGACAAAATAAAACAGTAACTGTCTAAAGGTATTTACACGTTTCTTGTAATGTTATTTATGTCCAACCATTCAAAAATTAAATATTCAAGAATGGTCTCATTTTACGGTGATTATTACATAAGAAAATAAAGAGGATTGTCATGAAACTTCACGAGCACTTTGTTCTCGTATTTGTGATGTATTAAAATATTAAATACGGGATCATTTTATTTCTGATATTCATTCAAACATATAAGAAACGATGTTTTACGTAAAAATGTTTATGTTATTCCCCAAACACTTAAAGTTGTTCACAAGCACTATATTCAAATAACAACTTTGACATGATTTTTTCTTCTATTGTTCATCCATAATCGATGCTCGTTTACATATTTATTTCACATTGGGAATATTAACTAAGATTTATCATACTAAGGAAAATAATGGCAATATCCTATACTTTTTGGTGCTTTTATGTGACACTTTACTGTTAAATATTTGAATAAACTTCAAATTTTCTACAATGAATAATGTCACAAGTGTGACATTAACCCTTTTGCAACAAACCTTGGTCTTGTATGTTACTCGTGACAACTCTTTTCAATCAACCACTCATTTATGCAAACTTGTTTCAAAATCTTAAAAAAGTTATTGGCAGGAGATAACCAACTTTTCGCAATTATATCATGACTTTCAAAATCAAAGTCTGGTCTAGACCTTTAAGGTGCTTACTTGGCACTTGCGCATTAAAAACGACCTCTGAACGTTGCACACGTTTATGCCAAATTGTTTTAAAATCAATTCCTGAATAACAAAATTGTTGACCGGAGCAGCTCCATTCCAATGAGATCCAACAACCATCATAAATCTTCATGAAGTTCACGGGCGATATTTTGTTCGACATATATTTTTTTTTTTATAAATGGTTATTTTTCTGACCATTTGAATTTCATAAGTTTCTTGTCTTATGTAAGAAAAACTTATCATTTAGTTCATGACATTTATGGTATCTAATATAGCTAAAAAGGCAGCTTGAGTATCTGTAAAATTGTAGCTATCGTTAATACAAAATTCACATCCCACAATTCATCCATTTCAATGGCAAGGAGGAGTTTCCGATAATCAGGCGTTAGGGATTCTGTTTTTATCTATTTAAATGGTTCTGAAAAGAACAAAACATGCAATTTAGTGATACAACATAATAAACAAACAGATCAATCAAAGAAAGCTGTAAAAAATGGATCGTAATTATCACGAAAACATTATGTTTATACAAATGGTACCACTTTATAAAACCCATTGGCGAAGATAATTTGTTTCAGTAAATTACTTACTGATTAGGTTAGTCAGACTAGTATCTAAAGTACATGCATAAAGATTACGCTAGGACACGGACTCAAACGAGTTTAATCATAAATGTTTGAACAGTGTGGTCATAAATGTTTAAAGTTATTTATATTGTTTAACAAAATTAACCAATATTCATGATTTTTAAGTTTCAAGAATTGTTTAACATACATACATAGTTGAATTATCAGTTAATAATGTAGTTACCGATGAATGAGATGTTTTGATTAATTTTAAATTTAATTTTGTATGAATATTACGCCGCATTATATTTAATTCATAAAGCTATCTTCGCATTAAGTATACATGTATGCATAATGATGGTTCATTTCTAAACCTGATAACTATCAAGGTTAAAGGAATAGGAATGGATGGATTGATGTTTGTCTAATATAAATATTCATCATTTAAAAAGAGGAACCATGACAGTTTTACTATTGACATCAACCCTATAAGAGAGAAATTCGTGTTTTAAGACACTATTTTTTACTTGAGAAATAAGTTCATGGGCGCCGCCATTTTGGCGTTCTGTCATTCTCGCGAGACAGACGAGACCGAGATTGTGACGTGTTACACCCACTTCCGGTATAGGTGTACACGCTGGTACAACTGAAATATATCTTGATGAAGAACTTATTAATTTTTATTGCGTACATTATATATTATTTATGAAAACATCATATGGAACTGAATTGCTTTAATTAATTAATTGAAGACGCCGCGACATTAATTATCATTTGTCCGATATTTAAGCTTGCTGATGATCCCACCACATGATTTAAGCAATGACTGCTTAATTTTCAAAGATAAACCATAAATTTAATTTGGGTACTATGAGAAACTTCTTCAAATTGACGATATATCCTTTTATTTTGTACTAATTTTTTCGCTAGACAAGCTGTCCAAATAGGGTACATCGCCGGTCATGTATCTTTTTTTCCGGTAAAATATCAACTAAATCCAATATGCTGAGGACGCGATTTTCCGCCATTGACGCAAAAAATGAGAATGGCGCAGGAAAATCGGCAGCCAGACTAATATCGTATGAAAACAAAACTGTCCGTTAGGTTATTTAGGCACCCAATCAAAACTGGTACCAACAGCAACAGGTTGCCCATTCCCCTATAATAACGCATATTCTCGGGTTATCCAGTTCCCTAAAGCTTTTTTCCAACGTTATCTACTTACCAATTCCTTTTCCCCGACAGATACGCATTTCTACTACCGTAAATTTAATCCAATAAAACAAAAAAATCATAAATCTACTTAATATTTAAAATGATTATTGGTAACTAAAAAAAAATGTGTTGCTATTTATGTTATGACGTGCTGTAATTTACTACAGTATAATGTGACAGGTGTGGAACCTAATTCCCCCTAAGGTCATTCAGTTCACTGATGAAGCGTAAAAAAATAGATGTCTATTTCGTCATTAGAATATTTGACAAGGGTGATTAACCAATCAGGGCAAACATTGTGCATGATCAAAAGGTCTGTCGGCACAGAGGCATACAAGGAGCAATAAAAATCGTCAGTACACAGTGTGACAGGAACATTTGGTAGCCAATTAGGAACAATTAATTTGACAATGCGCAGTATTAGACATAAGTAGTAAGAACCAAGCAATTGTGTGAATAAGATTATGCAAATTAGATTTTTTGAAGCAGCCAATAAAAATGATTTGGCCTGCAGTTAATATTAGGCTACGATTACGATGCGCAAGCATCATACGTTGACAGACATGTTAACAATTTACTTTTCAAAAGAGTTGCTTATATTTTTTTGGAAATGTGTACATCAATTATAACATATGTTCACACCTTTAAATTTGAAAGTCAGAATCAAACTGCAAAAATTTAATTATATGTACTATTAAGAACACGTTTTAGTAGGGTTTTTATAATGGAAGTGGCTAGCGTACGGGCCGTACGGCTAGCCAAAAGTTTTAGCCGTACGTGAGTCACGCACGACTAGCAAGGACACACTGTATTGGCTAGCCGTACGGCACTTTTCAAAATTTTATGGAAGTCGAAAATGCATATGTTATTTTATTACTTTAAGCGTGGATTTTAACCAAGAAACAGCATTAATTGTCTTCGGATGTTAACTTTTTAGAAATTAATCGCCTTGATCGCTATATATATCGATCTTTGTCATCGCAAGATGTCGAGAAAAAATAGCCTTTGCTTGCATTTACACCAATTGAAATAGTTTACAAAATTTTGATAATAATCCTTTTTTGTTTCATTAAGTTTAATTTTCGACACCTTTAATATGAAAAAAAAAACAAACACTGAAAATGATTGTTGTTAAGCACAATTACCGACGGTACTGTATAGAAGTTTGTCCATCAAGGAAAGTTTGCATGTTCCGTGAAAGGCATTCTAAAATTCTATTGTCAGTCCCTGGATAGGTTTTAATTAAGGCTAATTAATTGATTGGCTGTGCTTTTATGTTCGATATTTATCTACTGTTTTGAAAATTATATAATTATTTTTGCACTTCACCGTGTTTTTTTTTCATTCAATGTTCTTTTTATTTATTTTATTCCACTCCGACCGATCAACTCATTTTTTATTCGATCCATGTGCTTAAAATTAACAAAAATGATTTAATAATTCATACAAAATAAAACAACAAATGATAAGCATGAAGATCAAAATTTTATAACGTTCGACTTCCATATAATTTTGAAAAGTGCCGTACGGCTAGACAGTGCCGTCCCTGGTTAGTCGTTCGTGACTTCACGTACGGCTAGAACTTTTGGCTAGCCGTACGTTTCTTTATTTTATTTTTTTTTGATATTGTTTACGTTATTTTGAAACCATACAAAAAATCTCCTCTAACACCTCCTGTGAAAAATTAAAGTGTCTGGTCAATGCTTTTATTATATTGATATTTACTTACGATTCAACTAGATTTATCGATGTGGGGAAATGACATCACGCGCACCTGTTTTTATACGGCCAATACACAAACATGGCCGCGCTTACTGATTTGTAGAAATCGGTGATTTAGCGATTTAAATTTTGTTATCATTCGTTTAATATTATTATTTGGCGGCAGAAAATTTGCAGATTTATTATTTATAGTATTCTTTTTCTGAAATCAAGTTTTTATTCTAACCTTGTCTTTCCCTTTAATGTTCGACGGGCTTTCATTCATTAATGTTTTAAAAACTTGTGAATGGGAATATTGCCGTTTTTTACCGTTCTTTGATCTTACTGCTTGATGAATTCCAGATGTACCAAAAGTAACATGTTGTGTTAAATTACAGAGATTGCAATGTGAGTGCCTGTTGATTGATATAAAATCAGATAAATATTCTGGGTCGCGTCATTTCCCATTCTGCTAAAGTTCAATGCAACTCTTTTTTTAATTATTTATTTACTCGTATTAAGGTTGATTATATCACTATTTTTGGGGATCAAGTTTTCACTTTAAAGTAAATTTTTAAAAAGGTGACAATAAAATTAATTTACAATAAAATCGAACCATTAAATTAAATTTACTTTAAAGTAAATTTTTAAAAAAGTGACAATAAAATTAATTTACAATAAAATCGAACCATTAAATTAAATGTATAAAAATTGGGGCAATATAATAAAAAATGGTTCATCAGTATGATTATTCAGATAATATATCAACAATAAATATTTAAATTTCGAGTTTCTAATTATTTTAGAAAAGAATAATGAACATTTTATTACTAGTTTTCTTGACAATCTTTAGCGTAAATGAGAGCGAGTATTGTCTCTTTTCAACTATTCTGGTCTTACCGATTTAAACATATTTTATAGAAATACTGAAGTTTTTCTAAATTTCCTCCATCTTTATGTCAGAAGGTATATTAATAGACCTTTCGAAAAATTCATATAGGACCAGTATTTGATGAAAACTTTTATTAAAATGCGTACAAGCTGCATTGAGAGAAGGTTGTCGTGTTATTGTCTTTTATGAAATTGTGCTTTGAAATTAGAAAACAAAAAAGGCATGCGCTTTACATTTATCATGTGTTTTTAGCCACAGCAAGAGGAGATTTCCATGTTTGTCTTTCATAAAATTGATCTTTGAAATCGAAAAACAAAAATGGCATTTGTTTCCTCGTTCATCAGTTGTTTTTAATTGTCATATGAATCAAAACAATAAATAGCACACGATGTATAACTAGTAACGTCAATTATGGTACTTGTTTATTTTATTATCTTTGTTTTGCCCGCTGTTATGGACATAATGACTAAATAAAATAAAATTGTTAATTTTCCAAAGACGTAAAAAAGTTTCGTTCAGTATTCCAGAAATAAGACTAATACAAATAGTACATTGTAAATATATATTAGATAGTAAACTTTTTGAAACTTATAAACAAATACAATTTATTTTGGATGGCAAACAGTTTTTTTTTGGGGTAAAAACTTTTTAAGAGTCCCATACTATATGTGGCTTCCCTAATGGAAAACTTAAGTAAAATAAAATATATCACTGTGTATTTTATCTCTAAACCCAATTTCATATAGTCGTAGTATGTTTCATTGAAAGGTGAAAGAGTCATTCTGATTAAAACAACTCGTGAATAATTCTTTTCTACATGTAAACATAAGACGATGTGAACTTTAGTCATATTTGTGAAAGTCGTGTTAATTGAAGACAATTAAAAAGAAATTAAAAAATTAAAGACTTACATTCTACACCAATTTTCCTCAATCGTTAAGCATCGTATGTAAAAACACGAATACCCATCGCTCGCTAGCAAGTCACACAACTCCTACAAATTCTGCAAACCTTGTCTATGTCTGACATAGAACATAGAAGTAAAATATATTGTATCAATTTCATATTAACAATTTTATTCTTTCTCCTATTGTGAAAAAGAAAAATATCTATATTACTTTTGCCGCAAAGGTGGTACATGGAGGCCGCTATTTTACCCTGTGACTGAAAGTTCCAATATGTCGTGTTTATTTGTCAGTGGTCTTTTGCGAAGCATAATAGCAGAGGGGGACAGTTTGACCGTTTGTTTATACGCGCTTATATTTTGTATAAATATAATGGAATATTTTGTTGCCTTGATATGTTGCTATTTGCAACATTTTAAGATTTGGGTATTCAAAAGCACATTAACAATAACTTATTTGTATTTCAAAAAAAGGTGATCTCAATATTTCTTTCTTTTGCGGGAGCATTGTTAGTTTCGAAATCATAACACGACCATGTATGTAATAAAATGAGTTGTGCGACATAATATTGCAAAACAACTTGAGCAGTGAATGATGATACATATGAGCTAATACTGCTTTACACCACTATTTAAACATTATTTGCAATATAATATATGTGTTTTTAGATGGGAAGCAAATGTTTAATTATATATATGTTTTTGAATTGAACTACTATATTTTAATCATTATTTAAAAAATAAAACTTGTATGACAGTGCCTCAATATTCTCTAAATATACAAGCTGTGTTTGGATATTTTTTGCAAAACTCGTTTTTATTGCAAAAAAGTTGTGTAACAATTGCAAGAAAATTATGTCATCAGAACGAGTTTTGCAATAAATTTGTTACAAAACTCGTATTATTGCAAACCCAATAGTCAAACAGCTTCGCCGAAAAAGAAGATTATACCATATGCCATATGCATTGCGTAAATAGAGAAATGAATTACTTGTTGGTTTAGATCATCTCTTTTATTACTATTGATAGTAATAAAACCAGCATATAAATCTCAGGCCAGATCTTAAATTGGACATTTGAGTTGTTTTAATCTAATTTAAGTATACTCAGTCAATAACCACAACAATAAATGTGCTAGAACCTAATATAAAGATGTCAGTTATAGGAGTGTTTCGAGAAAACAAATGACCATAAAAAATGATCGAATGATAAATAGCATGCCATGATAATATACATATACATTGCGAGCTCGATGATATATCTTATATTAGACTTTTTTTTAATAATTACCTTATATATCAATCAGTAAAGCATGACAAGTATCGTCATCTAAGAACACGCGAGTTTATGCTTTCACCTATTGAATACACAAAACAACTAATAGTATTTGTAATACATATTTCAGAAACATTTCAAAAGGAAAAAAGGATGGTGACATAAATACTTTATCATGAACGTCCTTTTATTTTACATAGAGTTAATAATATACTGCAAGTGTAGTTGTGTTGTCTAAACATATCATCTCAATTTTCTTGGACGTTCATCGTCATCTTTGTGACATGTCAGTTTTCAAAAAGTTTACATTATAATCAGACCTTGTGATCACAAATATTATCAAGTGACAGACATAAAGAATATAATGACACTTAATAAAAACAATTCGTGATGTTCATTTACACCAACTAAAATAAATAACAACAAATATAGTGATATATCTAGGAAAACAATAATACTATAATTATAAAATTTCAAGTTTTACCAATTCATGTTAAATGTTGAATTCTGCTTAAGTCGGTGCTAGAAGGCGTGGATACCACTTCCGTCCATGAATAGGCTCAATCAAACCGAGCCTGCAACATTTTCAATGTTGCCGTGTTGGACTTCCTTTTCACTATTTTAACAAAAATACTAACTACAATATGTCTGTGTATTGTCAGTCACAAACACTTTAAAAAAAAAACACAAACAATATTGATTAAGAGTACGTATTATAAGGTAATTACTTCTTGCAGTAAAACGCCCCGGTAACCATTATTTTGATTAATTAACAGGAAGTCGTCTGGTGGCCAGGGACGTTTATTTCACGCTTTAAAATGGTAACAGTCTCTTGAAAACCTAAACCTATTGTAAGAAGTCTAATTAAAACTTGTTTGAGAGTAAACTGATAAATTTGTGTGCGTTAGGAAACCTTTCAAAGAAATTTGAATATTTCTATCATTCCTTAATTATTCTTTTTTGAAATTATATTATTTCATTTGTATTGCTTATTTAACAAATATATGCTCTCCTTTCTGTAATGTAGATGACTATATTATCAAAGTTTGTCAGTGTATATTTAATTGTTCAATTTAAATGTCTCTTATTCACGTGTGGGTTGATTGATCATAATAAAGCAACTTGTTATATTTGCCAAATATCAGAGGTTGATGTACTTAATTCAAAGTCAACAGACTGTGGCAACATTGGTGTTAATGATTGTTTCTGTTATTCCACATTTTTACTGTGTGTTTTGGTACTTTTAATTGAATGTAGGCCACTTCATAAATTTGCATCTTTACTATATTTCTATGAATCAGATACAATATTTGGGAAGTAAACCATAAAAATCTATTATTCCGTCCAGGGTCTAGCAATGATTTGTACGAGGTAATGAATACAAAATACATGTAATTACTCCTATATCGCTAAGCATAAAATAGCTGATGTATAAACATATCATAAACGCGCAATATTGTGACACGGACCTTATATTTTTAATATAAGGGACTTCGTTAACATTCCTCAATTTGCTTTCAACAGACAGCTTCACAAATACTGCTGATCATTTTGTTAGACAGGGAGTGTTTCCGTTTAGAAAATAACTGTGTCCTATACTTAGACAATCCGCCATGAACATAGCGAAATAAAGTAACGGTTAACCGGTGAAGTATTCTCATATATTTTTATATGACGTATCACAAAATTGTTGTAGGATTAGAAATTTCGAGTGTTTGAACAAATATAAACAAGTTGGTATTTCCCAAGAAACAAAACTGTATTCTTTTAGATCTTTTAAAATTTTATTTGAGAAATATAAAAACTAGAAAAAAAAACCTATTGCAAAACAAAATAAAGGGTTTAAAACCGCGTTTTGTAAGGGAAGTATCCTTTAAATCCCGTACAGTATACTACATACTATATAAAAATTTCCCCATTTTATTGAATGTGTTTAAATTTTAACTCCCAAAACGTGTGAAAACTCTATTTTTTACGGTTAAATTTGTATTGCTACGGAAAATATTTTTAAAATTTTTCTATTAAAGGGTTTCCCTTTAAGAAAAGGAAAGTTTTTAGTTTTTTAAACTTTAAAGGTCTTCTGAAAATGGGTATGAAAAAACATGTTTTATTTTTCCCAAAATTTTATTTTTGAGCTGAACAAGATGAAAGTTTTAAGGGTCTTTGGGAAAAATAAAAACCCAAGTTTTGTTACCCAAAATTGAACAATAAAATGGGGGAAAAAAACCATTAAATAATGGTGTTTTATTTTAAGTAAAATATAAAGTTAATTTTTTAAAACCCAAAAAAAAAAGGGGAAAAAAAGTGTGCTTTAAAGTATTATGAATAGTTTTTCCCTTTCCCAAAAAAAAACCTTTTTTTCCCAAATTAAATCCCAGATGTTTTATTAAGCTAAAAAAATTTAAACCTTTGAAATCGGATAAAAATGTTTAAAAAAAAACTATTTAAAAAAAGCTTTAAAATATCAAAAAATACTTTTTTGCATTTTTTTCTCTAGACATTTGTTATGAAAAAGGACATTGATGACCAATTTTTTGAAAATTCAAAATATTGATAGCCATTTCCAGAATGTTATGAATCAGTTAAAATACAATCTCTGTTATTTTTTTATAAAAATCCCCTTTCCCATAGGGCATTTTTATGTAAAAAATACAAAACCCTGTCTTTTTCCAACCCTGTTCCCCATTTTTCCCCTAGAAAATTTACATTGTAAAAAATTTTTGTTTGGCGTAATATTTTTTACCCCGTCTGAAACTATGTCTAGAAATAAATATCGTGACAAAATTTTTTCGTTGAAAAAGCTAAAAAGACATTTTTGGAAAAAGACAAATAAATATTTTTCCCCAAAACCCCCCTAAAATATGAAATGTTCTTCAGTTTTAAATAACCCAAAAAAGGAAAACCCCCGGGAACACATTAATTTGGGGTAAAAAAATCAGAAACTTTTGAAAGAAAAAAACCCCTTGTTTTTTAAAAAGAAAAAAATTTCTTTTTAAAATTGGGAGGGAGCTTCAAGTCAAATTTTGCGATGCCTGCTGTTTTGAAGGAAAAACACATGTTTTTAAAGTTATAAAACCCTCAATAAATTTGTTTACGTAAATTAAAGGGTTTTTTGAAATTATCTAAATTTATAAAGAAAATTAGGGTTTTTAAATTTCATAAAGGACCAAATTTTAACCCCCTGGCCAACACTTTTGTTTTTAACCCGGGAAAGTTTAAATTATAAAAAACACAAAAGGGCACCAGAAAGTTTCTTTAAGGGAAAAATTTTCCTCTTTTTGGGACCGGTTTTCCCACGTTACAAAAAAATTTGTCTTATTAACCCCTTCCAAAAAAAATTGGAAATTAAACCTTTGTAAAACTTTTAAAGGGTAAATGTAGAACAAATTCAAAACAGGCAACATCAGAATATGCATTCTCTTTTCCCCATGATTTTGAGTTTGCTTTAGGGGACCAAATTAACAATAACCCAAAAAAATATAAAAAAATTTTTGCCCAAATCTTCAGTGAAGATTTAAAAAAATGACCCGGGGCAAAAAATTTCCCGTTTTTTTCCTTTTTTTAAAACCTTACCTTGACTGCAGTTCTTTTCAAAATTCCCCCTTTTTTAACGAACACGGGTTTTGGTTTTAAAAAAAGATTTACTCTGATTTTTAAAAGTTGTGACATTCCCTTTATTTCGGATAGCTTTTTCATCCCAAACGAAAAGTCCCCGGGGGGGAGCATTTAATTTTTAATTTAAAAACTTTAAAATTCGGGTTCATGCATGTAGAGGATATTTTTTGGACAAATGTTTTGAAAATGTCCAAAAACACCAATGCCCTTTATTATATATATAAAATGAAGTTTTCGGGTTTCTCAGGCCCCCTTGTTCTGAAATTGTGATAAAACCTACCGTTTTGTCCGAAACCTTTTTAATCATTAAACCCGGGATTTTTGCCCCAATTTTTTGTAAACCAAATGCCGAAAAACCCCGGTGCCCCTAAATATTGGGGTCCCAGCGCTTTTACCTAGAAAAAGTGAAAGTGCCCAAAAATTTTCCCTTTAAACCCTTTATTTATAACTTTTTGGGCCAAGAAAATTTTACTCTATTTTGGAATTTTAAAAGATTTTACTACGGGAAAAAAACGAACGTTCCCTCCCCCGAAATTTCCAAAAATAAAAAATTTTAAAAAACAAAATCGAACAAAACCCAAAAATTATCAAGATGGAAAAAAAAACTCGAGTAAGCATCTGTAGCCCTTTCAATTTTAAAGACAGACAAGATAGCAAAAGAAAACCTTTTATCTACAAGTTTAAAAATCCCATAAAATGTTTAACATGAAAACCCCAAAAAATCCCCAGGAATACAGCCCTTTCGGATTTTTGGGGTTTCCCAAAAAATAAGTAATTTCACAAAAATTTGGGATAAAATTTTTTAAAGTTGATTTTCCCTTTACCTCTCTTTATTGTTTACACAAAGGGTTATTTTAAACATTTAAATTTTTCCAGAAGCGCCAGGATGTTACCCTTTAATGTAACAAACCACTTCCCTTGTGATCTATTAAATGGGTGATTTTACAACTTTTTATTTTTCCCCACTGATTAAAACGAAAAAGGTTTTTGTGGGAGAAAAAAAACCTTTTTACCCCGGGCAAAAGGGGAGGGTTGTTGTTTTTAAAATTTTTAAATTGAAAACTTTAAAAATCTTAGCACTTTTGTCTAAAAGTTTGATTTTTTTAAAAAACTCCGGTCATTGGAGGCATCAAAATTAATTCTATTTTAACCCCATATCGGGTTAAATAAAATACAAAAGCGTGCATAATTTAAAACTTAGTAAAATGATGTAATTTTATACTCTGAATAAAAAATGTTTTTAAAAAAAATTTTTGGGCCCTTAAGAAGTATTCAGGGTACCAGAAATCATAGTAGCATGTTCTCTCATAAAAGGCGAATACCTTATTTAAAGGGTGGGGCTTTGGCTTTGAAAGAGGGCAAAAAATTTTTCTTTTAAAAAAATTTTCCCCGGAAACGGGGTCAATAAATTTAAGCTTTCACTTATGGATAAAAAAATTAAGCCCGGGTCAGAAAATGCCTATTGACGTTTTTGGGACTTAGAAGTGTTTTCGCAAAAAAAACAGGGGGGACGATAATTTAAAAAAAAAAACCCCTTGAATTGTCTGTATTTTATTGTTTAAACCGGATTTAAGCAGGGGTTTTAGGAATACAATAAAAGGGTGTTTATGTTTTGGGGTATTTATCTAATCATAAACGGGGACAGAAAACCGTAGGGACTGCAAGCCCAATGGGGGGGGTTTTAAACCCACAGAATAAAAGAGCGAGGCTCTGATGAAAATTAAATTTAATTTTTCCAGATTTTCATTTATTCCACGCAAAAGCTGTATTTCTGTAAAAAAAAATTAAACCCTTTTTTATCAATTCAGAAAAACCATACTTCGCAGGGGCTCATGAGGGGGTCCCTTTAAAAGGTTTGGGGAATCAAAATTTGGGCAGCCACCTTTTACCCCTGCATTGTCGTTGAGGGGAAACAAAATGGGTGCTTCCCCTAAAATCTATGCATTTCTTAGCTCAAACAGTAGGAAAAAAATTTTACAGACGATATTTTTCGATCTTTTTTTTTTCAAAAAAAGGAAAAGGGAAATTTATCATTGTCAATTTTGCTGTAATAACAGCATATTAAAATTCGCTTTAAAAAAGCCCCAAAAAGATTTCTCTAAATTTTGATGGGGGTTTGTCAAAATTTTTCGTTTAATTTTGATCAAACGCCAGGACGCCCCTTTTACTCAGCTAATTTATATAATGGGCTTTTGATATAAAATTGTCTTTTAATTTTTTTTTGATACCCGTGTCCAACTAATTCCATGAATCCCCTTATACCCCAAACCCAAATTTAATTAGTTTTTTAAAAAAACAATTTGGTACGATAGAAAGTTTCGCCAATCTTTTAAAAACGTTTTTCAGTCAAAAAAATTAGTTTAGGGTCAAATAAACATTTTGTTTTTACTTTTTCACCCTTAAAAACAACCCCAAATAAATTTAAATTAAACACAGTCAAAATTCATAAACATAAGTAAAATTAATCAAAAGTCATAAAAAAAGGGTTTCAAAACATTTTCCCTTTTGGTTTGAAAACAATAAAATAAAAAAAAAACAAACAAGTACAGCGAACTTGTTTTTAAACGTAAAAGTTTTTCTGGTTGGAAATCTTATATAAGAGTAAAATATTTTAAATGGGGGGGCTTTGTTTCTTTAGGGAAGCTTTTTCGGGACACTTTTGACGGCAAAACTGATTCAAAAAAACTCTATTTGAACAAAAGGGTTGCAATATAATGCAAACATTTATTTTTAAAAGTTTGGTTTTAAATCTACGTATTTAAATTGTTATCTAGAAACGGCAGGACCTTTGTAAGGTAGTCATGAAAGGGCCGTTTTTTATTAAAATTACCCAAAACAAAATTTCAGTTTTTTTGGGTTAAATGTAAAAACTTCCCTCATAAAATGTAGGGAAACCCGGGAATAAGAAAAAATCTCTTAAAAAAAATCTTAAAACCGTATTGAAAATGAACTTAAAAGGGCTTTTTTTACCAAAAAAAACCAAATATTTTTAAGAAACCCAACTTGTATTCTTTTGTTGCTTTTCTTTTTGTGACTTTTGTTGATAATATATTTTGGAAAATCGATTTATTTTGATTTGAAAACGGAAATGAAAATTATGAAAAACAACAAAAACATTGTTTGGCCAAAAGGCAAAAAGGGTTTTTACTCCTTTCTCAAAAAAAATTGTTAAGGTCGTTGATAGCTTTGTTACAAAATTAATCATCCCCATATTTCAACATAAAACAAAAGAAATTTTTCCCCCCATTTTTTTAATTTTGAAAAATAAATAGACCTCTTTTGCCCGCAAAATTTTTTAAAGAATCACGATCTAAAAAAAATTTGCAAACATGTAATAAAAAAATTGCTTAAAATTTTAAGATGTATCTTTTTTTTCGTCGACGAAAAAAAACCCATTCAAAATAAAATTTTTTCAGCCCAAAAATAAACTAATATCAAAAAAAATTTAAAAAAGCCTATTTTTTTTAAAAGGGGTTTGCCATATATCATTTATCAGTGAGGGGGGCTTTTTTTTTTTTAACGGAAAATTTTTAAAGCGTAATTGAATTTGTATTCCCCCGCACTTTTTTTTACAATTAAGTCTTTTTTCCCCCAAGCAGTCCATAAATTTAGAATTACTAAAAAATTTCAAAAAAAAATACTTTTAAAATTTCGCAAACACTTCTTTTTTAAAAAGGGAATATTTTAAAAGGGGTGTTTTTTGGGGTTTTGTTGAAAATAATAACCCCTTTGAATAAAACCCTTAAATTACTTTGTTTTAAATGCAAAATTTTTCGGGAATACCACGTTTTCACGTCCCAAAAAGAAAACCCCACACGGTAAAGTTCTTAGCTCAAAGATATAATTTTACATGTATATAAAAAAGAGCTTTGGAACAATTTTTCCCACGTTTGTTTGGTGTTGCAAAAATAGGTTTCCGTTTTACAATTATCTAGAATTCTTCTCAGTATTGGGAAGACAAAATTTACTTCAAAAGTTTTTGAAATATGCAGATTCAACCAGTCCCAAGTTTCCCCCTCTTGAATAAAAAAGCCGAAAAATTTCCCAAAAAAGTTTCTTTTTGGAAATTTTTAAGAAAAAAAAAATAAAAACATCTTTAAAAATTATTCCCCCTTCAAAAAAAACTGCAAAATTTAATTTTTAAAAATATTCATCTTTTAGAAAAAAATATTTTCTTAAGTTTCAATTTAAACCCGGGAAAAAAAGATATTTTTTAGTTTTAAAATTTTGCAAGGATTATTCATAGGGGAAAAATTTTTCTATTTTGTAAAATACGACTTTTGGATAAAGGAAAAACTGCAAATTCCTTCAGTTAACTTTTTATATAAAATTTCAAAATTCTCGATTTTTTTAAAGGTAACATCTCAGACAAACCAAAATTTTTTAAAATTTACATAGTTTTTAAACCCCCTTGCATTCCAAAGTTTTGGGGTATAAAAAAAAATTTATCTAAATGTCTTTTTAATAAAATATGAGAAAAACTATTAAAGAGGCTGACGAAAAAAACCCGAATTAAGAAATCGCCCAAAAACAAAAAAATTCAAGTCTTTGTGTATTCATAAAAAATGTCCCCGGGCCCCAAAATACATTTTACAAAACAAAAGGGTGTAACATTTAAAGGGTTGTTTTTTTTAAGTCATAGGGACAAATTTCTTATTAATTTTAGTTATCTATTTGGGGTTTTATGAGTTTCATGAAATGTTAAAATTAAGCAAAAACTTTCTAAATTAAAAATTTTTCATTTAATGAAAAAAATTCAAAAATTTAAATTTTTTCTTTAACCCGGGAATTTAAAACCAGTTATTTTGTTGGGGTTCTTTTTATTTATTTTTGCCCAATTTTAAAACCCAAAGCTAGAAATAATGAACTTTTTTGTTTCTTTTAAAAAACCTTTTCCCTACAAAAGATAAAAAGAAGTCAAAAAAAATTTCTGATTGCTTTTTATATTGATTTATTGCAATATTAGCCTTTTTTTTATAACAAAAGAAAATAACATAGAGGGCGGGATTTTTTTTTTAAACAGGGGGGGAACATTTCAAAAAATACTATGCTTTTTAAAAATGAAAATTCGAAAGGGCCCTCGGGGAAAAACGGGGGAAAATTGGACAATTTAAGGGCCCAAATTTTTTTTAAAAAAAAAGGACTACGGTAAAAAACATAGGAAAAAATGTTTTTATTCCTCATTTAAATTAAAAGTAAAATAGGGTTTTGCCACTGATACCATTTGAATGCCCCCCCAACACTTTATCCTTTTTTGAGTACTTGCGGGAAAATGTAAATAATATTAAACCCAATTCTTTTTGGGGGTTTACATGATTTCTCTAACATTGTACGGGGCAACAAATTTAAAACAAAGCTTAAAAACTAACTGTTACAAAAAAAGGGTGTTTGGGCCTAATTTCCTTTGAAAAAACTATTATTATTAAAATAAAGATTTGGGGTTTTGCTTGTCCCCTTCCCTTTTTCCCCTGCCCGGGTTTTCCCTTTTGACTCATTGCCGGTATGCTAGGGTTGCTGGATTTTTGGGGGGGTTTGGGCTTTTCATAAAACACCCCCTTCCTTCTGATTTGTTTTTCTATTTATTTGTTAAATTTTCCATAAAACCAAAAAGGTAATGTTTAAATAACAAAATCCCTTTGGGCCCAATTATTTATTGAAAATTTTTTAAAAAATCAGGGTAAAAAAAATAAAAAGAACTATAAATTTCGAAATTTAACCAACATTTTTGTGTGACAAACTGTTTTAAAATTTTTTGAAAAAGGGAAAAATTTGGGAAGGGGCAATGCAAATTTAACTGCTTTTAAAGGAACATTCCCATTATGGGAAAACAAGGGCAATAATGCAATAAATGAAAATTAGCAACATTTGAAAAAACCCATCTCATTATTTTAAAAAGGGAAAAAAATAAAACCCCCGACCATTCCTGAAAATTTATGCTAAAATATTTCCCTTTAATTTCAGAAAGTCAGATAAAAATAGAGGTTTGAAACAATAAAAGAAACAATCTTTAAAAGACATTTTTTCTCCCGCGGGGGCATATCTCTAAAACATTTTCTTGAAAAAATTTATATTTTCATCCCCTTAAAACCCAACAATCTTTTGATTGCAAACACAAAAAATTTCAATTGAAAAAACTTGGGACTTTTTTTCGTTTGATTGTTTACTTATTTAAAATTGGTAAATCCCCAAGAATTACAATGCCCAAATTTCCCAAATTAAATTATAAATTGATCAAAAATTTTTAAATTTTCAAAAGGGCTATATGTTTTTAAGTTTAAATCTTTAGAGTTTTTGGAGCTAAATTAAACTCTTTCATAAAAAAATGTTAAAGTCCAAATGATACGACAAAATTCCTTTTTTCCAAAAACAAACATTTTATTGTAAGATTATAAATTAAACCCCATGCTTTATTGGTCTTTTAATTAAACTGATAAAAACCCACAGTAAAAAACCCAAAAAAAAACCCGGAAAATATTTAGCAGAAAGCAAAAACCAAAAGGGGCGACCGGGAACAACAACATGAACATGGGTTTCAACATTTTTCGGGGGGAATGACGAACAAAAAAAATTTAGTTTTTACTGAAAATGAACAGAACAAAAATTTATTCGTAACTTTTACAATCGTATTTTTTTACTTTACACATATCAAAATTAAAAAATAAAAAAACACTTTGATATAATTAAAAATTTTAAGGGGGAATTTAACATATTTTTTGATGCAGAAAATGTTTTGTAAAAAAAAAGGGTATTTTTAAAAATTTTTTAT